>NC_090742.1:63980139-63997639 GCF_036898095.1 Palaemon carinicauda | reverse complement strand
TGGCGAAACCTGAGATTGAGGATCACTTTGTTTTCACTGATTCGCAGGACTGGTATCCTGCGCTTATCTGATGTTGACTGATGCAAGCAAAGGATGTTTTGCTTTCGGTAATCGACCGCTTGAAGAGAAAGGGTCATCCACAGGCGCTTGCGCGTGATAATGTGGATCATCATTTAATGTGGCCTCTTTTTCAATTCGGATTAGGGTGTAATGATGGAGGCATATTTTAGCATGAACAACCAGATATATGAATTATATTTCTCTCTCTCTCTCTCTCTCTCTCTCTCTCTCTCTCTGTGTGTGTGTGTGTGTGCCTAGGTGTATTCAGTAGTTGAAGGATGAATACTACACTAAGGCCGTATTGTTTTTCTTGGGAGCCATCCCGTGTCAGAGAAAAGGACCTAATGTTTGATTTTATATATATATATATTATATATATATATATATATATATACGCAAAAGCCAGTAGGAAATAATTAAAAGCTTTAGTACCAAGCGCTTTCGTGCATTTTAATACACTTCTTCAGGGTACAATAAAAAGTGAGACATAGTTGAAGGACGTCAATAAGTAAAATAGGATAAAAACAAAAAACTAAAATTTTATTGAACAGTAGAGAAATGATAGAAAAACATAGTCAGCTAACTAGCATTGTCAAACAATCAAACAACCCACAGCCAAAATTTGTACTTGAACGCAAACTGGTCATAAACACACATGTAAAAGGTAAACACAAATTATATAATTCTTAATTGTTGAACAATATTGGTCATGATGAAATTATCCAATTTATATAAACCAGCACTAATATTAAAAACACAATCCGACTTTATCTTAATAATACTTGATTCTATAATATTTGTCTTCACAACATCTTTACAAAATAGCAGCTCTTTAGATTTCTTCCAGTCTATCAAGTGATTATATTCATTCATGTGAACGAATAGTGCGTTAGACATATTACCAACTCGAACACAGTATTTATGTTGATTTATCCTTGTTGCCAGCATTTTACCACTTTGCCCAATATATTTCAAATTACAACCACTACATGGAATTTCATATATGCAGCCTACACTATTACACGGAGAGTTCTTTATCAAAATACACTTTATAGTAGAAGAATTTCTAAAAACAACATTAACCTTAAAACATCTTAAAATTTTGGTAGACAGAGAAAACTATCATTATGTCTTACTTTTTATTGTACCCTGAAGAAGTGTATTAAAATGCACGAAAGCGCTTGGTACTAAAGCTTTTTATTATTTCCTACTGGCTTTTGCGTATACCAAGTTACGTGATCCTTGTGGCAGTAAAGCATATATATATATATATATATATATATAAAGAGAGAAAGAAAGGGATACAGATAGCAGACCTATGTATTTGCAAATCCACCTTTTTGTAATGTCACGTGTATGCTTGTGAATTATTCCGTGCTCTAATGCTCGTTGATCGTCTTATGATGCGGTGATAAGCATTTGATGAATCTGGGTGTTCTGTCCCCACCCTCTCCAACCCCTTCCAACCCCTGTTAGACGGACGCAAGTGCATCTCTAATCTGTGATTAGAAAAGAGCTATCTGTATTTCCGAAAACACCATTTACAAAATACGAAATGTTGTTACTGGGTTTCAAAATTATGTAATATTAATACGAAGAGCACAGAAACACCTTCAAAACAGGTCATCGTAAAATACATGGATCAAGAATTGTACGTGTTCCAAGAAGGCTCAAGTTGTTTATAGGAGTTTGCAGTTAGAGATGCCAAATATGCATGATACGATTTTCTCTCTCCTTTAAATTGATTTTAAGGTTAATTATGTAGCTTGTAATTGCTCACGTGAATTATGTAAGATCTTCCTTTCCTGGATGATTTTGCTTACTCTGCTATATGCCTAGTGCCCATTAACACCACACAGCTGAAGGGTTCTAAGATTTAACAACCACACATAGGTGGAGGGTTCTAACATCTGACAACCACAAAGAGGTGGAGGGTTCTAACATCTGACAACCACAAAGAGGTGGAGGGTTCTAACATCTGACAGCCACAAATAGGTGGAGGGTTCTAAGATCTGACAACCACAAATAATTGGAGGGTTCTAAGATCTGACAACTACAAATAGGTGGAGGGATCTAAGATCTGACAACCACAAATAGTTGGAGGGTTCTAAGATCTGACAACCACAAATAGTTGGAGGGTTCTAAGATCTGACAACCACAAATAGATGGAGGGTTCTAAGATCTGACAACCACAAATAGGTGGAGGGATCTAAGATCTGACAACCACAAATAGGTGGAGGGATCTAAGATCTGGCAACCACAAATAGGTGGAGGATTCTAATCTGACAAACACAAATAGGTGGAGGGTTCTAAGATCTGACAACCACAAATAGGTGGAGGGTTCTAAGATCTGACAACCACAAATAGGTGGAGGGTTCTAAGATCTGACAACCACAAATGGGTGGAGGGTTCTAAGATTCGACAACCACAAATAGGTGGAGGGATCTAGGATCTGACAACTACATATAGATGGAGGGTTCTAAGATCTGACAACCACAAACTGGTGGAGGGTTCTAAGATCTGACAACCACAAATAGATAAGAGGGTTCTAAAATATGATAACCACAAATAGATAAGAGAGTTCTAAAATCTGACAACCACAAATAGATAAGAGGGTTCTAAAATCTGACATCCATTGCTGAACACATATCTACGTAATGACCATGTCTTTTCTACTGATGTCATGTAACTGCTTTTATTATGTCCCAAAAAATTATGATATTCGGTTGGGGGTGTGTGTGGTGTAATTATGTGTTTTGGCTATATATCCCAGCGCTGGGGCTCGTGAGTCCATTCAGCACCCAGACGCATACAGAATTTAGAGATACACTGAGAGGTAAATGCTAGAAGAATATGGGCAGCAAGAAGGTTAAAAGGAAGCAAGAATGAAGGTCAAGCAGAAGAATGCACTGCAGGTGCAAAGAGTTAAGTAGTACCTACTATGCACAACATGAGGTTCACTGCCGACGCTACCCTCCTACGGGGTCTTTGGGGAGGGGTAGTATATATCGGTTATTAGATAGAATTGGATAGACGGGGCGGGGGAGAGTTGAAGAACGAAGCAACAAGATCGAGAGTTGGGGGAAATGTTAATCTCTTCTCGCTGTCAATTAGAATAACGTTGGTAGATGTCCGGTGAATATGTTGATTCGTGATAAACGATGATTGGTTGAGATTACCATCAATAAAGATCGAAGTGAAGTGCGACGTCGAAGGTAAGCGTGGAAGCTTTGGGATACTGACATCACCACCTTACAGTCATTTGATGATGGTGATGGTAGTCATTTGAGGATGGCGATAACAGTCATTTGAGGGTGGTAATGACAGTTATTTGATGATGGTGATGACAGTCATTTGATGATAGTGGTAAGTCATTTGAGGATGGTGATAACAGTCATTTGAGGGTGGTGATGACAGTTATTTGATGATGGCGATAACAGTCATTTGAGGGTGGTAATGACAGTTATTTGATGATGGCGATAACAGTCATTTGAAGGTGGTAATGACAGTTATTTGATGATGCTGATGACAGTCATTTGATGATGGTGGCAAGTCATTTGATGATGGTGGCAAGTCATTTGATGATGGTGATGACAGTCATTTGAGGATGCTGACAAGTCATTTGAGGATGGTGATGGCAGTCATTTAAGGATGGCGATAACAGTCATTTGAGGGTGGTGATGACAGTTATTTGAGGATGTTGATGACTGTCATTTGAGAATGCTGACGACAAGTCATTTGAGGATGGAGATGGCATTCATTTCGGGTTGGCGATGACAGTTATTTTAGGATGGTGATGACAGTCATTTGAGGATGCTGACGACAAGTCATTTGTGGATGGTGATGGCAGTCATTTAAGGATGGCGATAACAGTCATTTCAGGGTGGTAATGACAGTTATTTGAGGATGTTGATGACAGTCATTTGAGAATGCTGACAAAAAGTCATTTGAGGATGGTGATGGCATTCATTTCGGGGTGGTGATGACAGTTATTATAGGATGGTGATGACAGTCACTTCAGGGTGGTGATGACAGTTATTTTAGGATGGTGATGACAGTCACTTCAGGGTGGTGATGACAGTTATTTTAGGATGGTGATGGCAGTCACTTCAGGGTGGTGATGACAGTAATTTGAGGATGTCATGGCAGTCATTCTAGAAAGGAGGTAACAATCATTTGAGGATGACGATGACAGTCCTGAGGTGAATCTTGCCAGCAGTAATATTGATTGCAGCATTTTTTTCTCTCATAGGGTTGTAGTATCCTATTGGAAACGTCCCTGTCTGGCGATCTACTGGATCTGGGTTCGAGCCCCGCTCATTGCTCGATAGTTTCTTGTAGTGTCTGCAACCGAACCCTCCTTGTGAGCTAACGATAGGGCGTTTGGAGGAGCCTCTAAGTCTTACTTGTCGAGTCATTAGCAGCCATTGCCTGGCCCTCCCTGGGATGGAAAAGGGTCCTATGTGGTTAGTCTGTAAGGGCGATGTCACTGTCCCTTGCCTTGTGAGGGACCTTTAAACATGTAAATAGATATATATGTGTTTATTAAATCTCTCTCTCTCTCTCTCTCTCTCTCTCTCTCTCTCTCTTTCTCTCTCTCTCTTTGAGATCTCTCTTTCGTAATAGATCAAAACATATCTATTAAAGTAATAAATTGAAAAACTTGCTCTCTCTCTCTCTCTCTCTCTCTCTCTCTCTCTCTCTCATGTGTTTCGCAATATCACTGGTGCTGAATACTAATGATTCGCCTCACCTCGGCTGGTTTTTCTTTTGGTATCCTAATACACCCATCCATCCATTTAACCATCCTTCCGTCCTACGACCATCCGCGATGAAGGAGACCACCCACTCATCCACCCCGCCTCCTGTCTCTCGGGTGCGTTACGGTGCGTATGACCTCCAAGGAATAGTTTGACCTTTTGATTATGCTCCAAAGTAGCTTCTTTTAGCGCTCGGATTTGCGGAATTACCATCGACATCTTTCTTTTGTTTTTGTGAATTTTTGTTGTTGTCCATCGACGTCCTTTCTTTTGTTTTTGCGAATTGTTTTATTGTTACTCCTTTGTGAGTTCTGCCGAGTTTTTTTTTATTATTATTATTTGATTGTATACTTTTTACACCTTCCTCGTGTTGTCTGTATCCATTTTGAATCGAATCGTTCCAGAGATTTGCGTAATTTTTTTTTTTTTTCGAAATTCGTGTAAATGTTGATATTCGTTGTTTATTTCATCCGTAAAGGATTGTTTGGGAAATGACGTCATTGTCTTTTTTTTTTTAATTAACGTTTCTGCATTCTCCATTTTCGAAAATGACAATTTCCATCGTTTTTCTTTTCTTTGTTATTGCTGCATCTCGGGTTCCTTTTTCATCTTGGAAAGTACTTTATTCTAACTTTACATTCTTGTCATAGGTCACGTTTGTGGCGATTTTTCTTCTTCTTCTTCTTCTTCTTCTTCTTCTTCTTCTTTTTTTTTTGGGGGGGGGGGGGCAGACGATCCTTTCAAATTTATATTAATTTGGCTGAATTTCCCTCCAGTTACATCAACTTTATTTTGAACATTTATAAACTAGATGGATTTTTTTTAAATAGATGTTTTTGCGTTGCTGTCCAATTATTATTATTATTATTATTATTATTATTATTATTATTATTATTATTATTACTTGCTAAGTTACACCCCTAGTTGGAAAAGCAAGATGCTATAAGCCCAGGGAAATAACCCAATGAGGAAAGGAAACAAGGAAAAATTATATAGTTTATGAACAATGACATTTAAATAAATATTTCCTATATGAAAACTTTAACATAACAAGAGGAAGAGAAACGAGAGAGAATAGTGTGCCCGAGTATGCTCTCAAGCAAGAGAACTCTAACCCAAGACAGTGGAAGACCAAAACTAGAGAACAATGGTTTGATTTTGGAGTGCCCTTCTCCTAGAAGAGCTGCTTACCATAGCTAAAGAGTCTCTTCTACCCTTACCAAGAGGAAAATAGCCACTGGACAATTGCAGTGCAGTAGTTAACCCCTTGGGTGAAGAAGAATTGTTTGGTAATCTCAGTGTTTTCAGGTGAATGAGGACAGGGGAGAATCTGTAAAGAATAGACCAGACTATTCGGTGTATTTGTAGGCAAAGGGAAAGTGAACCGTAACTAGAGAGAAGGATCCAATGCAGTACTGTCTGGTCAGTCAAAGGATCACATAACTCTCTAGCGGTATTATCTCAACGGGTGGCTGGTGCCCTGGCCAACCTACTACCTACAACTAATTGTTTTCTTAGAAGGGTTTCCTTACAAAAGTTGCAATCTAGCCAACTTCTCGGTACACGTAATTGTTTTAAAGGTACCTTGGATGTTTCGACTTCGTAACTGGACCATGAACACCAATTCATTTTAATTGAACTCTTTGTTATCGATTTCTTTTGAACATAACCCATTGGTATTTTAGCCTCGTATAAAGATCTCATTGTTTGGAAACTGCTTTTGAAGTTTCGGCCTTGTTATTGATTAGTTTAACGTCCGAGGTCATCTGGGGGTCACTGGAGGTCATAAGGTCTTTGTAGTGATCTGAGATAAAGGCCCGTGAAGCAGTGTTGTCAGGTTTGGGGATTTATCCCTAGATTTGGGTATTTTGGGAGTCTGATGGGGATATTGTGTAAGAATTTCTATGAAGAAGAAACGAAGATGAGTAAACCTTTATATTATTGCAATTAGTTTTCTTGCAGTTATATGAAGTATAGCGAGTAATTTCTATATTAGTAAAGGCTACAGGATCACAAGAAAATATATTTGTGGAAATGGGGATTTTTTATCATGAGTTTTGGGGATTTTTTATCATGAGTTTGGGGGATTTTTTATCATGAGTTTGGGGAATTTTTTATCATGAGTTTTGGGTTTTTTTTATCATAAGTTTTGGGGATTTTTTATCATGAGTTTTAGGGATTTTTACCATGAGTTTTGGGGATTTTTTATCATGAGTTTTGGGGATTTTTTATCATGAGTTTTGACGATTTTTTATCATGAGTTTTGGGGATTTTTTATCATGAGTTATGGGGATTTTTTTATCATGACTTTTGGGGATTTTTTATCATGAGTTTTGGAGATTTTTTATCATGAGTTTTGGGGATTTTTTATCATGAGTTTTGGGGATTTTTTATCATGAGTTTTGGGGATTTTTTATCATGAGTTTTGGGGATTTTTTGTCATGAGGTTTTGGGGATTTTTTATCATGAGTTTTAGGGATTTTTTATCATGATTTTTAGGGATTTTGGGGATTTTTTATCATGAGTTTTAGGGATTTTGGGGATTTTTTATCATGAGTTTTGGGGATTTTTTAGACCAACCCATCTGGCAACATTGCACGGAGGAGGTTGAAACTAAATGCGTTATATCCCTGTCTCACTGTGTTTGTTTCTCCGGTTGCTTTTTGATACATTGCAGGTCTTGCAAATGTCTTAAGGTTTAGCGCAAACTTTGGTGTTGGAAACTTAGTTGTGACGACGCCAAGTTGCAAAGGAGTATGAAATGTTGTGTGTATGTAGTTTCACATACACATCTATTCTTTATAATAAAGAGCAAGTGTTTGGCTATATATATATATATATATATATATGTATATATATACATATATATACACATACATATATACATATACATATAATGTGTGTGTATTTATTTCCTGTCACGATGAACGGAAACCACTCGGAAACTATAATAATCTCCCATAAATTGCCCATCGTGCCGCGTGGTAGCCAGGAAAGGGGGGACGGGTGGGAAAGTTTTGAATCTGTGTGTGTGCATATCTATGTAATTATGTAACTGTTATTTTTGACGGGTCGCGTCCATTTTATATATATATATATATATATATACATACATACATACATTATTGCTTTTACTCACTACTACGGCATATAGACATAATTGTGTATGTAATAACCACTATAGAAATTGAAACTGCAAGGATAATTGTTTTATTTGCGCATGTTTACTTCGGTTATTACTTACTTACCACTTGTTTTTACTAAAGAATCATATATTTTAGTTCTTTATGGAAACAACCAAATACAAATAATGATAATTGATTTGTTAAAAGTTCTATTGCACATAATTTCTTTTAATGAAAGAAAGAAATTTAAAATAACATGGTAATGGATTAGATAACGTGTTTAGTAAGCTTAAGAAAATTAAATACTAGTAGCAACATAATTGAATACTAATCATATGGGAAAAATAACCTTTCCTTTCCTCACTGGGCTATTTTCCCTGTTGGAGCCCCTGGGCTTATAGTATTTTGCTTTTACAACTAGGGTTGTAGCTTAGCAGTTAATAATAATAAAATGACAGTAATAGAATTATTAAATACTAATAGTAATATAATTAAGAACTAATAGTAATAAGATGTAAGTATTAATACTTATACTTTAAAGAAAGTTATATATACATATGTTGATTTGCAAGATAAAGCAATATGTTTAATTAACCATTGCATATTCTCATGCAAATTCACTATCGTACGTTTGTCGCTTTTACTGTATATTCATCGTTTTTATTACATTAGAGGAATAAGCAATAGACAGCGGACACATCTTAGAAGAATACTGAATACTCATTAATGCTCAGAGGTTTATTTGGCGCTTCCTGGTTTGGTGGGGGAAATCGGATGCTTCTCTAAGATAACTAATGAAATAATGCTGATGCTTCAAAACACAGTGCTTCCTTTTGCATTCACGCTCCTCTTGTGTTTTTATGTTTGTGTTTTGATATGTGGTTGTTATACATATACACATACATATATATGTATGTATATGTATATATATATATATATATATATACATACATACATACATACATTCATACATACATACATACATACTATATACATTATATATATATATTTATATATATATATATATATATATATAATTTATATATAATCTAAATATTTAGTTGTTATATTTGACGGGTCGCGTACACTAGTGTGTGTGTATATATATATATATATATATACATATATGTATATATATACATATATATGTATATATACATATATATATGTATATATACATATATATATGTATATATATATATATATATATATCGCTCTTTTATTTTTCAGCATTAGATATGTTGGTCTTTAATCTAGCAACGCCAGATTAAATATTGCAAATGCGACTTATTCATAATGTAAACCTTTATGCTAACGAATAATCTAGAAATGATCTGGTTACCCCTCACTAATATACTCATCAACAAGCAATTATTGTTTAATTTTTGAAGTCTTTGCAGCTTATACTCATCAACAAGCAATTATTGTTTGATTTTTGAAGTCTTTGTAGCTTATACGGTCATCTTCACCATCAACTCGCATGGTGAATTTACTTCCCTCTCGTTAATTCATTCATGTTTAAAAGAATGCCATTAGTGTAGTTGTGTTTATGTCACTCGAGCATGGCCTTGGAGGTCTTTGAAGATGATTTAGCTGTTATTTGGGTCTTAGGGTTAACACCCTTTCCTTTCCTCTTTGTTACAACATGGGAAATGTTGAAACTAGTACTCAATAGCCGTTGGTTATCTAAGTGTTTGTGTTTGTGTATATAGATACACACACACACACACACACATATATATATATATATATATATTATGTCTTTCCGGTCATGCTCGGTGGCATTTCTAGATTTGTAACTACTCGGTCCTTCCCGATTCCTCGGGTAGGGGGAGATGGAGAGGTAGTAGTCATACCCTGGCGTGAGGGGGGTGCGTGTGTGTGCATATCTATCTAAATATGATAGGTTAATTTTGACGAGTACCGTTCACTATATATATATATATATATATGTGTGTGTGTGTGTGTTTGTGTATGTATATATATATATATATATATATGTATATATATATATATATATATATTATCTTAAAAATGGCTCCGTATCGTGAAATGTTCAAAATAGTATCTTCTTGTGAAAGCGGTATTTTATTCATTTGAGAGAGAGAGAGAGAGAGAGAGAGAGAGAGAGAGAGCAATGCTTGTATTGTGTAGTAGTGTTGTTGAAATATCTATTTGTATTCTGAACACGTCCTGATACGCACACTATAACTGCTTGAATTTCCTGGTTCCGAAGTTGTGAAAAGCGTTGGAATGTTGCATCCGTAAATACGCATTTGCACGGGAATATCGCCATGCATGTTTTTGTTGTGCGTACTTTACGCATATGCAGAATAACTGTTTTGTTTACAGAGATGAAGACTAAGTAATAAATGGCGTAATTGATTTATAGTTTTGTGAAATCTTTTATTCTTCAATGATGACGTCATGGAACTTGACGAGTTTTTTACATCTGTGATGTCATCGTTGTCCTATGCGCATTTAACCCGTAACGAGAGAGAGAGAGAGAGAGAGAGAGAGAGAGATGCGTAAAATATCGACTATATTTCGAAGCTGGAATGAAAAAAAAAGGAAAGAATATCTTGTGTATGAAGGTCACTGGTTTAATGGAGAGAGAGAGAGAGAGAGAGAGAGAGAGAGAGAGAGATGCGTGTAATATTGACTGCATTTCGAAGTAGGAAAGAGAAAAAAGGTAAGAATATCTTGTGTAGAAAGGTTACTAGTTTAATTGAGAGAGAGAGAGAGAGAGCGCTCTTGGATTCATAGCTGTCCTTGTAACGCAATGGGAACAATCGAACATATAAATCAGAGGAAAGGTATGTGGTATTTTTAATTTATTCCTCTTTTGGGCGAACGTTAGTGTGTATGCCTTCCATGTTCCCTATGCAGGTACAGAAGTTGAGGCCTCCTCTTTTGGTGCTGAAGATTTTTCTATAGTCTTTGAAGGGGTTGCGTCTCAAGGCGCCATGTTTTTGTTAGCTTATCCTTAGTTCATTTACTTCAAGTAGTTCAGTGAGAATAGCTTTTTTGCTAACACGCATATATATATATATATAAGTATATAAATGTAAGTAAATATATATATATATATATAAATTATATATATACATATATATATTATATATATATATATATATATATTATATATATATATATATTATATATATATATATATATATATATAAGTATATAAGTAAATATATATACATATATATGTATATATATATATATATAGTACATACATACACACACACACACACACACACACGTATTTTTGTATTTGAATTTGAATCTCAAGAAAGGCAAATTAATACTCTTACCAAAGTTGTTCAGTACCAAAGGGTATATCCCATTGCCACAGATTTCGTGTGAGGTTAATTACCATAAAAAAAGGATGGGAGGATAATTGATGTAGATTAATAAGGCGGTCGGCATGAGTACTCATGGGTGCCTTATCTGAATGGGTTCCCGTCGGCATTCATCAACGAATATTTATGGGTCAGGTGTACACATTCGAACTGGGTAGAGTGAGAGAGAGAGAGAGAGAGAGAGAGAGAGAGAGATGGGTATAATGTCGATTGTATTTTGAAGAATCATAAAAAATAAGCAAAGATTATCTTATGTATAGATATTGCTACATTACTTGAGAGAGAGAGAGAGAGAGAGAGAGAGAGAGAGAGAGAGAGAGAGAGGCGTATATATCGACAACATTTTGATGTAAGAAAGGAAAAAAGAAAGAATATCGTATGTTCGTATGTATCGAGAATACTAGTTACTAGAGGTTGAGAGAATCGTATAATGTCGACAATTTTTTTTTTGAAAAAGGAAAGAGAAAAAAATAAGGAATATCTTACGTTTACACATTATTCTTTTATGAGAGAGAGAGAGAGAGAGAGAGAGAGAGAGAGAGAGAGAGAGAGATTCAGTCCTCTCGGAAGTACTCTATATCCACACTGGCGAACTGAATTCCTTTGTAAACTGAAGCTGTTTGTATGCAGGTATTTTATAAGGCCTCTTTATTTTTCGACTCTTCTCTTCATCGTTCCAGTGACGTGGGCGAATGGTCGCATTTCTGTGGCTTCCATTGACCATTTATAAATATTTGTGAACACAACAGTAGTAAAGCTGCTGGCTCGGTAATGAGTTCGTCTTTTGTTGCTGATATGTCGCTTTGTTTTTAAAGTTTGGTACTCTTGAGTTTTGTGGTTATGAGAGAAAAAAAGTAGTATGAAAATATTGAAAGGAAAATTTTAAGGATTACTCTTACGGCAGGTAAACACAATCTACACATGTACATATAATTGTGTATACACACACAGACACACACACACACACACACATATATATATATATATATGTGTGTGTGTGTGTGTGTGTGTGTGTGTAGATATATATATATATATATATACTGTATATATATTATATATATATATATATATATTTATATATTTATATATAAATATATATATATATATATATATAATATACAGTATATATATATATATATTTATATCACACACAGTCATACAGACACACACACACACACATATATATATATATATATATTATATATATATATATATGTGTGTGTGTGTGTGTGTGTAGATATATATATATATATATAAATATATATATATATATAATATATACAGTATATATATATATATATATGTGTGTGTGTAAAAATTAGAGCTGAGGACGAAAGAAAATTAGATATTTTTTTATACTTAGCCTGGCATCGCCAGTATTTATTTTCAATTGGCCTTGGTTTTATGTATACAATTTACGGGAGCACTCGAGCGATGACAGGACGAGAGAGAGAGAGAGAGAGAGAGAGAGAGAGAGAGAGAGAGTCCGGAGCTAAAGTCTAAGGTTGCCGAGTGCCACACTTGAAGTTATGCTTAACCTGAAATCTCTCTGGTCCTGTATCTGTGCCTTTAAAAATTCATGCCACTTCACAAACAGATACATTTGCTTATTCAGGGTTCGTCAGTATACAAATGACACTAAAGTACACCGTCTTGTCTGTGTTATGAAAGTAAAAGCAAAATGACATATTGTAGACGTACTTTGATCTTGTATGGTATGGAATTAGATATTATACTGATGATGATGAGATTGTTGATAATGTAGATGAATATTGTATTTAATTTTTTAGTTTGTCGTGGTTTTCCGGAAAAGCATAAATAGAAAAGAGAGAGAGAGAGAGAGAGAGAGAGAGAGAGAGAGAGAGAGAGAGAGAGAAAATTACAAAGTTAAGTACACGCGTAACATTACATCATTAATGATATATAGAGTATTGAAAATAAGAAAAAAAAGTAACAGACTTAACCATTAATAATGTACAGCTACAGCAAATTAAAAAAAAAAAAAATAGGAAACTCAGTCTTGTCAATCCACTTCCACCTCAGCATCTCTACCGACAAGTACCAGGATGTTTTCCTAATTACAGCATCCTCTTAAGCAAGTCTTGCGCTTGTGCTATGTGAATTTACTTGTAGATGTTAATTAAATACGCCTATTTTATTCAAATTACTAAGTTTTAAGCAGTTTTGCATATATTTCTAGATCTCTGTGAGCATCTGGAAAATATATATATATATATATATATATATATATATATATAAAAGGGTTTGTATATCACCATGATCAGCAAAGCTGTACTAGCCTGGGCCACCTATACTAGGTTTGTTTATTGTGAGCGATCATACCAGTCTCCCACCATCACCAATCCGCAGTTGTCTAACGTAGTGATGAAAACTGGCGAAACCTCAGACATGATTAAGGAATGTCTGAGGCCTTTGTCCTGCAGGGAACTAGAAACGGCGACATTTGTTGTTGTTGTTCTCATGTCATCCGGAGTGGAAAATTTATGTAACCGGATATGTCATGCGGAAATGTGTACGGTCATAGGCGATGGCGTATTTCGTTTCCTTATTATTCGCGTTTCATTTCACTTGCGTAACTGGTTAGCGTATATTTCTGTTTTCTCTGTTAAGAAGCATTTAAAAAGCCGAGGACTATGAAGTGTGAAGTCGGAGATGATGAATAGAGAAGTATTGATTTAAAAGCTCAAAATGGAGACGGCTGGCGAAATCTAACCGAGGGCATTTGGGTCAATAGGCGAAGGAGGAGGTGATGATGATGATGATATGTTGTGTATGTATATATGTATGCATATGTATTATATTATTGTAATACAGAAGTGCGGGTGTAATTGATTTGTCAATTTTGTGTCATGAATACAAAAGCAAGATGATATAGTGTAGGCGTCATTGGATTTTGTATTGAATCTGACATTACATACTGACAGCGATGTTGAGGATGATTGTAATGTCGATCATGATGGTGAATATTGTATTTATTTATAAGTTATACAGGATGTGATGCATGGTTTTCAAAACGGGTGTCGCCTGTCAAACGCAACTTAAATTGTGAGGCTAACTGACGTCAGAGTATTTACGTTGGTCCACGATTCCAGTTCATATGCAACTGCTTCACTCCCCACACGTAGAAGTCTCTTTGAGTCCAGCATTCTCTCTTTGGTGAAGCCTGATGGCCGGACTGGGGCTCGAGTCCCGCTCAAGCTTGATAGTTTCTTTTAATATCTGTAACCTCACCATCCTTGTGAGCTAAGGGTAAGGATATGTCATTTAGGGGAGCCTATAGGTTTACCTGCTGAGTCACCAGCATCCATTGCCTGTCCCTCCTTGGTCGTAGCTTGGGTGGAGGGGGTCTTGGGCACTGATCGTATGTATATATGGTCAGTCTCTAGGGCATTTTCACTGTCCCTATCCTCTGCCATTCATGAACTGCCTTTAAATCTTTAAACTTTCATTCAGATTATCCATCCTTTGCCACTTCATAATATGGTATTTGGTCTTGTTACTTTACGTTTCTAATTAATATATATCGTAGTTGTGTCTAAAATTCGAAAACAGCATCTCTTCGGATAATCTGAGCTCCCATTAATTTTTAGGATAAAAGGAAAACATAATTTACGTTTCTCCATTTATTATCTAGTGTCGACACGTGTTTCGAATCACTGTATTTTGACTCCAACTGGACTATTTAAATGTAAATTCACACATATTTATTTAAAGCCACAAATACCTCTTAGTATCGAATTCGTTCTGCTTCGGGATCTACAGTAAGATCCTGGGTGTTTTTTTTTTTTTTTTTTAATAAAGAGCTGGTCGGCCAAGGATTCGAAACCTGACAAATCCAAACTGAAGGTACTGTCGAACCCTTTAATTTCAGTTTTGTCTTCAGTTTTGACTTGGTCAGGGTTCGAATCCTTGGCCGACCAGAAGCTCTTATTAAAAAATGAATTTACCCTTCGATCTTTGATTCCAGGGCAAAACGAATTCGATATTCAAATGTCAAGTGATTAATGGTCACAAGAACACACATTATATATAATATATTTCCAGGTGCAAATAAAAATGTCTTTGTAGACATTAGCAATTATGCTTAAGACTTAGTAAGTGGAATAAAGTAAATGTACTGAATTAAATACTACAAGTAAATTCCTCCTATTTTGGTACATGTCGTGGAAGTAGATTGGCCATCTCGATATACAATTTTTTTTTTTCATTTTTAATACTCTGTATTTATTAATGGTAATTTCTGTTTAGTGTTTACTATAAATTGGTACCTCTCTCTCTCTCTCTCTCTCTCTCTCTCTCTCTCAGCAGTTACGTGAGCGCTATTGATAGTCTATAAATATAGTGTTTACTATAAATTGTTTCTCTCTCTCTCTCTCTCTCTCTCTCTCTCTCTCAGCAGTTACGTGAGCTCTATTGATTGTTTAGTGTTTACTATAAATTGGTACTTCTCTCTCTCTCTCTCTCTCTCTCTCTCTCTCTCAAAGCAGTTACGTGAGCGCTATTGGTTGTTTAGTGTTTACTATGAATTGGTACTTTCTCTCTCTCTCTCTCTCTCTCTCTCTCTCTCGAAGCAGTTACGTAAGCGCTATCGATAGTCTAGTGTTTACTATAAATTGTTACTCTCTCTCTCTCTCTCTCTCTCTCTCTCTCTCTCTCTCAGTTACGTGAGCGCTATTGATAGGCATGCGTAGTAACTCCACCAAATCATTATTTGAGATGGACGTACTTATCTCCGTAATCTTTTATCGTCGTTTTACAACGACCGATGAAAAGTCGTGAGTTCTTGGCCCCCAGCATGGGATGTCCTGTGATCTCTCCCGACTTATTCCTTTAGAATACACGAGGCTTGTAGCTTTAGGTGAGAGGGGGATGGCTGACGTCATTCTCTTGTGTTATATGCGTAAGTTGCCTTTATAGTTATATGAGAGAGGCTTTTTATATTTGTATACCTTTGTTCATTTATTGTTGTAGATGGTTGATTTAATTTTTGGGATGGGTTTTTATTTATTTTGATAGGAAAGAAGTTTGGGGATATATTATTGGGGGTTATTTTATTTTTTATTATTATAAACAGGATTTTTGCGGTAATCTTTTTTTCTTAAAAAAATAGAAATTAAAACACTTTATTTTTTATTTACGTTGCACATTTTTTGAATATTATTCAAGGGTGAATATATGGTTCGAAAATAAAAAGGACTTATATATTACCATTATTTCTAAAAAAAAGATACCTTTTTTTATTCATTCATTTGTATATTTTTATTTATGTATAGGTATGGGATTAAATAAGTTCTTGGAACGACAACCAATGACGAATTTCTTACCGTTGTTATTATATCTAAATTATTTCACAATTTACCTTTTTTTAGGTAAAGGGAATTTTAGATATGTGCATTTTATAGCTATCACCTCAGGAATCTCATTCAAATTTCAGGGTTTTTGAAAGTCAATTTTTCTTACCTTACTACCATTTAAAAAAGGAATTTTATATTTCATAAAACTTTTTACTACTTTTACTACGGTGAATTTGATTTTGCGATCCCAACCTTCCCATTCATCGAAGAAGATCTTTGGCTCTTTCATCCCCGTTGTGAATATTTAACTGAATCTATCAAATACAACAACCCTTCTGAACCCACTGACCTTTAACCTCTAGATACATCTAAAAATATTTCAACGATACTTAAAATGAATAAAGTTTCATCATAAAATCTTTAAAATCCTAAATAATTTGCATTATAATGAGACCTTTAGAAACCCCGCTCTTCGGCCATCATACCCTCACTGGGTTCATGCTCACACTCTAACTCTTAACCTAAAAGTACAGTTGGACACAGAAATTCCTAGTACACCATGCTGTGAAGAATTACACCCAGCCACACTCATACTGCGCGGAGAGTTCCTGTATTTTGCCCCGCCCATCACCTCTGCCATCTCCTTCTACACTATCTGTTTGGTTACTAGCCAGGAAGTAATGGTGTCACACGGTGGACTTCGTCAGATCTAGGTGTGCTATGGACTCCTGTAGACAACTTTACGTTGTCGTACGAATGACATTCGAAGTTAGAAATTCGCGTAACCGGATATGTCTTGCGGAAAAGCGTACGGTAATTGGCGATGGCGTAGTTCGTTTCTCGTGTGTTTGTTTTTCCTGTTCCATTTCCCT
>NC_090742.1:63971051-63978551 GCF_036898095.1 Palaemon carinicauda | reverse complement strand
GTCCATTTTAATGATATTACTGTTCTTGAAATATTTTATTTTTCCTTCTTCCTTTCCTCATTGGGCTATTTTCCCTATTGGAGCCCTTGGGCTTACAGCATCCTTCTTTTCTAACTAGGGTTGTAGCTTAGCAAGCATAATAATAATAATAATAATAATTAGAATACGGCAGTCGTCTCTATCTTGAGCTTTTAAATCAATACTTCTCCATTCATCAACTCCTACTTCACGCTTCATAGTCCTCAGCCATGTAGGCCTGGGTCTTCCAACTCATCTAGCCCCTTGTGGATCCCAGTTGAAAGGTTGGTGAACTCTCTTGGGGAGTGTGATATGTTTATCTGACTATATAATAATAATAACAATAATAATAATCATAACAATAATCATAATAATAATCTCTCTCTATAAGCTACTGTTTAATAATAATAATAATAATAATAATAATAATAAAAAGTTAAGTCTTAGAACC
This sequence comes from Palaemon carinicauda, assembly GCF_036898095.1. Taxonomy (NCBI): domain Eukaryota; kingdom Metazoa; phylum Arthropoda; class Malacostraca; order Decapoda; family Palaemonidae; genus Palaemon; species Palaemon carinicauda. Next base: position 63,978,082 of record NC_090742.1, on the reverse strand, counting down.
TTTGTCGTACATAATAAATGAAGTCGTAAATGTTACTTCCAATTTATAAAGATCGGTACACCATAAAATTTGAATTTTAATAAGAGACATTAAAATTTAAACATGGATTTTAAGAGTAATAATAACAGTAATAATAAAAATATTAAAACATCAACTAATTCTAACACATCCCACAAAACTATTGTAATATTTATTTCAATATAAATTATCAATATTAATAAAACAAAACAACAACAACGAAACACATGAACGATTCAAGCCCTCCCACAACCATTTTCCCAACCTATCAAATTCGGCATTGAAATTCTGACAATATTAAGTCAACGAATAAATAAATTATTGAAAGATTCAAAGGAAAATGGTCTAACAAGATGTACATGACAGAGGATGATGGAAAAGACAGACTAGAAACTGCGACCCCATATAGAAATGAGAAAAGCTGGAGGCAAAGAAGATTGTTTTTGATGAAGGACTTTTCATAAGACTTCTCAAAAGAAATACCAGCAGACCATCGAGAAGATCTTCTTCGACAGGTTTAAGGAACTCCTGGTCTCCACATTCCAGGATACACCGACATACTCGCGAGCTTATTTCCAGTGTTTACTGAGACAATATCTGAGGATAAAACCTGTTTTGATATTTATTCTTTTGGTTTAATAGTTTAATAAACGATTTACATATTAATTATTAACAATTTTGTTAATATCAGAATGCGGTCGGACATCAACAATGGTGACGGCTAGTGATATTATATATATATATATATATATATATATATATATATATATATACGTGTGTATATATATATATATATATATATATATATATATATATATATATATATATACACACGTGTATATATATATATATATATATATATATATATATATATATATATATATATAAGAGAGAGAGAGAGAGAGAGGAGAGAGAGGAGAGAGAAGAGAGAGAGAGAGAGAGAGAGAGAGAGAGAGAAGAGAGATTAACTATACATTCATGAAGATCTTAAATGTCCTAACCACACTACTTTACAAAATAAAATCACAGAACCCCTTTAAAAAAAAAAAAAAAAATTCAAATACAAATAAATATAAGACTAAGTGAATACATAAACAATCAAATAAATCAAATCATTTAAAGCACTTGATAACTAGAGATCTACAAATGGGTTACAATAAAATTAAATTAATATACACTATCATAACTAAAAATCTACACATATGTCGCTGTAATAAAATATGGTATAAAAAATATTCGCAATACACGAAGAACATAAATAAACACAACAAACACTTGAGGAAATACCACAGGAAGGATAATCCTCTCCTTGAAAAAGGGTAAAACGATCCTTCAAACCCGAACGAAAAAAAAAAAACATGAATAAACATAGCCCTGTCATCTTTCCTTAGCCATTAGGGATATGCAAATCTTGCACGGCCCTGGAAAATGATACACTACCAATGGTATATGTATCAGGTTGCTTGTTCCAAAGACCAGACTTTTATTTGATCCTTTACTTGGATCAATGTTGGTGGAAAGGGGACTATCTTAATAATAATGATAGTAGTGGTAGTAATATGTTACGTAAAATTTTGTTGGAAATAAGACTAGTTGAATAGTAATAGCAGTGATATGTTACGTAAAATATTATTGGAAAGGAGACGATTTCAATAATAGCAGTACTAATATTTCACGTTAATTTTTCTTTATTACTTAAAAATTTGTTGGCAAAGGAACTATTTTAATAATGGTAATAGTAGTAATAGCTAATAATGTGTTAAGTAAAAATTTTGATGGAAAGCAGAGTATTTTGATAGTAATGGCAGTAATATGTTACGTAAAATATTATTGGAAAAGCGACTCCTTCAATAATAGTAGTAGTAATATGTTACATTAAAATGTTATTGGAAAGGGGACTATTTTAATAGTAGTAGTGATATGTGACGTAAAATGTTGTTGGGAAGGGAACTATTTTAATAATAGTAGTATTAGTAATATGTTACGTTAAAATGTTGTTGGAAAGGGGACTATTTTAATAGTAGTAATATGTTGCGTGAAAATGTTTTTGGAAAGGAAACTACTTTAATAATAGTAGTAGTAGTAAATTCGGGTAAAAATAATCATATCTCATTCAAAAATAACAAACAGAATAAAATGGGTGGTAATTTACTTTTGCATTCATAATTTTGAATTATTCACGGTTTTTTTTTCCTCATTCTCGAAAAGACCCTAGGTAACCATCTTGATATATATTCCATATAATATAATCTACTAAATATTAAAATTGGCATTTATTGTTTTCTTTTTTCTTTATTAAAAACTTGCCTCCTTAATTTATGAGTGAAATTAACAATCACAGAACTCATCCCTAAATATTTAAGGAACTTAATTGGGAGAGATCATTCTCAGTATGCCTATTGAAATCTAGAATCAATATTTGCAAACCATAAAATCTGGTAAGATAATTTTCTACACACCTATTGAAGTCCCTTTTAATATGTTATAGCATGGCGGCGTCATTTCCTTCAAAATGCTTCGTTCAACTTTACAAATAGCTTTTCTTTATCCAGTAGACATAACGTTTCTTTACTTTTTATCTCTCATTGTCACAGAATGCTTCAATCCATAACCTCACCAGTACATTCTCAAAAGGTTTTTAATTGTTTTTACGTATCTTTCTATACTGAATAGATTAGATATTAATTTGTATTAAACTCTCAAAGCATTGTTAATTTATACTGACATTACCAGCAAGGCAAAATTTAATAACCAAAGGCTTGCCCGCGATTACTAATGATACTGTGCGCCTAGACTCTAGGCGCACGCCCTAGACATTATAATAAACTGCCAACTGAAATGAAGGAGTAATTGAATTTAAGAAGAAACTAAAGACATTACTTTTCACAAGATCATATGATTTGGAAGATGCTACAATCAAAGAATTGTATAAGTTATAATGAAAATGTTTCGTTAGATGATTGATATGGACCCGCCCGAGAAGTAGTTCACTCGACTTCAGTGGAGGGTTGGATTTAAACCCAAAACAAGTAAAACAAGTAAGGGTAAATAGTTAGCTGCACTAACTTATAAATCTTATGAGGAAGACCTAGGCATGTACTGTGATCAGGAGTTCTTTTTATCATAATTAGCCATTAATAAAGAGCTTATCACCACAAATTATATTTTTTAAAGCAGGAAGAAATGACTTCACTCCAAAATACTGTTACAATTTATACAGTCGAATTTCCGTACCAAGCTTTCAATATTTCGTTCATTCCTAGTTATGGTGCCAGGTAACTTAATGACTGAATCACTCTAAGGCTATTATCGGCGCCAATGACCTTAGATGTCAGGATGTCAGAAAACCAATCAATTAATCTAAGGCTATTATCATTCTAAGGTCAAATAACACCTAATCAATCAATCAATCATTCTAAGGCCTTATAAACTACTTATTAGAAATCCCTGAACCAATACTTTAAAACTTTATCTCACCTCATCCTCGGAATCAACAATGTCGGCCTCGAAGACGCTGAAGTCCAGAGCAGTTATATCCAAAGTTGTGTCGGTGTGATAGGTATCATAGGTCAGGTCAGTCGAGGTGGAATGACAAGGTGACCCCACCCGAATACAAAGAGTTCCGCCAACTAGACTGCCCACAGATTCTCCCTCCGTAGCCTCGGTCCTACCCACGCCCACAGGGACACCACCCTCGTCTTCAGCTCCACTGCCGAAGCCGCCCAAACATGCTTCCATGTCTGCGCAAACAGACATGGCGTTGTCTTAAAGCCGGCTTTTTAAAAAATAAAAATAAAAATAAAATCTCCCACGATTAGAATCCCACTAAATATCACAAAGTCAATTTACTGGGAATAACCAGTCGGGAGAAACAGGCAAAACTCCGAAGATGCCTTTGAAGGAGCGTCCGCATTCATGATGACAAAATCAACAACCGTTTGCAAAAACCAAATCTTCCTGTGGGTTACTATAACAACGTTATTTCGATCCAAACAACAAGCGTTTCCAACACTCTTTGCTTTCCTCTTAAACCTCAACCATCTAGAATATATCCAAGTGCACTTGATATTGATTTTCCACTTCCCGGTAAGAAACTTAGTAATACAGCGAGTCAGGTCCCGCTGGGAAGAAAAGCGAACTATGGCACACGTGTTACTCTGACGAGTTCCCTCGTCACACTGACGAAGGAAACACGACCGGACCGCAAAGACTTGGCGAAGTTGGCTAGTTCTCCCCCGATTCTCCCGGGCGAATAACATGATTTAGCGTACGCACAAAAACCTGAAATTTCTTAGTGTTTGTTGGTAATGAAGTATATACATTAATATAAAACTGCGATACACTTATTTTCAAAAAATAAACGTGGTAATATATCCATTCTAACATGTTCGAAAAGGGTAAAGTATAATTTACAATTACTTCTGTGTACTAGGAATAAAGTTTTTCGCTGTATTCTCCAGCCCATTTGTAAACACAGATGTAAATATATATATATATATATATATATATATATATATATATATATATATATATATATATATATATATATATATATATATATATATATATATATATACATATATATATATATACATATATATATATATATATATATATATATATATATATATATATATATATTATATAATATATATATATATATATATATATATATGTGTGTGTGTGTGTCTGTGTGAGTGCGTTAATAAGATTCTATCTTAAAGCATTAATGTTGGCACTATCTACAAAGGAACCAATTAATAACTTACAATGACTTACTTGAATTGCTCAAGAAAAACAAGCTAAAAATGCATCATCTTGTATACTGATTCTAAGCTCAAACTCATAAACCTGAGTATATAAGACTACAATGTCAATTTTAAAGACGATGTTCCTTGTTGACGAGTTTTTGGTAAGGCAATTGAAAATCCTCCACTTCTATCATTAGGTAATAGGTACATGAAGAGAAAAAAGTACCTACCAGTAATCAGGATTAACCGTAATCAGGATTAACCAAAAGGTACACTCTGGCACGCTGTTCTATCTTATTCATCTTCCTCGTGTGTTTTTTTTTTTCTTTTTTCTTTTTTTATGAAATATGTAATGAAATGTTGTTACTGTTCTTAAAATATTTTATTTTGATTGTATTAATTCTTTTGTAATGTATTCATTTCCTTGTTTCCTTTCCGTACTGTGCTATTTTTCCATGTTGGAGCCCTTGGGCTTATAGGATCTTGCTTTTCCAGCTAGGGTTGTAGCTTAGCTTCTAATAATGATAATAATTAATAACACACCCTAATAACCTTGGTGCTCTTTTAAGTTTTTATATTAAAGGTAAAGGTGGAAATCAAGTTTCCTTTTTTAAAATCTTAAAGCAGGATTTACAAGGTCGAACCGGGTTGTCGAGCCTGCTTGTCAAACGGTTCGAAGAGCTGGAATCAGTCGCATATGCATAAGGTTTGTGGACAATGAACCCCAGCCCACGAAAATCAGGCTAGATCTGACGTTCTTCGAACCGTTTGACGAACGTGTTCGACAACCGAATACCCCCGTTCACACACTCGAACATCACTAGAAACACTTGTTTGGCGAACCGTTTGACCGTGTAAACCCCGCTCAATGTTAAGGCACGAGAGAACCGCGTTTGACGAACCGTTTGACCGTGTAAACCCCGCTTAATGTTAAAGCACGAGAGAAAATTTTAATTCAACATGTACAAATGGGGCAGGAAAGTTCATTCGTATATATAATTTCACTCAAATCTCACTAGTCAATTAAAATGGTGGTTTTACCACGTATGTTTTCTTGGCACTGCCATTAAGTTCCCCTGATTTCCTTGAAAAATAGTTTAGGAAAATTCATACTAAAGCATTAGAAATATCAAAGTAACATGAATATAACAAAGGAAAAGATATACTACCAATATATTTCTATTTTTCACTGTTGGAGCCCTGGGCATTATAGCAGTCTGCTTTCCCAACTAAGGTTGTAGCTTACCTAATATATATATATAAATATAAATATATATATATAATGTATATAAATAAATAAATAAATATATATATATATATATATATATATATATATATATATATATTAGTGTATTTAGGTGATAAATACATTAAATAAACTTCCAATTTATTCACTTTGCCTATATGAAACCTATAACTTGAACGTATCAACGAATCCAATGAATTTTCCTAAGAAGCAGAAGAAGTGATCTCGAACATCCTTCGCAGATGTATGAACCAGTCACACAGTTATGGCGGCATGCACAATACAGTCTTCCAGCAATCAGAGAAGATTGCAACAATTGCTGATAAGATTTAGCTCAATTTTAACGACGTCAATTACCTGTGTACAATGCTTTGCAGAAGTATTACATCCTCATACTTTCCCGGTTACATATATGACATACTAACATGCTTTTTTGGCAATTTTAAAGGTTTAAAGGTCGCTCATTAATGGCAGAGGCAAGGGACAGTGACAATGCCCCATCAAGCAGGACAATGCCCTAGAGACTGATCATATACATATAATCAGAGCCCAAGCCCATCTCCACCCAAGCTAAGACCAAGGAGGGCTGTTGATGACTCAACAGATAGACCTATAGGGTCCCCCAAACGCCACCCCCCCCCCCCAACCCTTAGCTTACAAGAATGGTAAGGTTGCAGCGAGCAAAGGAACTAATGAGTTTGAGCAAACTCGAACCCCAGTCTAGTGACCACCTGTCAGGGACGTTACCACATCGGCCACCACAATAAAATCAAGAGCTCATTCGAAAATCCCTTCAATGCATTAATGAAAAAAAAAAACACCTATTCACAAAACGAAAATGAAATCCTGTATAATAAGCATTAAACCATTCTTGTTGGCAGCATACCATACATTCATGTCCACAGTTACATCAATTTCAAGATGTTCAAAAGCATCAGTATTCTAAAAATATCTTTAGCGATGAAAAAGTAACGAAATTCAGAAACATACTTCAATGGCAAAACTATCTCTTTCAT
>NC_090742.1:63963551-63966051 GCF_036898095.1 Palaemon carinicauda | reverse complement strand
TTCACTTTTGAATTCCACTTTCTTGACAGGCTTTTGCTCTGTTTCCGTCTGAACGAATTGTTTGTTTTCAGGCTTTTGCTCTGTTTCCGTCTGAACGAATTGTTTGTTTTTAGGTTTTTGCTCCGTTTCCGTCTGAACGAATCGTTTGTTTTCTGGTAACAACTCCTCAAAAGATGGCGACTTCTTCACTGGGCTTAGAGGTTTCTGACTGCAAATGATAGGTAACGACATTGGTCCCCCGTTATCATATGCCTCTAAACTGACATTGAAACCTTCATCAAGGGAAGATGCCGACCATCTCTTTTCATTCCTGGGACTCATAAAGGGAACAAAATCCTCCTGGATGCTGTCAGAAGGTTTGTATATGATTCTCGGAGTGTTTGGTTCGCTACATTTTTTCTCCTCCCATTCTAGCGCATCCATCACTTCCACAGAGTTTTCCAGAGCTGAGTGATATTCAGTTTCGGTAAAATTTTGAGTTTCATTGATCGTTCGGAAGATTTCGGTGTTGTCTGAAAAGCCTTTGGGAGGAGTGACGGCATCAACGCATGTGTCATCTTTCTCAAGGTTTGTCTGATTTGGTTCTGACAAATTAAAATGCCCTACGAACATTGGTGGAGGAGTTATCAATGGCTGTTCTGGATACCACAAATCTGATGTCAAACCCAAGGGTAGGGTGTTTGTGGAGTTAACAGGCGTTGAAATATCAGTAACAGTGGTGGAGAGGTTTATTATCTGCTCCTCTCTGAGCAGGTGCAGATGGAATTCTTTAGGTGGTTTTCGAGCTTCACTAACATTACAATCTGCAGCTTTGGTCATATTAGCATCAAAGGAAGAGCTATCAATCTCAATTAATCTCACCTGTCTACTTTCACGATTGTCAGGATTCTTAGATGGGAAATTCCTATTGTTGAAATTGTCTGCTATAGATGGAGTAGAAGGAGTATTTGAAAATTGTTTAACCTCTTGATTGTCAGACTCAGATTTAGTTTTGACATTTCGATTGGAAACAGAAGAAGTGTATAGCATAGCACTTTCCAGGAGCTGCGTCGTCTCTTTCAAATAGGCTTCAATTTCTGATGTTAGGTTTTTCAGCTTATCCCTGTCTGATGCCTCTTCCCTCCTTTGACTCTGGGGTGTCAAAGGGTCTAGTCTGATCTGCGGAACGGGTACATCCATCAGACTACCAAGTGGTACTTGGGCAGGTTCTTCCTTCTGTTGTTCCAGAGAAGCTGCCTGCCCTTCACAAAATGGTTCCACAGATGACATTGGAGAAGTACCTTCTTTACCCAAAAGTACTTCTATTTCATCATTTGTCAAAGATGAGGGGCCTGATGGGAGGCTCTCTATAGTACTGTCTATTGTACTGTTGCCTTTGATCAAATTCAGAAGATTGACCTGATTTTTCCTTGCGCAGTACTCTTCTATGCTATCTGGACTGAATTCTCCACTACTGGAAAAACTTATTAAATCTTCATTTGAGTTTTTCTGTTCTTTAAACTCCCCACTACGTTTGTTCTTCTTGCTCTCCGATTCATCTTCGCCTTCTTCACCTAAAATTTCCAAAATCACTTCCAGAGGTTCTTGGTACCGAGAATACCTCGTTTGTCTCGAAGTTGAGCTACGGGTCTGTACGTTAACCTCTTCAACTTCCTCTTCGTAATCATCGTCTACGCAATATTCCTCCTCGTCATCAAATATAACATTTCTAACATCACCATCATATTCCAACTCTTCACCATAATCATCGTCATCTTCATCAATGAAAAATTCATACTCGGCAATGGCTTTATCGCTGTTTCCTTCACCCATGCAAAAAGTAATCACTTCCACTTCGTCTGAGGTTTCGTCTTCACCGCAGTTACCTTCTGCATCTTTCTCAGATCTCGCATGCTGCTGTTCCAGATCCTTCTGTTCACATTGCTCTACCAGCAACTCTTGCTCATTATGCCTGGTCTGTTCGCTTGTATCAGCAGCAGCATCATCTTCAAAACTCCAGCTGTCATTGTTGTCCATGCAGTCATCGCTCACTCTTCCATTTTCTACTTCTAAAACAGAAGGGACTTCTGTGGCATCAGATTCTTCATCAGTACTACTGATGATGCTACCACTGTCATGACTAGAGGCATCAGCACAGCAATCGGGACCCTCGTCACATTTCTTACAGAAGCTTAGGTCAGACGCTACACATGCTTCAACTTCTGAAGAGTAATGCCTTTTTGGAGAGCAGATTTCTGTTGATGACCCTCCTACAGAGGACATGTCTTCGGAGGATGTACTTTCACCCATTTCGATAGACCCCTTCTCGGAGGAGCTTCCTTCCGAGTCTGTTTCCAGAAGGCCCTTTTCGAGCTCGTCCTGGACATCCATGGCATTCTGCCTCGTCATCACAGACCTCCTGGGCACCCTCTTGACCATTTGCTGAACTCTGAAGATGCTCTCCTTGGTGGTGTGTATCTTTTCTTTCTTCTTGGCATACTCTTGGATGATGTTGATATTC
>NC_090742.1:63943551-63946051 GCF_036898095.1 Palaemon carinicauda | reverse complement strand
GCTATACTTCATATAACTGCAAGAAAACTAATTGCAATAATATAAAGGTTTACTCATCTTCGTTTCTTCTTCATAGAAATTCTTACACAATATCCCCATCAGACTCCCAAAATACCCAAATCTAGGGATAAATCCCCAAACCTGACAAAACACTGCTTCACGGGCCTTTATCTCAGATCACTACAAAGACCTTATGACCTCCAGTGACCCCCAGATGACCTCGGACGTTAAACTAATCAATAACAAGGCCGAAACTTCAAAAGCAGTTTCCAAACAATGAGATCTTTATACGAGGGCTAAAATACCAATGGGTTATGTTCAAAAGAAATCGATAACAAAGAGTTCAATTAAAATGAATTGGTGTTCATGGTCCAGTTACGAAGTCGAAACATCCAAGGTACCTTTAAAACAATTACGTGTACCGAGAAGTTGGCTAGATTGCAACTTTTGTAAGGAAACCCTTCTAAGAAAAACAATTAGTTGTAGGTAGTAGGTTGGCCAGGGCACCAGCCACCCGTTGAGATAATACCGCTAGAGAGTTATGTGATCCTTTGACTGACCAGACAGTACTGCATTGGATCCTTCTCTCTAGTTACGGTTCACTTTCCCTTTGCCTACAAATACACCGAATAGTCTGGTCTATTCTTTACCAGATTCTCCCCCTGTCCTCATTCACCCTGAAAAACAACTGAGATTACCAAACAATTCTTCTTCACCCAAGGGGTTAACTACTGCACTGCAATTGTCCAGTGGCTATTTTCCTCTTGGTAAGGGTAGAAGAGACTCTTTAGCTATGGTAAGCAGCTCTTCTAGGAGAAGGGCACTCCAAAATTCAAACCATTGTTCTCTCAGTTTTGGTCTTCCACTGTCTTGGGTTAGAGTTCTCTTGCTTGAGAGCATACTGCGGGCACACTATTCTCTCTCGTTTCTCTTCCTCTTGTTATGTTAAAGTTTTCATATAGGAAATATTTATTTAAATGTCATTGTTCATAAAACTATATAATTTTTCCTTGTTTCCTTTCCTCATTGGGTTATTTCCCTGGGCTTATAGCATCTTGCTTTTCCAACTAGGGGTGTAACTTAGCAAGTAATAATAATAATAATAATAATAATAATAATAATAATAATAATAATAATAATAATTGGACAGCAACGCAAAAACATCTATTTAAAAAAAATCCATCTAGTTTATAATTGTCAAAATAAAGTTGATGTAACTGGAGGGAAATTCAGCCAAATTAATATAAATTTGAAAGGATCGTCTGCCCCCCCCCCCCCAAAAAAAAAAAGAGAAGAAGAAGAAGAAGAAGAAGAAGAAGAAGAAGAAAAATCGCCACAAACGTGACCTATGACAAGAATGTAAAGTTAGAATAAAGTACTTTCCAAGATGAAAAAGGGAACCCGAGATGCAGCAATAACAAAGAAAAGAAAAACGATGGAAATTGTCATTTTCGAAATGGAGAATGCAGAAACGTTAATTAAAAAAAAAAAGACAATGACGTCATTTCCCAAACAATCCTTTACGGATGAAATAAACAACGAATATCAACATTTACACGAATTTCGAAAAAAAAAAAAAATTACGCAAATCTCTGGAACGATTCGATTCAAAATGGATACAGACAACACGAGGAAGGTGTAAAAAAGTATACAATCAAATAATAATAATAAAAAAAAACTCGGCAGAACTCACAAAGGAGTAACAATAAAACAATTCGCAAAAACAAAAGAAAGGACGTCGATGGACAACAACAAAAATTCACAAAAACAAAAGAAAGATGTCGATGGTAATTCCGCAAATCCGAGCGCTAAAAGAAGCTACTTTGGAGCATAATCAAAAGGTCAAACTATTCCTTGGAGGTCATACGCACCGTAACGCACCCGAGAGACAGGAGGCGGGGTGGATGAGTGGGTGGTCTCCTTCATCGCGGATGGTCGTAGGACGGAAGGATGGTTAAATGGATGGATGGGGTGTATTAGGATACCAAAAGAAAAACCAGCCGAGGTGAGGCGAATCATTAGTATTCAGCACCAGTGATATTGCGAAACACATGAGAGAGGAGGAGAGAGAGATGAGAGAGAGAGAGAGAGAGAGAGAGAGAGAGAGAGAGAGAGAGAGGAGAGAGAGAGAGAGGAGAGAGCAAGTTTTTCAATTTATTACTTTAATAGATATGTTTTGATCTATTACGAAAGAGAGATCTCAATGAGAGAGAGAGAAAGAGAGGAGAGAGAGGAGAGAGAGAGAGAGAGAGCAGAGAGAGAGAGAGAGAGAGAGAGATTTAATAAACACATATATATCTATTTACATGTTTAAAGGTCCCCTCACAAGGCAAGGGACAGTGACATCGCCCTTACAGACTAACCACATAGGACCCTTTTCCATCCCAGGGAGGGCCAGGCAATGGCTGCTAATGACTCGACAAGTAAGACTTAGAGGCTCCTCCAAACGCCCTATCGTTAGCTCACAAGGAGGGTTCGGTTGCAGACACTACAAGAAACT
>NC_090742.1:63923528-63931028 GCF_036898095.1 Palaemon carinicauda | reverse complement strand
GTATGAAGAGGAGAAATATGAGAATAACATTTAGAAGTTATGAAAAAAGGGATGAAAGAGAGAACATGTATGAAGAGAAGAAATATGATAATAACATTAAGAAATTATGAAAAAATGGATGAAATAAAGAACATGGATGAAGAGGAGAAATATGAGAATAACATTTAGACGTTATGAAAAAAGGGATGGAACAGAGAACATGTATGAAGAGAAGAAATATGATAAAAACATCCGGAAGTTATGAAAAACGGGATGAAATAGAGAATATGTAAGTAGAACCTAAGAGAAAATAGCGCTAAAAAAAAAAAAAAAAAAAGTAAATGGAAGTAGGAGACAAGAAGAGCGTAAGATAGCAACACTGAACAAATCCGATTAAGGGACGAAGAATAAGCAAAGACACATAATGAGAATAATAATACAAAAAAAAAAGAAAAAGTTTCAGCTCAGGAAACATATGGTAAGGACGTGTGGTTAGGACTTCACTAAGGCGTTACTTCGCCCGCTACTGTACTTAGCATTAAGGGAGGAGGGTCCGAGCAATAACGTACAGTACTTACGCATGCATGCACTTTCTAATTGCTAAGTATGAATATCAGCGAAATGTAATCGAGTCACTTTGCGTCAATAGGCATAGATTATATATACAGTATATATATATATATATATATATATATATATATATATATATATATATATATATATATATATATATATATATATATATATATATATGTGTATATATACATATATATATGTATTATATATATATATATATATATATATATATATATATATATATGTGTGTGTGTGTGTGTGTGTGTGTGTGTGTGTGTGTGTAAACGATTATACAGATTAGGCATAAAAAATAATATAAACCCATTTTGTACAGTACCATAAAAAAATAAATTAAAGGAAGTAAAACGACAAGAATGAGAAAAGTAGTTACTGTACGGTAAAGGTCAAATTCCGAAAAAGTGCTAAAATGTTAGGTGAAGACCTGATATGAATAAATACCAATATGAAAAAGGATTAACAGGCAGAGGTCAACGAATATGAAAAAATAAAAATAAAAGAAATAACTATGGTATAGGAGGTGAATAAATGGAGAAAAGGGGAAAGAAATTAAACATTCAAATAGGTCCTGAAACACATAACTGATTCGACAAACGAAAAGCAAACACTCACATGAAATTAGGCTAGAAACCCCGTAAAATACAATAAGACTTAAAAACAATAACGAAAGAACTGAAATACCCATATAGACTTCCAACTACATAACTGAAAAGAAACTAGAGAACAAAAAAAATAGATCAGAAACCTCGTAGGATACAGTAAGACTTAAAAAAAACTGCACTACATATTATATAGTCCAACAACTGCATAACTGGAGAGAGAGAGAGAGAGAGAGAGAAAGAACTGAAATACCCATATAGACTTCCAACTACATAACTGAAAAGAAACTAGTGAACAAAAAAAAAAAAAAAAATAGATTAGAAACCTCGTAGGATACAGTAAGACTTAAAAAAAACTGCACTACATATTATATAGTCCAACAACTGCATAACTGGAGAGAGAGAGAGAGAGAGAGAGAGAGAGAGAGAGAGAGAGAGAGAGAGAGAGAGAGAGAGAGAGAGAGAGAAAACGGTGAAATCATTCACATGGAAATCAAGATAAGCAAGAAGGTTGGCAATGCTATATAAAAGAACTGCTCAACAACTGCATTGTAAAAAATAAAAAATTAGTGAAAAAAGGGAGCTAAAACCTCAAAAAATACAATAAAAAATAATTTGAAAAAAATAAACGAAAGAACTGAATTACCCAACATAGCCCAAAAAACTACATAAATGAAAACAAAAAACCAAAAACCAATGAAAATATCCCCGTGGAAATGAAGTTGAGCCAACGCTATATATAAGTCATCGTCGGTGCCTCCTCCGCCTGACCGAACCGCAGCTTCTCGCCACGGAACGTTACTCGGAGCCGTAACTCACACCTTGATCCGCAGAAGGGCCTTCCTTCTGCAGACTTCCGCTCTGCCCCTCCTAATGAGGGTGACCTCACATCTCACAGATCACGAGGCCTGATATTAGTGTCACTTGGGTTCAGATACCTCGCCGTGGGATATTTGTTTAAAAATACGTTTGCAGTTTCCTCATGCGTGGGTTGAAAATTTTCAATTTTGGATTACACTTACGCGCGCACTCGTATACAAACATGTATATATAAAGTATATAACATACGTATATAAACATTTCTGTATATATAAATATATATATATATATATATATATATATATATATATATATATATATATATATATATATATATATATATATATCATACACACATTTATATTGTATCATATATATATATAAATATATATATATATATATATATATATATATATATATATATATATATATATGTGTGTGTGTGTGTGTGTATATATATAATATATATATATATATATATATATATATATATATATATATATATATATATATATATATATGCAGAAGAACCACAGGGAAAATGAAAATACAGAATATACACCTGAGTCCTGACTAGTTTCAGCAGCATATAAATTATCTAAGTACCTTGTGAATATCCTCAATCCTTTAGTTGGCACCATCTCATATTCAAATATAAAAAATAATGTAGACTTGATTAACAAACTGAATGAAGTACAGATCAACAGTACCTGTAGGCTTGTCAGTTTTGATGTAGTCTCACTATTCACAAAAGTACCTATTGATGACATGTTGGAATTTTTATCTGAAACATTAGATAATAGACAATTGAATCTACCATTCTCCATACACACTTTAATAGAATTAATTAAATTATGTATAAAAGATTGTAAATTTGAATTCAATGGGAGATTTTATGCACAAACTTTTGGTATGGCTATGGGAAACCCTTTATCCCCAGTATTGAGCAATCTATACATGGAATTTTTTGAAAGCAGAATCGTAAATAACATCATACCTAATAATGTAAAATGGTTTCGATATATTGACGACATAATATGTGTGTGGCCAGGAAATGAAAATTTAGATAACTTTCTTCTTAGATTGAATAGTTTGGTACCATCAATAAATTTCACTATGGAGCTGGAGAATAATTGTACCCTACCTTTTTTGGATTGTCGCATACATAGATGTAATAATAGTCTCAAGTTCAGTGTATACAGAAAGCCAACGAATATCTCGGCATATGTCCATTATTACTCAAACCAAGGCAACAAAGTTAAGAAATCTGTATTTACTTCTATGTTTTTAAGAGCATTCCGAGTCTGCAGCCCTGAATATATTGATGACGAAATAAATGGTATTAGAGCAATAGGTAAAAAACTAAAGTATCCTGAAATTGTATTAGATGATGCCCTAAGAACAGCAAAAAAGACTTTTTTCGGTAATGATAACAGAAAAAACTATAACACACAAAATTTACTTGTACTACCTTATTGTGATTCATTTAAAGAAATTCCCCAACTGTTAAAAAACTTCAATGTAAATGTAGCATTTAAGAGTAAAAATACAATAAAAACAGCCTTAATAAAGAATTCTCCTGACATTACCAAGGGATGTGTATATCGTATTCCATGCAATGCTTGTGAAAAATACTATATTGGTCAAACTGGTAAAGCCCTAGAAAAGAGAATTGAACAACATAAGAAAAGTGTCAGGTATGCTCAAGATAATAATGCACTCTTTGCCCACGTTAGAGATAAAAATCACCCTATTAATTGGTCAGGTGCAAAGAAATTGGTTCATTCAAATAACTTAGTAGAAAGAAACATCATAGAGTCCAGTTTCATAAAAGAAACCTTTGAAAACAACTTGAATATTGGTCATGGAATGTATAAACTCGACGCCTTTATATGTAAAGAGATTTGTAAACTATATAAAAAAACATTAACCACTTAATGTAGAATTGAATGTATTGTGAATAATTAACGACGGTGTGAAATTAATATTTAGACCTAAGCTACCATTCATTAAAAGAAACAATTATTTTATATAGTATGCATAAGTTTATTGGCACTATATAGTGTTATGCTAGATATAAGTATTGATATATACATGATTATATGTTTATGATATTAATGTTGTATACATATAAATGTATATATGCATAGGTATGTATGTGTATATATGTATACATGTATATATGTGTGTGTATATGTATGTATATGTGTATGTGTATGTATATGTATATGCATGTGTATGTGTAAGTATTTATGTATATGTATATGTATTTGTATCTGTATGTATGTATATGTGTATGTGTATGTATATGTATATGTATGTGTGTGTATGTATGTATATGTATATATATATATATATGTATATATATATATATATATATATATATATATATATATATATATATATATATGTATATATGTATGTGTATATGTATGTATATATATGTATATATATTTGTAATTTTGTGTATGTTTTGCTTATGTATTTATATAGATAAGGCTACCGCATTGACATATAAATAACTGTAATGAAAGTAAAATAAGAAGAAAAACAAGAATATACCCGCCACTAGAAATGACCCTTTTTAGCAGGTGTCTAACGAGCTTTCGGACTCCTCCTACGCACACCTGAGTCAAGCCCAGGTAGAGGGTAAGGGAGTGTCATTGTTCTCTAAATTTCTATATGTATGTTCGTACTTTTGCTTTCCCTATAAAATGTAAGAAACCTCTCTCAATAAATCAGTCCTCTGAGGAAGTATCACGAAACTAGTCAGGACTCAAGTGTATATTCTGTATTTTCATTTTCCCTGTGGTTCTTCTGCATCTGAGCATCACGTTTCCCTGTGATTTTTACGCATATATATATATATATATATATATATATATATATATATATATATATATATATATATATATATATATATATATATATATATAAATATATATATATATATATATACATACATATATATATATATATATATATATATATATATATATATATATATATATATGTGTACATTATATATATACACACACATATATACATATATATATATAATATATATATATATATATATATATATATATATATATATATATATATATGTAATATTGATATCTATTTTTCTACCTTAACCAATTTAAAATTCTGCCATGAGGAAATGTTAGGCTGGATAGAATAGGCATCTCATCCTGGCTCATGTGAATAATAATAATAATAATAATAATAATAATAATAATAATAATAATAATAATAATAATACTAGCCAAGCTACAACCCAAGTTAGGAGAGCAAGATACTATAAGCCCAAGGGCTCCGATAGGGAAAAACAGCCCAGTGAGGAAAGGCATAATAATAATAATAATAATAATAATAATAATAATAATAATAATAATAATAATCAAATAATCTAAGACATCTACAGTAGTTCCCCGGAAACTCCAAGTATGCATCAATGCTTCTCAAGACTTGCCATCGGTAAGCAGGGCAATGTGTGTGTGTGTTTTTTTTTTTTTTTTTTTTTTTTGAACCGTGAACATAATTCCAATAACAGTGCGTCTGGCGGGCATGAAATCTGCCTTAAAAATGCAAAACAAAGGCTCACAAAAGGAAACGGGAAAAAAAACAGAGAGGGGGGGAAATACAAATAAGCTTAATAAGGTTACGGAAAGGGTACAGCTAAAGTCGAATGCTTGTGCAAGTCGTTAAGGGTAATAGGGGAGTTGAAACAAAAGAGCCAGACATGACCTACGCATGAAAAGCACAAATATTTATGTGGGAGTTGACGTCACTAATTAAGTTTGGCTTTGAAAAAGCCGGTTTCATAGGTTTGAACTCTCGGGGGAGTACTAAATATTAATGCATTAATTAATAAAATATCTATCACAATATTCCTTTGAGGCACTATTTGTACTATTGTTTATTATAATTATTATTATTATTATTATTATTATCTATTGGGTCATCCCAATTTTGCCATTATAATTAATGAAAGCATGGATTGATATTCTTCGTTAATCAATAATCCTCTCACTTCATATTTACCCGTCATTTTTGCAAGGTTGCGGACACTAATATAATATAATATTATTATATATATATATATATATATATATATATATATATATATATATATATATATATATATAATATATATATATATATATATATATATATATAAATATATATATATATATATATATATATATATATATAAAATATATATATATGTATATAAATATATATATATATATATATATATATATATATATATATAAAATAAATATATAGATATATAGATAGATACAGATATATATACACACCCATATATATATATATATATATATATATATATAATATATATATATATATATATATATATAGATAGATATACATACATACAGTATATATGAGTAGTCTTTTATTAGACAATAACACCAGGTTGCAGCATTGATGAGAAGTACCACATAATTATTCTACGCAAAACCTTTACGGTCTGATTAACGTGGCAATGGACCGCGAACTCTTCCAGCTGTTAGAATGAAGTCAATGAAAATCGCCAAAGATCATCTGTGGGAAACACAACAGAAATATTTCATCTTTCATCACTTAAATTTTAATCTCTTTTCGTATTCTCCAATTTATGTGCTACATTCTATTACATCATAAACTTCTTCTTTCTGCCAGTTTTATTTCCTATATTTTTCAGTATTCCTAAGTTTGCCCCAATTGATTAATTATCAAGAAAACGAAAAGCAATCTAAAAATCCTGAAATTCTCATCTTCTTCCGTATTCCCTAATCTATTACGTCATAACTTTCTTCCGTTTTTTAGTTATGATATACTTTTGAGTTAATTTCTTTTTCTGTATTTCCATATTTGGACCAATTGATTAATTATTAAACAAAAGAAAAGGAATCTAAACATTTCAAAATTCTGAAATTCTCATCTTTATCCGTATTCCCTAATCTATTACATCATAACTTCCATCTTTTTTTTTCAGTTATGATATACTTTTGAATTAATTTCTTTTTCCGTATTTCCACATTTAGACCAATTGATTAATTACCAAGAAAAATAAAAACAATACAATGATTTTAAAATCCGGAAAATCTCATCTACTTCCGTACTCCCAAATCAATGTAATACATTCTATTACATCATAACTTCCTTCTTTTTTTTTAATTTCTTTTTCTGTACTTCCATATTTAGCCTCATTGATTAATTATTAAGAATTTTTTTTTTTTTTTTTTTAATGGAAGTTATCAAAGGCTATGTTTTGTGACGCCATCTATTCAGGCTGGCACAATATCACGCAACTACAAAAGTCCAATCAACAAACCTCATGTTTGTAAACAATATAATCAAGTCTTTCAAACGATCTGCAATTTTCCAAGATACAGTGAAAATACTGAAAAATATTTCACGAATTTTTTTTTTTTTTTTTTTTTTTTTTTTTTTTTTTTTTTTTTTTTTTTTTTTTTTTTTTTTTTTTTTTTTTGCAAAA
>NC_090742.1:63911028-63918528 GCF_036898095.1 Palaemon carinicauda | reverse complement strand
ATTCTGATAAAAACTACAACAGCAGCAATGGAATACATTAATATTTTGAGAAAAACTACACTAGCAGCAATGGAACACATTAATATTTTGAGAAAAACTACACTAGCAGCAAAAGACAACATTAATATTCTGATAAAAACTACAACAGCAGCAATGGAATACATTAATATTTTGAGAAAAACTACACTAGCAGCAATGGAACACATTAATATTTTGAGAAAAACTACACTAGCAGCAAAAGACAACATTAATATTCTGATAAAAACTACAACAGCAGCAATGGAATACATTAATATTTTAAGAAAAACTACACTAGCAGCAATGGAACACATTAATATTTTGAGAAAAAACTACACTAGCAGCAAAAGACAACATTAATATTCTGATAAAAAACTACAACAGCAGCAATGGAATACATTAATATTTTGATAAAAACTACACTAGCAGCAATGGAACACATTAATATTTTGAGAAAAAACTACACTAGCAGCAAAAGACAACATTAATATTCTGATAAAAACTACAACAGCAGCAATGGAATACATTAATATTTTAAGAAAAACTACACTAGCAGCAATGGAACACATTAATATTTTGATAAAAACTACAACAGCAGCAATGGAATACATTAATATTTTAAGAAAAACTACACTAGCAGCAATGGAACACATTAATATTTTGATAAAAACTACAACAGCAGCAATGGAATACATTAATATTTTAAGAAAAACTACACTAGCAGCAATGGAACACATTAATATTTTGATAAAAACTACAACAGCAGCAATGGGAATACATTAATATTTTAAGAAAAACTACACTAGCAGCAATAGGAACACATTAATATTTTGATAAAAACTACCAACAGAAGCAATGAAATACATTAATATCTTGATAAAAACTACACCAGCAGCAATGGAACACGCACTAATATTTTGATAAAACCAATTTCAAATGTGAACCTACAACAGCAGCAATGGCCCACATTTCAATAAAAAAAAAAAAAAAAAATAAGAATCATCGACACTAGTGCCTGAAAATGGAGAAATTTGAGAAGAAACCAGTTATCGTAAAACGATTTTCTTTTCGTGTTTCTTTTTTTTTTTTTTGTACTTTGAACAAATCATGACTTTCCGGTCCGCGAAAGTCAAGGGGAAAAATCTTATCATCTCATTCAAGAAGAAATAGTCGAGAAATAAAAATGAAAAGTACAGAAGCTAAGAGAAATACTCTCTCTCTCTCTCCCTCTCTCTCTCTCTCCTCTCTCTCTCTCTCTCTCTCTCTCTCTCTCTCTCTCTCTCTCTCTCTCTCTCTCTCTCTCTCTCTCTCTATATATATTTATATATATATATATATATATATTGATAAGTATACAATGATAACTAAAAATGTTAGAAATTGAGAGAAATGTACCGTATTCACAGATAAATCAATGTACCAGTATTCACGAATAACTTTATGTACCGTATTCACGAATAAATCTCTGTACCGTATTCACTAATAAATCTATCAGTGCAACTCATATCAATGACCATAAACATGAAACTAAAGTAATGCTCTACCGAAATCAAAATAACTGTCATTTAGAGCCTAAATCGAGAGAATTTTCCATGGTAGTTACAGTCCTAATGGGAACAGCAAAAACGAAGATGGATCATATGTATATGTGCGATTTTTATGGGAAACACAAGGCGAAACGAAAGCACTTTGCATTTATATGGAGTGTTCGTCTCTCTCTCTCTCTCTCTCTCTCTCTCTCTCTCTCTCTCTCTCTCTCTCTCTCAAGAATAAGTTAGACAAGATCATAACTAAATGCTTAAACGAAATCGCTCTACCAAAGAGCAAATGGAGTTCTCCGCTGATGGACTAAGAATACTTTGAGACATCCAAAATCCTTGTAACACTCTCTCTCTCTCTCTCTCTCTCTCTCTCTCTCTCTCTCTCTCTCTCTCTCTCTCCTCTCTCTCCTCTCTCTCTCTCTCTCTCTCTCAACACTATGGCAATTTGATTACAGACGGAGGATCGAATGTTTGAACTTATTTGATCTACAAGCTCGGTGACTAGAGGCATTCAAAATTCTTAAAGGAAAGATAGATATAGATTACAACAATCTATTCATGTTTAGCCTAAATTAGTCCAGAGGTAACGGATACAAACGGATACAAACTGGAATTAAAAAGATACAACACCATTCAATGTGGCAATTTCTTTACATACAAAATAGCAAATACTTGGAATAGACTTCCAGCGTATGTAGTAAACAGTAACATGGTAAACGTGTTCAAGAATTACTTACACAAGATCATAAAAACTTCTCTAAATGTTTAAAGTTAAATCCCTCTACCAAAGAACAAATGGAGTCTCCGCGATTGGACCAAAAAGTCTTTGAGACATCCAAAATCTCTCTCTCTCTCTCTCTCTCTCTCTCTCTCTCTCTCTCTCTCTCTCTCTCTCTCTCTCAAGACCAAAGTGCATGATACATCAAATTTCCCGGTATCGACATTCAACTATCGTTCCAGCAAGAAAAGATGCAAAATTTTTCTACCAATCATTGTCGACTAACTCTGGTTGGATTTCGTTCAGCTAAGTTAAAACAAAATGAAAATTTCATGATATGCTTTTTCCCCCACCGATACTCATACGCATATGCACACTAGTATCACGCTTGTATGTGTATATATTTATAAACAAAGGCGTATCAGTTACATTACACTCATGCATACATATAAGTGCATAACTATAAATAGGCATATCAGTTATAAAAACAATGTTCTATCTTGGAATAATTTTCCTTTTTCGATAATAGAAATAATATAATATAATATATAATATAATATAATAATAATAATATAAATCTAAGTAAACATTAGCCTATGTTAACATATCTAAACTATCCTATCCATCAACACTGTTTATACCTTGACAAGACAAATTTCCCTTTCATTATACAGCAATTATTCAAAAAGAATAAAAAAATAGGTAAACCTTCAAGTTCAATTCCATGTTGGCTACCTGGTCGTCCTTCATTTTTCACATATCTAAACAGTCTTATCCATCAACACTGTTTATACTTTGACGAGACAAATTTCCCTTTCATTATACAGCAATTATTCAAAATGAATAAAAAAAAAGGCAAATCTTCAAGTTCTATTCCATGTTGGCTACCTGGTCGTCCTTCATTTTTCACATATCTAAACAGTCTTATCCATCATCACTGCTTATACCTTGACAAGACAAATTTCCCTTTCATTTATACAGAAATTTTTCAAATGAATAAAGAAAGGCAAACCTTCAAGTTCAATTCCATGTTGGCTACCTGGTCGTCCTTCATTTTTCACATATCTAACAGTCTTATCCTTCAACACTGCTTATACCCTTGACCAGACAAATTTCCCTTTCATTATGCAGAAATTATTCAAAATGAAAAAAAAAAGGTAAACCTTCAAGTTCAATTCCATGTTGGCTACCTGGTCGTCCTTCATTTTTCACACCAAATATTTTATATCATAATATTCAGGTGAAAAGACAACAATCATGTTTGCTTCATCGTTCCTTTTACCTCCACCTTGGGGAACTATTACATTTGACGAGGTCGAATCATTAAACGAACTTTTCCCAACAAATAAAGACGTGTGAGAGTTGTACATTAGAGTGAATGTAATTCATGATTTTGTTGAATAGTCTACGATTTAAAGTGAAATATCTCTGCCCATAAGTCCCAGAATCAGATAAAGAAATAAAAGCAATTCTAATATATGTATGTAATAGCTATAAATAACAATCATAAAGTCCACGAACCAAATAAAAAAAATAACAGTAATTCTAATACACGAAGTAATAGCTCTAAATTACACCCATAACGTGTCGCACAAGAAAATATCAACTAAAAATAAATATAAAATTAAATGAACACGTGAGGTTCCGTGATAAACTAACATTAAATAACTAGTGTACGAGACCCGTCAAAAATGATGGCTAAATATTTAAATATGCACACATGCACTCCCCTCTCATCAGGGTATGACTACTCTCTCTTTCCACCTACCCGAGGTACGGGGGAGCTGGGCGTGACCAGATAATATATATATATATATATATATATATATATATATATATATATACTATATATATATTATATATATATATATATATACTATAATATATATATATATATATATATATATATATACTGTATATATATATATATATATATACTATATAATATATATATATATATATATATACTGTATATATATATATATATAATATATATATATTAATATATATATATATATATATATATATATACTGTATAATATATATATATATATATAATATATATATATATATATATATATATATATATATATGGTCAAAAACTTGCCCTTCATTATATAGGGGACTTACGATTAAATTGATCAAGAAAGCAATAACGTTTTTAAATAGGTAAAAGCAGTACATATGAACATATCGGAAAGTTTAAAGACTTATATTACCAATTTACTATAATCAACAAAGACGGGATATTATTTTGCAAGTAGGGAGGTAAATAGGATGCTAGGGAGGGAGTGGGGAGGTCTTAGGAAGAACCTTTTAGAGGCTTTAGATCCAGAGGGAGGCAAAGGATTAGATGGTGACATAAGGTGAAGGATGACATGGAGAAAAGAGGTTGGTGGAAGAGGATGCCTTTGATAGGAAGGCATCGGAGATGGCTTATCGGGTAACCGAGCCCTTAATGTAAGGATAACGGTGGAAAAGAAGAAGTAAAAGGGGGGGAGGGGGCGTGAAAGGACCGTTGAGTGTGAACGGTTTCTTGAGGTTTCCAACGAAACAGACAAGACCACTGTGACCTACTTGAATAACAACATGAAAACCGCAAAAGTGAAATAAGTATAAAAAGAAAAAAAAAATCGCAGAAATTTATGAGGGTTTCATGAACATATCAACATATCTTCAACTTCATTGGTGGTTCTTGGTAACGGAGCACTGATTTCCAAAGGGTCTCTCTCTCTTTTTCTTAGTACGAAAGTATGGCTATTTCTATCTTTATCATTTTTACAGTTTTCAATCCGTTATATCTCTCTCTCTCTCTCTCTCTCTCTCTCTCTCTCTCTCTCTCTCTCTCTCTCTCTCTCTCTCTCTCTCTCTCTCTCTCTCTCTCTCAAAAATATACATAGCTTTCTCAATATATTCATCTTTTACTCTCACTCTCAAGCGCATACCCTAAGAAATCCATAAGGTCTCTCTCTCTCTCTCTCTCTCTCTCTCTCTCTCTCTCTCTCTCTCTCTCTCTCTCTCTCTCTCTCTCTCTCTCTCTCTCAAAAAATATACATAGCTTTCTCAATATTTTTTATCTTTCCTCTTTCTCTCTCCAAGAGCATAACCTAACAAATCCATAAGGTCACATTCCACATTCTCTCTCTCTCTCTCTCTCTCCTCTCCTCTCTGCTCTCTCTCTCCTCTCTCTCTCTCTCTCTCTCCTCACATATATCTCCCAGACTACGCAATCATCATAAACAGCTTACGAAACAACGTGAGAGTTATGATTGAGGTAAGAAAGGGGGAGGGGGGGAGAGGATGGTCGCTTTCTACAAAGAGCACTTTCCTTCTCTGGCTGATGCGTAAGGTGTCTAATGATCTTTATACGTCACAAATAAGATGTTACTTGGCCCTATCGCGATGGCTCTTCTGCCCTTAGGTCTGAAACGACTATTTCAAGAAGAATGTAATTTGTTTATACGACTTTTGCTTTATATTTTCTTTATAAAGATAATAAGGTCATTTAATTCACTTCATTGGCTTTTTCTGGACATCATGATGATGATGATGATGATGATGATAATGATGATGATGATGATGATTATTATTATTATCATCATTATTATTATTATTATCATTATTATTATTATTATTATTATTATTATCATTATTATTATCATTTGCTAAGCTACAACCCTGGTTAGAAAAGCTGGATGCTATAAGCCCAGGGGCTCCAACAGGGAAAATAGCCCAGTGAGGAAAGGAAGCAAGGAAAAAAAATATTTTAAGGATTACCGACACTAAAATAAATATTTCCTATATAAACTATAAAGACTAACAAAACAAGAGGAAGCGAAATAAGATAGAATAGAGTGCCCGACATTACTATATATACTCCTTTAAATATTTCTTATGCAATTTACTTTCATTTATTTGACTAGGGTACTATTGACTAGGACCCCCTGTAGAGAAATTTATTGAGTGCAGTGTTAATATTACAGTATCACAATACGATCTACGATCTGTCAACGTAAATTGCGTTTTCATTGCCGTGTTTCTTTTCTCTACCGGTTGGTGGAAGCAATTTATCATTTGTCGTTTCTGAAACACTTCCGACCCCGTTGTGTTTTCGAACGTCTTTTCCTCAAAAAAAAAAAAAAAAAAAAAAAAAAAAAAAAAAAAAAAAAAAAAAAAAAAAAAAAAAAAAAACGTTGACTCGTTCCAACACATTCGAAATTGTATACGCTCCAGGATAAACAGGATGCTTAACTGTTCACGAGCGCGAAAGCGTAATTGAGAAGATAAAAACGCGCATGGATGTTCCTGTACGCACGAACACACTCAACCAAGTTTGGACATTTATATATGCGAAAATAAATAATTAACATATATCATCATCATCATCAGCCGTTACTAATCCACTGCAGAACAAAGGCCTCAGACATGTTTTTCTACTCGCGTCTGTTTACGCCAGTGTTTCCCAACCCTGGGGTCCCTGGGTAAATTACCCCAGTGGGGTAATGGACCCGTAATTTTTGGGTAATCAAGATGTTCTAAAATTGATGCCCATGTAGCCCTTTCTGTAACCAAGACCAGAATAGAGAAAATTGCACAGGCAAAACAAGCTCACCCTCACACTGAAAAACCAGAGCAAACATAAAGTGATTACTAAATAATATCTATTAATATTGTTATATTGAATAGTCTGCACTGATGATGGCTCATTTTGATATTCATTAAAATGGAAAAGTTTGCATTTGTTTTGGATCCTTAACTATAAGCAGCCATAGCGGGCTACATGATCCATACAGTTCATCAGGTGGATGCAAAACAACATCCGTTGTTACCCGGGTATATGTTCAAGTGGGGTAATTGATTAGTTGTAATGAAATTTTGGGGTAATCATTTAAAAAAGGTTGGGAAACACTGGTTTACGCTATGCCAGTTTATACCTCCAAATTTTCTTAGTTCGGTATTCCACAACATGAATACAAATTCAAACCCATAAAAATACAACTAGCTCAAATGCCATGGTAAAAATAATCACTCACACGTACTATACGCACATTTCTTTTACCTATATCAAGTTACTTTTACTCAACATTGATCGCTATTCTTGTCAGACACTTTTACGTTGCATATCATGAGCAATTCATTCATCTCAACATTGTTAGCGTGTTTACGTAAACCCCGTAACGAATCTTTATTTACAAGGACTACTGAAAGGAATCGAAACTTAAT
>NC_090742.1:63898723-63906223 GCF_036898095.1 Palaemon carinicauda | reverse complement strand
AGTATTTTACGCACTTTTTTATGAAAACCAAATCATCTGTATGATCTTCTAACAGGTAAAAGCAAGAGGAATGTAATTACCTCCGACAACGAAGTTGGAAGGAGGTTATGTTTTCGCCACTGTTTGTGTGTTTGTGAACATCTTCCTGGCCACAGTTTTAATCTTAGAGTAATGAAACTTCCAGGAATTAACTGTTATGTAAAAAGATAGAAATGATTAAATTTTGGAAGGTCAAGGTCACGGTCAAGCAAAATGTCCAATTCACGTAATCAAGCATAAGTTTGGACATCGTTGTTAGAGACTTCAGAATTGGTTCATATTTGAGTGTATGAAAATCCACGCTAATTAATACATGTCAAGGTCAAAGGTTAAGGTTAAGCAAATGGTCAAGAAATAAGCTGCCGCGTCGGAGATCTGCTCTCTTATGAGTACCCCTCTAGTTTCTCAAGAAAATTAGCCTCTTAAGGGACCTTACACGCGGAAAAGTAATGTTTACAATTTCACCATAGAAATATTTGATTTATTGCATGAGGTAACCCGTTGGTGGTTTACCTGTAGAGGGAAAAATTATTCCACGTGAAAAACAATAAATTATATATGGTGTTATTAATGAAGATGAATTGAGAAAAATATATGGAACTTGAATGGATCGAGAAAGGATGATTATAGAGGGGCAATTTTAGTGTTAATGATAAAAAGATGGAGATTGATGGAAGAAGGGTTGAAAACGCACTGATAATCAATCTCCTATAGAAAGGAAATTATAATTCATTGAAGTGTTTGAATGATTGACTGGGAATCGTGAATGTAATATAATTATTATTATTATTATTATTATTATTATTATTATTATTATTGCTGTTATTGTTGCCATATCGTTGTTGAAAGACGTTTAATTTTGAAATTAACCACATTAGGCACTGCTCTCTCTCTCTCTCTCTCTCTCTCTCTCTCTCTCTCCTGGGAGTCTAGAATGCTTTATTGTTGTTGTTGTAATTATTATTATTATTATTATTATTGTTATTGTTGTTGCTGCTGTGGTTGTTGCAATAACACGATCCTGAAAGACGTTCTATTTTAAAATTAATCACATAGACACTGCTCT
Organism: Palaemon carinicauda; assembly: GCF_036898095.1. Taxonomy (NCBI): domain Eukaryota; kingdom Metazoa; phylum Arthropoda; class Malacostraca; order Decapoda; family Palaemonidae; genus Palaemon; species Palaemon carinicauda. The sequence continues at coordinate 63,905,118 of NC_090742.1, read as the reverse complement.
CTCTCTCTCTCTCTCTCTCTCTCTCTCTCTCTCTCTCTCTCCTGGGAGTCTAGAATGCTTTATTGTTGTTGTTATTATTATTATTATCATTATTATTATTATTATTATTATGATAATATTAGTATTGTTATAATTATTGTTGTTGTTGCTGTCTGTGCCATACCACGTTGCTGAAAGACGTTCTATTTTAAAATTAACCACACTAGACACTAGAGAGAGCAATGTGGTGTACCTTATTTTACGAAACGAAGAAAAAACGGACACGTGTAAAGAACGAAGTAAGAGAACTTTTCCTAGCAAATTTCATAGGGATCCTTTTTTTCCCCAAGTCATTCATCTAGCTCTCATACGGCGCCATACATCCGGAGTCTTCTTTGGCTCGGCTAATTAGCGTGGTGCGTAATTACCATCTGGGAAGGAATGCATATAGGAGAGAGAGAGAGAGAGAGAGAGAGAGAGAGAGAGAGAGAGAAAGAGAGAGAGAGAGAGAGAGAGAGAGAGAGAGAGCAGTGTCTAGTGTGGTTGATTTTAAAATAGAACGTCTTTCAGGAACGTGGTATGGCACAGACAACAACAACAACAAAAACCACCACCCTAATAATAGTAATGATAATGATAATAACAATAAAGCATTTAGAATCCCAGGAGAGAGAGAGAGAGAGAGAGAGAGAGAGAGAGAGAGAGAGAGCAGTGTCTAGTGTGGTGAATTTTAAGATAAAACGTCTTTCAGCAACGTGGTATGGCACTGACAACAACAACAACAACAATGATAATAATAATAACAATAAAGCATTTAGAATCCCCGGAGAGAGAGAGAGAGAGAGAGAGAGAGAGAGAGAGAGAGCGCATTGTCTAGTGTTAATTTTAAAATAGAACGTCTTTAGCAACGTGGTTTGGCACCACCACCAACAACAACAACAATGATAATATATATATATATATATATATATATACAGAGAGAGAGAGAGAGAGAGAGAGAGAGAGAGAGAGAAACTATAAGATTGTGTAATTTTTTAATGTATACATTTTAATCACGCGAATTCATATGAACACCCTGATTTATTGTAATCATTGCCAAGCCCTTCGGTTCTATTAGGGAAAAATAGCCCAGTGAGGAAAAGAAATGAATCAAGTGTATTGTTTATTATTAGTTTATTATTGTTGATACGAAATCGTTCGTCATTAACTTTACTGCCTGAGGTTATCGTCTCTTAAGATTGTACATTAAAATGGTTAGCTCTGGTATTGAAGTGCTTAATCTGCTTTTGGGAATAAGCCGATCAGGTTCTTAACTTAAAGGGATGAGATGTCCACAATATTTTGAGTTTGACACGAAGTATTTTGGAAAAGATCCTGGTGCGACGGCCATTAATAATAATAATAATAATAATAATAATAATAATAATAATAATAATGATAACGATAATAATAATAACAGTAATGATTAATAATAATAATTCTTAGCCTCAGGAAAACAGGAATGAGGAAGATAGAATTTTTCATTACTCTGCTTTCTGTCAAACACATCAGCCAAAAGGGGTTGCCTTTTCCTTTGGACAGTGATTAATAGGGCCATCTGGTTTTAAGTAAAGGAGTGCAGTTTTAAGGGTAGCTCACCACTTATCTTCCCGTGTTGTAATAGAAAGGGTTTCCTTTATGGGTAAATTGTATTCCTTTTCAGTTGAAGTATAAACTCTCTTAGCTGAGTATAGTTATTCCAAATCTGATCTGAAACCCTTCCAAATATGATAAGCCTCTTTTTCCATATATACAGTGTACTGTGTATATATATATATATATATATATATGTATATATATATTTATATATATATATATATATGTATACTAATATTATTATTATTATTATTATTATTACTACTACTACTACTACTACTACTACTACTTGCTAAGCTACAACCCTAGTTGGAAAAGCAGGATGCTATAAGCCCAGGGGCCCCAACAGGGAAAATAGAGCAGTGAGGAAAGGAAATACAGACACACACACACACACATATATATATATATATATATATATACATACAAACATAAATTCGAATTGTATAAGAACCCATAAAACTGAGAAATGGAGATTTAAATGTTCCTATTTATTTCTAGGTTGTGTTGGTTGGTCAACCGTTTCTATCCTGGGAAATAAACGGACGAAGACCAGGCATTTTCCTTCATCAAACATAGAAATTTCAAAGCTATAGACAGATTTTTCTAAGCTGTAGATATTAGAAGCGGCGAACCAAATCTAACTCCACAGAGAACACTGTAATTCCCTCTCATCGAGAAAGAGGATTTGAGTGAAAAAGAGTTAGAAATTGAAGAACATTGTCCTCAGAGGAAAAAAATTCACGCGCAATAAGATTCGTCGACGCTACATTTTGGACTTAATTGGCTACGCGTGATTTCAAGTTTCTTCGGATAGTAGGGTCGGATGATTCTTGCCTTGTAATTTTCCTCTATTATTGTGTGTGTTTCTTTGACCGGTGTTGTAATTAAAGGGGTTAAGAGGGAGGAAAGATCTTTGCCGCTTTCATTTGTGTCTATTCAGCGAAGGGAATTAATACATGAATAGGTGTATATTTCGTAAACCTCGTTGTTACGTGTTTGTCGTGACGCTGTAAAAGGGGGAAATAGTTCTTTTAGTTTCACGGATTAATTTTCCGCAAGAAAATAGAATTAATTTACAAAAAAAAAAAAAAACCCTAGAATATTTCCGAGGGACTAATAAAAAATCTAGAATATTTTGAGGGACAAAAAAAAAAAAAATAAGATAAATAAAAAAACTGGAATATTTCGAGGGACTAAAAAAAATCTAGAATATTTTGAAGGACAAAAAAAAAAAAAATAAACTGGAATATTTCGAGGGACTAAAAAAAATCTAGAATATTTTGAGGGACAAAAAAAAAAAAAAATAAATAAATAAAAAAAACTGGAATATTTCGAGGGACTAAAAAAAATCTAGAATATTTTGAGGGACAAAAAATCAAATAAATAAAAAATAAGATAAATAAAAAAAAAAAAACTGGAATATTTCGAGGGACTGACAGACCGCGAAAGTAAATATTGGTTTTGATCAGGCTTAACTCAGGGAGGCTGCGGTGTTTCTGTATATGGCCCAAGGGTGAGGAATTGGAAGTATGTTTCTTCATTTATGTAAATTTTATGGTTTCTCAATGTATGTCGCTTACAGTTTGATGAAATAATAAATCTCTCTCGTTTTTCATGATTTGCGTCCGATTTTTATTTTGATGTATGTGGAAATGATATTACTGGAGTAGGGTTGTCCTGGAACTTTGTAGATTATTAGTATAATAATAATAATAATAATAATAATAATAATAATAATAATAATAATAATAATAATAATGGTGATGATGATTATCATTATTATTATTATTAGTAGTAGTAGTAGTTGTTGTTGTTGTTGTTGTTGTTGTTGTTGTTGTTGTTGTTGTTGTGTAGCAAGCCCTTTCTATAATTCAAGTCTGTCTTTTTTGACAATTGCAATGGATGGCTGTAGTCACACACATACAGAAAGAGAAAATTCTTGTACGTGGAATTGTGAAAGGAGTTTCTGTTTGTAGTGTTATAGATGAGACCCTCATCGACATTCATTGAAAGTGAACAACGTTCGGTAGACCGTGAATGTCTTTCTTTCTTTATTTCTTTCTTTTTTATTTTTTTTTTTTAAATTCGTCTTTTGGTATATTTGCAAAGATGACGATGCGGTCTGACCGACGCTTCGAAGTCTGCGATGGTGTGTGTGTGTGTGTGTGTGTGTGGGTGTGTGTGTGTGTGTTATGAAAAAGGAATTGTTATTTTTCATTCATTATATATAATCCTTTACAATTATTTATTATCAAAATATTGGTAAGGTCATTTTAAAATAGATCGTATTTTTATTTTTACTGGAGCAAACATTTCTCTCCTTATTTTATTTTTTCATTTGTATATCTAATTTTGTTTTAACCTCTTAAGTAAAGTGATTTGTTCATTGTAGTTTTGTGTTTGTTTAAGGCAACAACAACAACTACTACTACTACTACTACTACTACTACTACTACTACTACTACAGCTGTTTCTAGTCCACTGCAGGATAAGGCTTCAGTCATGTCTTTATTCATGCTTGCGGTTTTGCCAGTTTTCATCACCACGCTGGCCAGTGCCGATTGGTGATGGTGGGAGACTTTAGTTTGATCGTTCACATCAAATTAAACTAGTATGGGTATCGCTGACTGATACAGCTTTGCTGATCATTGGGATACGCGAACTTTAACAAAGTTAAGGTATCCCCACTCAGAAAGGAATAGATATGTGTGTGTATATATATATATATATATATATATATCCTTCTTCATCGTAAAAGCTGTTGAATTAAAAATCAACCGATCTATTCAGTGCGAAGATTCAAAAATAGAATTATTCTTGTGTTCCATCCTGCAAGACTCTGCCAGACGCTACCATCATCATTGCCGTAATGATGTGACCATGAGGTGAGGAGCACCCTCATCGTATTATCCAATGAGAATTGAGCTTGGAGTACGGAGCATCGTCTGTCGACCAATTAGCGTCCAGAGATGGAGAGATTCACTGGCTAGGTAACAGTTTCTGAGGGAACTGTGAGACACAGGGGAAAGATTTGTCTAAATTAAGTGTTTGAGTTGGATTGAAAATAACATCTGAACAACGCAGGGCATATAATGATGATTTTTTTTTAGGGTCATTTAGATTAAATCGTTTGTTTTCTTAGTCGTTAAGGGTCCGTGGCTTGTAATTAGATATCCCGAATGTTTCATTATCGTTGGCATTTTGCGATTTTCCTCTTCGTCCAAAGGGGCGGCCCGGGGCTGGACCATGCCCATCAAGGTCTTTTTGATGGTTTCGGCTAAAGGCCCTGAAGGAGTCAGCACCCAAGGTGTGGTTGTACCCTACGGGCGGTCGTACAGTGTGAGAGATAATATACAAGAAGAAAAGTCTTTCTGTTGAGACGCACTTACTCCTTGGAAGTAGTACTTTAAGGAGGACAGTATTTCTACGCTTGGGACGCATTAATCAGGGAACACCAACCCAAGTTGTTGGTTGTACTCTGAGGGAGACGGTATTCAATGATAAGCTATCTCCCTGTATGACGAAGAGCAAGTGTCTTGCTATATATATATATATATATATATGTCTTATTTATAACTGTAATCGAACAGTTTAACATGTTTTTTCAAAAAGGCCCATAAAAGAAACACAGGAAATATGAATAAATCACACTATATTTCGGTCAATAAACATCGACCCTCTTCAGGATGTATATATATATATATATATATATACTCACGCTCAGCGGCAAAGGGTTTTACTGCTGTCTCATCATCCCTGGGGTAGGTGGAGAGGGAGTAGTTTTACGTGAGTGTTTATAGGTTGGAAAGTGAGAAGGGTTGAGGCCGTGGGTGCGCGCGCGTTCGAGTGTTTGTGTGCATACCTCTAAATATTTAGCCGTCATTTCTGGTGGATCGAGTAAACAAGTTTAAAAGAAATAGCAGATCAACGATTTGATGATCTCTTCGAGTTCAATTCTCCAATTTAGACTTTCCTCCCGGTATTGAGTTTTCCCGAGTGTACCCTCAAGCAAGAAAACACTAAACCAAGACAGTGGAAGACTGCGGAACAGAGGCTATGGCACTACCCAAGACTAGAGAACAATGGTTCGATTTGGGAGTGTCCTTCAAGAAGAGCTGCTCACCATAGCTAAAGAGTCTCTTCTACCCTTACCAAGAGGAAAGTGGCAACTGAACAACTACAGTGCAGTAGTTAACCACTTGGATGAAGAAGAATTGTTTGGTAAACTCAGTGTTGTCAGGTGTATGGGGACAGAGGATAATGTGTAAAGAATAGGCCAGACTATTCGGTGTATGTGTAAGCAATGGTAAAATGAACCGTAACCAGACAGAAGGATCCAATGTAGTACTGTCTGGCCAGTCAAAAGACCCCATACCTCTCTAGCGGTAGTATCTCAATTATTATTCTCAACGGTTGGCTAGTGCCCTGGTCAACCTACTACCTATACAGGAATGTAGTTAAAAATCAGCAAAACAAGGACTGCATTAAATTCATTACCCCCCCCCCCCTCTCTCTCTCTCTCTCTCTCTCTCTCTCTCTCTCCATATTATATATATATATATACATATATATATTTTATATATATATATATATATATACTGTACAGTATATATATATATATATATATACTGTACAGTATATATATATATATATATATAAATATATATATATATATATATAGAGAGAGAGAGAGAGAGAGAGAGAGAGAGAGAGAGAGAGAGATCTGTGGATAATTTTCTGCATTCACTCAGTTTCATAACAAAATAAAAAGGAAAATT
>NC_090742.1:63876223-63893723 GCF_036898095.1 Palaemon carinicauda | reverse complement strand
TAAGCCAAGCAGCAATAAGCCAGGCGGTTAAGCCAAGCATCAGAAGACCAGGCGGTTAAGCCAAGCATCAGAAGGCCAGGCGGTTAAGCCAAGCATCAGAAGGCCAGGCGGTTAAGCCAAGCAGCGATAAGCCAGGCGGTTAAGCCAAGCATCAGAAGGCCAGGCGGTTAAGCCAAGCAGCAATAAGCCAGGCGGTTAAGCCAAGCATCAGAATGCCAGGCGGTTAAGCCGAGCAGCAATAGGCCAGGCGGTAAAGCCAAGCATCTTAATTTCCTTACAACAATAAACTAAATAATTTCAAAACTTCACTGAAACTTATGCTAAAAAAAATTTTCCCCCTTTTTTTTTTTGTTTGAAAAAAAAATCAAAACTTAACTAAAACTTATTCTAAAAAAAGTTTTCCACTATATATATATTTTTTTTTATTTTTGTATTTTTTAATTTTTTTTTCATTTTTGTATTTTTTTATATGCCAGGCGGTTAAGCCAAGCATCAGAAGGCCAGGCGGTTAAGCCAAGCATCAGAAGGCCAGGCGGTTAAGCCAAGCATCAGAAGGCCAGGCGGTTAAGCCAAGCAGCAATAAGCCAGGCGGTTAAGCCAAGCATCAGAAGACCAGGCAGTTAAGCCAAGCATCAGAAGGCCAGGCGGTTAAGCCAAGCATCAGAAGGCCAGGCGGTTAAGCCAAGCAGCAATAAGCCAGGCGGTTAAGCCAAGCATCAGAATGCCAGGCGGTTAAGCCAAGCATCAGAAGGCCAGGCGGTTAAGCCAAGCAGCAATAGGCCAGGCGGTAAAGCCAAGCATCAGAAGGCCAGGCGGTTAAGCCAAGCAGCAATAGGCCAGGCGGTAAAGCCAAGCATCTTAATTTCCTTACAACAATAAACTAAATAATTTCAAAACTTCACTGAAACTTATGCTAAAAAAAATTTTCCCCCTTTTTTTTTTTGTTTGAAAAAAAAATCAAAACTTAACTAAAACTTATTCTAAAAAAAGTTTTCCACTATATATATATTTTTTTTTATTTTTGTATTTTTTAATTTTTTTTTCATTTTTGTATTTTTTTATATGCCAGGCGGTTAAGCCAAGCATCAGAAGGCCAGGCGGTTAAGCCAAGCATCAGAAGGCCAGGCGGTTAAGCCAAGCATCAAAAGGCCAGGCTGTTAAGCCAAGCAGCAATAAGCCAGGCGGTTAAGCAAGCATCAGATGGCCAGGCGGTTAAGCCAAGCATCAGAAGGCCAGGCGGTTAAGCCAAACATTAGAAGGCCAGGCGGTTAAGCCAAGCATCAAAAGGCCAGGCGGTTAAGCCAAGCAGCAATAAGCCAGGCAGTTAAGCCAAGCATCATCAGGCCTGGCAGTTAAGCCAAGCATTATTAGGCCAGGCAGTTAAGCCAAGCATCATTAGGCCAGGCAGTTAAGCCAAGCATTATTAGGCCAGGCAGTTAAGCCTTGCATTATTAGGCCAGGCAGTTAAGCCAAGCATCATCAGGCCAGGCAGTTAAGCCATCCCTCCTTAGCCCAGATAGTTAAGCCAAACTTTCATAGGCCAGTCAGTTGAGCCAAACATCCTAAGCTGAGGCAGTTACGCAAAACTTCCTTAGGTATGGCCTCTAAGCCATATTTCCCAAGGCAAGGCATTTTCGCCATACAACCTTAGTCCAGGTAGTTGAGCCAAGCACCCCTATACAAATCAGGTAAGCCAAACATCCCTAGTCCACGCGTTCATGCCAAACATTTTAAGTCCATTCACCTAGGCCCTTCTTTTCAGGCCAGCCAGTTAAGCGTTTCGGTTTTTTCCGGACAGTTCAGCCACACATAAACCAGGTAGTTAAGCCAAACCTTCCTAGATAGGGCAGGTCAGCCAACACCCTTAGGCCAGGCAGTTAAGCCATACACCCTCAGACAAAGTAGTTTAGCCAAACCTCCTTAGCCCTGTCAGTTGAGCCAAACATCCTTAGCCAAGGCGGTTAAGCCAAGCATCAGAAGGCCAGACGGTTAAGCCAAGCATCAGAAGGCAATGCGGTTAAGCCAAGCATCAGAAGGCCAGGCAGTTAAGCCAAGCAGCAATAAGCCAGGCGGTTAAGCCAAGCATCAGAAGGCCAGGCGGTTAAGCCAAGCATCAGAAGGCCAGGCGGTTAAGCCAAGCATCAGAAGGCCAGGCGGTTAAGCCAAGCATCAGAAGGCCAGGTGGTTAAGCCAAGCATCAGAAGGCCAAGCGGTGAAGCCAAGCATCAGAAGGCCAGGCGGTTAAGCCAAGCAGCAATAAGCCAGGCGGTTAAGCCAAGCATCAGAAGGCCAGGTGGTTAAGCCAAGTATGAGAAGGCCAGGCGGTTAAGCCAAGCAGCAATAAGCCAGGCGGTTAAGCCAAGCAGCAATAAGCCAGGCGGTTAAGCCAAGCATCAGAAGGCCAGGCGGTTAAGCCAAGCAGCAATAAGCCGGGCGGTTAAGCCAAGCATCAGAAGGCCAGGCGGTTAAGCCAAGCATCAGAAGGCCAGGCGGTTAAGCCAAGCAGCAATAAGCCAGGCGGTTAAGCCAAGCATCAGAAGGCCAGGCGGTTAAGCCAAGCATCAGAAGGCCAGGCGGTTAAGCCAAGCATCAGAAGGCCAGGCAGTTAAGCCAAGCAGCAATAAGCCAGGCGGTTAAGCCAAGCATCAGAGGGCCAGGCAGTTAAGCCAAGCATCAGACGGTCAGGCGGTTAAGCCAAGCATCAGAAGGCCAGGCGGTTAAGCCAAGCATCAGAAGGCCAGGCGGTTAAGCCAAGCAGCAATAGGCCAGGTGGTTAAGCCAAGCAGCAATAGGCCAGGCGGTAAAGCCAAGCATCTTAATTTCCTTACAACAATAAACTAAATAATTTCAAAACTTCACTGAAACTTATGCTAATAAAAAATTTCCCCTTTTTTTCTTTTGAAAAAAAATCAAAACTTAACTGAAACTTATTCTAAAAAAAGTTTTCCACTATATATATATATATATATATATATATATATATATATATATATATATATATATATATATATATATATATATATATATATATATATATATATATATATATATATTTAATTTTTGTATTTTTTATTTTTTTTTCATTTTTGTATTTTTTGATTTTTTTTTCATTTTTGTATTTTTTTTATATGCCAGGCGGTTAAGCCAAGCATCAGAAAGCCAGGCGGTTAAGCCAAGCATCAGAAGGCCAGGCAGTTAAGCCAAGCATCAAAAGGCCAGGCGGTTAAGCCAAGCAGCAATAAGCCAGGCGGTTAAGCCAAGCATCAGAAGGCCAGGCGGTTAAGCCAAGCATCAGAAGGCTAGGCGGTTAAGCCAAGCATCAGAAGGCCAGGCGGTTAAGCCAAGCATCAGAAGGCCAGGCGGTTAAGCCAAGCATCAGAAGGCCAGGCGGTTAAGCCAAGCATCAGAAGGCCAGGCGGTTAAGCCAAGCATCAGAAGGCCAGGCGGTTAAGCCAAGCATCAGAAGGCCAGGCGGTTAAGCCAAGCATCAGAAGGCCAGGCGGTTAAGCCAAGCATCAGAAGGCCAGGCGGTTAAGCCAAGCATCAGAAGGCCAGGCGGTTAAGCCAAGCATCAGAAGGCCAGGCGGTTAAGCCAAGCATCAGAAGGCCAGGCGGTTAAGCCAAGCAGCAATAAGCCAGGCGGTTAAGCCAAGCATCAGAAGGCCAGGCGGTTAAGCCAAGCATCAGAAGGCCAGGCGGTTAAGCCAAGCATCAGAAGGCCAGGCGGTTAAGCCAAGCATCAGAAGGCCAGGCGGTTAAGCCAAGCATCAGAAGGCCAGGCGGTTAAGCCAAGCATCAGAAGGCCAGGCGGTTAAGCCAAGCAGCAATAGGCCAGGTGGTTAAGCCAAGCAGCAATAGGCCAGGCGGTTAAGCCAAGCATCTTAATTTCCTTACAACAATAAACTAAATAATTTCAAAACTTCACTGAAACTTATGCTAATAAAAAATTTCCCCTTTTTTTTTGAAAAAAAAAATCAAAACTTAACTGAAACTTATTCTAAAAAAAGTTTTCCACTATATATATATATATATATATATATATATATATATATTTTTTTTTAATTTTTGTATTTTTTATTTTTTTTTCATTTCTGTATTTTTTTATTTTTTTTTCCTTTTTGTATTTTTTTTTATATGCCAGGCGGTTAAGCCAAGCATCAGAAGGCCAGGCGGTTAAGCCAAGCATCAGAAGGCCAGGCGGTTAAGCCAAGCATCAAAAGGCCAGGCGGTTAAGCCAAGCAGCAATAAGCCAGGCGGTTAAGCCAAGCATCAGAGGGCAAGGCGGTTAAGCCAAGCATCAGAAGGCCAGGCGGTTAAGCCAAGCATCAAAAGGCCAGGCGGTTAAGCCAAGAAGCAATAAGCCAGGCGGTTAAGCCAAGCATCAGAGGGCCAGGCGGTTAAGCCAAGCATCAGAGGGCCAGGCGGTTAAGCCAAGCATCAGACGGTCAGGCGGTTAAGCCAAGCATCAGAAGGCCAGGCGGTTAAGCCAAGCATCAGAAGGCCAGGCGGTTAAGCCAAGCATCAGAAGGCCAGGTGGTTAAGCCAAGCATCAAAAGGCCAGGCGGTTAAGCCAAGCATCAAAAGGCCAGGCGGTTAAGCCAAGCATCAAAAGGCCAGGCGGTTAAGCCAAGCATCTTAATTTCCTTACAACAATAAACTAAATAATTTCAAAACTTCACTGAAACTTATGCTAATAAAAAATTTCCCCTTTTTTTCTTTTGAAAAAAAAATCAAAACTTAACTGAAACTTATTCTAAAAAAAGTTTTCCACTATATAGATATATATATATATATATATATATATATATATATATATATATATATATATATATATATATATATATATATATATATTTTCAATTTTTGTATTTTTTATTTTTTTTTCATATTTGTATTTTTTTATTTTTTTTTTCATTTTTGTATTTTTTTTTATATGACAGGCATTTAAGCCAAGCATCAGAAGGCCAGGCGGTTAAGCCAAGCATCAGAAGGCCAGGCGGTTAAGCCAAGCATCAAAAGGCCAGGCGGTTAAGCCAAGCAGCAATAAGCCAGGCGGTTAAGCCAAGCATCAGAAGGCCAGGCGGTTAAGCCAAGCATCAGAAGGCCAGGCGGTTAAGCCAAGCATCAAAAGGCCAGGCAGTTAAGCCAAGCATCAGAAGGCCAGGCGGTTAAGCCAAGCATCAAAAGGCCAGGCGGTTAAGCCAAGCAGCAATAAGCCAGGCGGTTAAGCCAAGCATCAGAATGCCAGGCGGTTAAGCCAAGCATCAGAAGGCCAGGCGGTTAAGCCAAGCATCTTAATTTCCTTACAACAATAAACTAAATAATTTCAAAACTTCACTGAAACTTATGCTAATAAAAAATTTCCCTTTTTTTTTTTTTTGAAAAAAAAATCAAAACTTAACTGAAACTTATTCTTAAAAAAGTTTTCCACTATATATATATATATATATATATATATATATATATATATATATATATATATATATATATATATATATATATTTAATTTTTGTATTTTTTATTTTTTTTCATTTTTGTATTTTTTTATTTTTTTTTCATTTTTGTATTTTTTTTTTATATGCCAGGCGGTTAAGCCAAGCATCAGAAGGCCAGGGGGTTAAGCCAAGCATCAGAAGGCCAGGCGGTTAAGCCAAGCATCAAAAGGCCAGGCGGTTAAGCCAAGCAGCAATAAGCCAGGCGGTTAAGCCAAGCATCAGAAGGCCAGGCGGTTAAGCCAAGCATCAGAAGGCCAGGCGGTTAAGCCAAGCATCAAAAGGCCAGGCGGTTAAGCCAAGCATCAGAAGGCCAGGCGGTTAAGCCAAGCATCAGAAGGCCAGGCGGTTAAGCCAAGCATCAGAAGGCCAGGCGGTTAAGCCAAGCAGCAATAAGCCAGGCGGTTAAGCCAAGCATCAGAAGACCAGGCAGTTAAGCCAAGCATCAGAAGGCCAGGCGGTTAAGCCAAGCATCAGAAGGCCAGGCGGTTAAGCCAAGCAGCAATAAGCCAGGCGGTTAAGCCAAGCATCAGAATGCCAGGCGGTTAAGCCAAGCATCAGAAGGCCAGGCGGTTAAGCCAAGCAGCAATAGGCCAGGCGGTAAAGCCAAGCATCAGAAGGCCAGGCGGTTAAGCCAAGCAGCAATAGGCCAGGCGGTAAAGCCAAGCATCTTAATTTCCTTACAACAATAAACTAAATAATTTCAAAACTTCACTGAAACTTATGCTAAAAAAAATTTTCCCCCTTTTTTTTTTTGTTTGAAAAAAAAATCAAAACTTAACTAAAACTTATTCCAAAAAAAGTTTTCCATTATATATATATATATATTTTTTTATTTTTGTATTTTTCATTTTTTTTTTATTTTTGTATTAATTTTTTTTTAATTTTTGTATTTTTTTTTATATGCCAGGCGGTTAAGCCAAGCATCAGAAGGCCAGGCGGTTAAGCCAAGCATCAGAAGGCCAGGCGGTTAAGCCAAGCATCAAAAGGCCAGGCGGTTAAGCCAAGCATCAGAAGGCCAGGCGGTTAAGCCAAGCATCAGAAGGCCAGGCGGTTAAGCCAAGCATCAGAAGGCCAGGTGGTTAAGCCAAGCATCAAAAGGCCAGGCGGTTAAGCCAAGCAGCAATAAGCCAGGCGGTTAAGCCAAGCATCATCAGGCCTGGCAGTTATGCCAAGCATTATTAGGCCAGGCAGTTAAGCCAAGTATCATTAGGCCAGGCAGTTAAGCCAAGCATTATTAGGCCAGGCAGTTAAGCCTTGCATTATTAGTCCAGGCAGTTAAGCCAATCATCATCAGGCCAATCAGTTAAGCTATCCATCCTTAGCACAGATAGTTAAGCCAAACTTTCATAGGCCAGTCAGTTGAGCCAAACATCCTAAGCTGAGGCAGTTACGCAAAACTTCCTTAGGTATGGCCTCTAAGCCATATTTCCCAAGGCAAGGCATTTTCGCCATACAACCTTAGCCCAGGTAGTTAAGCCAAGCACCCCTATACAAATCAGGTAAGCCAAACATCCCTAGTCCACGCGTTCATGCCAAACATTTTAAGTCCAGTCACCTAGGCCCTTCTTTTCAGGCCAGCCAGTTAAGCGTTTCGGTTTTTTCCGGACAGTTCAGCCACACATAAACCAGGTAGTTAAGCCAAACCTTCTTAGATAGGGCAGGTCAGCCAACACCCTTAGGCCAGGCAGTTAAGCCATACACCCTCAGACAAAGTAGTTTAGCCAAACCTCCTTAGCCCTGTCAGTTGAGCCAACCATCCTTAGCCAAGGCAGTTAAGCCAAGCACCATTAGGCCAGGCATTTAAGCCAAGCATTATTAGGCCAGGCGGTTAAGCCAAGCATTATTAGGCCAAGCGGTTAAGCCAAGCATTATTAGGCCAGGCGGTTAAGCCAAGCATCAGAAGGCCAGGCGGTTAAGCCATGCATCATTAAGCCAGGCGGTTAAGCCAAGCAGCAATAAGCCAGGCGGTTAAGCCAAGCAGCAATAAGCCAGGTGGTTAAGCCAAGCATCAGAAGGCCAGGCGGTTAAGCCAAGCATCAGAAGGCCAGGCAGTTAAGCCAAGTATCAGAAGGCCAGGCGGTTAAGCCAAGCATCACTAGGCCAGGCGGTTAAGCCAAGCATCAGAAGGCCAGGCGGTTAAGCCAAGCATCAGAAGGCCAGGCGGTTAATCCAAGCAACAATAAGCCAGGCGGTTAAGCCAAGCATCAGAAGGCCAGGCAGTTAAGCCAAGCATCAGAAGGCCAGGCGGTTAAGCCAAGCATCAGAAGGCCAGGCGGTTAAGCCAAGCATCAGAAGGCCAGGCGGTTAAGCCAAGCAGCAATAAGCCAGGCGGTTAAGCCAAGCATCAGAATGCCAGGCGGTTAAGCCAAGCATCAGAAGGCCAGGCGGTTAAGCCAAGCATCTTAATTTCCTTACAACAATAAACTAAATAATTTCAAAACTTCACTGAAACTTATGCTAAGCCAAGCATCAGAAAGCCAGGCGGTTAAGCCAAGCATCAGAAAGCCAGGCGGTTAAGCCAAGCATCAAAAGGCCAGGCGGTTAAGCCAAGCATCAGAAGGCCAGGCGGTTAAGCCAAGCAGCAATAAGCCAGGCGTTTAAGCCAAGCATCAGAAGGCCAGGCGGTTAAGCCAAGCATCAGAAGGCCAGGTGGTTAAGCCAAGCATCAAAAGGCCAGGCGGTTAAGCCAAGCATCAGAAGGCCAGGCGGTTAAGCCAAGCAGCAATAAGCCAGGCGGTTAAGCCAAGCATCAGAAGGCCAGGCGGTTAAGCCAAGCATCAGAAGGCCAGGCGGTTAAGCCAAGCATCAGAAGGCCAGGCGGTTAAGCCAAGCATCAAAAGGCCAGGTGGTTAAGCCAAGCAGCAATAAGCCAGGCGGTTAAGCCAAGCATCAGAAGGCCAGGCGGTTAAGCCAAGCATCAGAAGGCCAGGCGGTTAAGCCAAGCATCAGAAGGCCAGGCGGTTAAGCCAAGCATCAGAAGGCCAGGCGGTTAAGCCAAGCAGCAATAAGCCAGGCGGTTAAGCCAAGCATCAGAAGGCCAGGCGGTTAAGCCAAGCATCAGAAGGCCAGGCGGTTCAGCCAAGCATCAGAAGGCCAGGCGGTTAAGCCAAGCATCAGAAGGCCAGGCGGTTAAGCCAAGCATCAGAAGGCCAGGCGGTTAAGCCAAGCAGCAATAAGCCAGGCGGTTAAGCCAAGCATCAGAAGGCCAGGCGGTTAAGCCAAGCATCAGAAGGCCAGGCAGTTAAGCCAAGCAGCAATAAGCCAGGCGGTTAAGCCAAGCATCAGAAGGCCAGGCGGTTAAGCCAAGCAGCAATAAGCCAGGCGGTTAAGCCAAGCATCAGAAGGCCAGGCGGTTAAGCCAAGCATCAGAAGGCCAGGCGGTTAAGCCAAGCATCAGAAGGCCAGGCGGTTAAGCCAAGCATCTTAATTTCCTTACAACAATAAACTAAATAATTTCAAAACTTCACTGAAACTTATGCTAAAAAAAATTTTTCCCCCTTTTTTTTTTGTTTGAAAAAAAATCAAAACTTAACTGAAACTTATTCTAAAAAAAGTTTTCCACTATATATATATATATATATATATATATATATATATATATATATATATATATATTTTTTTTTTTTTTTATTTTTTATTTTTTATTTTTTTTTTCATTTTTGTATTTTTTAATTTTTTTTTTTTTTTTTGTATTTTTTTTTATATGCCAGGCGGTTAAGCCAAGCATCAGAAGACCAGGCGGTTAAACCAAGCATCAGAAGGCCAGGCGGTTAAGCCAAGCATCAAAAGGCCAGGCGGTTAAGCCAAGCAGCAATAAGCCAGGCGGTTAAGCCAAGCATCAGAAGGCCAGGCGGTTAAGCCAAGCATCAGAAGGCCAGGCGGTTAAGCCAAGCATCAAAAGGCCAGGCGGTTAAGCCAAGCAGCAATAAGCCAGGCAGTTAAGCCAAGCATCATCAGGCCGTGCAGTTAAGCCAAGCATTATTAGGCCAGGCCGTTAAGCCAAGCATCATTAGGCCAGGCAGTTAAGCCAAGCATTATTAGGCCAGGCAGTTAAGCCTTGCATTATTAGGCCAGGCAGTTAAGCCAAGCATCATCAGGCCAGGCAGTTAAGCCATTCCTCCTTAGCCCAGATAGTTAAGCCAAACTTTCATAGGCCAGTCAGTTGAGCCAAACATCCTAAGCTGAGGCAGTTACGCAAAACTTCCTTAGGTATGGCCTCTAAGCTATATTTCCCAAGGCAAGGCATTTTCGCCATACAACCTTAGCCCAGGTAGTTAAGCCAAGCACCCCTATACAAATCAGGTAAGCCAAACATCCCTAGTCCACGCGTTCATGCCAAACATTTTAAGTCCAGTCACCTAGGCCCTTCTTTTTAGGCCAGCCAGTTAAGCGTTTCGGTTTTTTTCCGGACAGTTCAGCCACACATAAACCAGGTAGTTAAGCCAAACCTTCCTAGATAGGGCAGGTCAGCCAACACCCTTAGGCCAGGCAGTTAAGCCATACACCCTCAGACAAAGTAGTTTAGCCAAACCTCCTTAGCCCTGTCAGTTGAGCCAAACATCCTTAGCCAAGGCAGTTAAGCCAAGCACCATCAGGCCAGGCATTTAAGCCAAGCATTATTAGGCCAAGCGGTTAAGCCAAGCATTATTAGGCCAGGCGGTTAAGCCAAGCATCAGAAGGCCAGGCGGTTAAGCCAAGCATCATTAAGCCAGGCGGTTAAGCCAAGCAGCAATAAGCCAGGCGGTTAAGCCAAGCAGCAATAAGCCAGGCGGTTAAGCCAAGCATCAGAAGGCCAGGCGGTTGAGCCAAGCATCAGAAGGCCAGGCAGTTAAGCCAAGTATCAGAAGGCCAGGCGGTTAAGCCAAGCATCACTAGGCCAGGCGGTTAAGCCAAGCATCAGAAGGCCAGGCGGTTAAGCCAAGCATCAGAAGGCCAGGTGGTTAAGCCAAGCAGCAATAAGCCAGGCGGTTAAGCCAAGCATCAGAAGGCCAGGCAGTTAAGCCAAGCATCAGAAGGCCAGGCGGTTAAGCCAAGCATCAGAAGGCCAGGCGGTTAAGCCAAGCATCAGAAGGCCAGGCGGTTAAGCCAAGCAGCAATAAGCCAGGCGGTTAAGCCAAGCATCAGAATGCCAGGCGGTTAAGCCAAGCATCAGAAGGCCAGGCGGTTAAGCCAAGCATCTTAATTTCCTTACAACAATAAACTAAATAATTTCAAAACTTCACTGAAACTTATGCTAAGCCAAGCATCAGAAAGCCAGGCGGTTAAGCCAAGCATCAGAAAGCCAGGCGGTTAAGCCAAGCATCAAAAGGCCAGGCGGTTAAGCCAAGCATCAGAAGGCCAGGCGGTTAAGCCAAGCAGCAATAAGCCAGGCGTTTAAGCCAAGCATCAGAAGGCCAGGCGGTTAAGCCAAGCATCAGAAGGCCAGGTGGTTAAGCCAAGCATCAAAAGGCCAGGCGGTTAAGCCAAGCATCAGAAGGCCAGGCGGTTAAGCCAAGCAGCAATAAGCCAGGCGGTTAAGCCAAGCATCAGAAGGCCAGGCGGTTAAGCCAAGCATCAGAAGGCCAGGCGGTTAAGCCAAGCATCAAAAGGCCAGGTGGTTAAGCCAAGCAGCAATAAGCCAGGCGGTTAAGCCAAGCATCAGAAGGCCAGGCGGTTAAGCCAAGCATCAGAAGGCCAGGCGGTTAAGCCAAGCATCAGAAGGCCAGGCGGTTAAGCCAAGCATCAGAAGGCCAGGCGGTTAAGCCAAGCATCAGAAGGCCAGGCGGTTAAGCCAAGCAGCAATAAGCCAGGCGGTTAAGCCAAGCATCAGAAGGCCAGGCGGTTAAGCCAAGCATCAGAAGGCCATGCGGTTAAGCCAAGCATCAGAAGGCCAGGCGGTTAAGCCAAGCATCAGAAGGCCAGGCGGTTAAGCCAAGCATCAGAAGGCCAGGCGGTTAAGCCAAGCATCAGAAGGCCAGGCGGTTAAGCCAAGCAGCAATAAGCCAGGCGGTTAAGCCAAGCATCAGAAGGCCAGGCGGTTAAGCCAAGCATCAGAAGGCCAGGCAGTTAAGCCAAGCAGCAATAAGCCAGGCGGTTAAGCCAAGCATCAGAAGGCCAGGCGGTTAAGCCAAGCATCAGAAGGCCAGGCGGTTAAGCCAAGCATCAGAAGGCCAGGCGGTTAAGCCAAGCAGCAATAAGCCAGGCGGTTAAGCCAAGCATTAGAAGGCCAGGCGGTTAAGCCAAGCATCAGAAGGCCAGGCGGTTAAGCCAAGCAACAATAAGCCAGGCGGTTAAGCCAAGCAGCAATAATCCAGGCGGTTAAGCCAAGTATCAGAAGGCCAGGCGGTTAAGCCACGTATCAGAAGGCCAGGCGGTTAAGCCAAGTATCAGAAGGCCAGGCGGTTAAGCCAAGCATCAGAAGGTCAGGCGGTTAAGCCAAGCATCAGAAGGCCAGGCGGTTAAGCCAAGCAGCAATAAGCCAGGTGGTTAAGCCAATCATCATTAGGCCAGGCAGTTAAGCCAAGCATCAGAAGGCCAGGCGGTTAAGCCAAGCAGCAATAAGCCAGGCGGTTAAGCCAAGCATCAGAAGGCCAGGCGGTTAAGCCAAGCATCAGAAGGCCAGGCGGTTAAGCCAAGCAGCAATAAGCCAGGCGGTTAAGCCAAGCATCAGAAAGCCAGGCGGTTAAGCCAAGCATCAGAAGGCCAGGCGGTTAAGCCAAGCTTCATAAGGCCAGGCGGTTAAGCCAAGCATCAGAAGGCCAGGCGGTCAAGCCAAGCATCAGAAGGCCAGGCGGTTAAGCCAAGCAGCAATAAGCCAGGCGGTTAAGCCAAGCATCAGAAGGCCAGGCGGTTAAGCCAAGCATCAGAAGGCCAGGCGGTTAAGCCAAGCATCAGAAGGCCAGGCGGTTAAGCCAAGCAGCAATAAGCCAGGCGGTTAAGCCAAGCATCAGAAGGCCAGGCGGTTAAGCCAAGCATCAGAAGGCCAGGCGGTTAAGCCAAGCTTCATAAGGCCAGGCGGTTAAGCCAAGCATCAGAAGGCCAGGCGGTTAAGCCAAGCATCAGAAGGCCAGGCGGTTAAGCCAAGCCGCAATAAGCCAGGCAGTTAAGCCAAGCATCAGAAGGCCAGGCGGTTAAGCCAAGCCGCAATAAGCCAGGCGGTTAAGCCAAGCTTCATAAGTCCAGGCGGTTAAGCCAAGCATTAGAAGGCCAGGCGGTTAAGCCAAGCAGCAATAAGCCAGGCAGTTAAGCCAAGCATCAGAAGGCCAGGCGGTTAAGCCAAGCATCAGAAGGCCAGGCGGTTAAGCCAAGCTTCATAAGGCCAGGCGGTTAAGCCAAGCATCAGAAGGCCAGGCGGTCAAGCCAAGCATCAGAAGGCCAGGCGGTTAAGCCAAGCAGCAATAAGCCAGGCGGTTAAGCCAAGCTTCATAAGGCCAGGCGGTTAAGCCAAGCATCAGAAGGCCAGGCGGTCAAGCCAAGCATCAGAAGGCCAGGCGGTTAAGCCAAGCATCAGAAGGCCAGGCGGTTAAGCCAAGCATCAGAAGGCCAGGCGGTTAAGCCAAGCATCAGAAGGCCAGGTGGTTAAGCCAAGCAGCAATAAGCCAGGCGGTTAAGCCAAGCATCAGAAAGCCAGGCGGTTAAGCCAAGCATCAGAAGGCCAGGCGGTTAAGCCAAGCTTCATAAGGCCAGGCGGTTAAGCCAAGCATCAGAAGGCCAGGCGGTTAAGCCAAGCATCAGAAGGCCAGGCGGTTAAGCCAAGCATCAGAAGGCCAGGCGGTTAAGCCAAGCATCAGAAGGCCAGGCGGTTAAGCCAAGCTTCATAAGGCCAGGCGGTTAAGCCAAGCATCAGAAGGCCAGGCGGTTAAGCCAAGCATCAGAAGGCCAGGCGGTTAAGCCAAGCCGCAATAAGCCAGGCAGTTAAGCCAAGCATCAGAAGGCCAGGCGGTTAAGCCAAGCCGCAATAAGCCAGGCGGTTAAGCCAAGCTTCATAAGTCCAGGCGGTTAAGCCAAGCATCAGAAGGCCAGGCGGTTAAGCCAAGCAGCAATAAGCCAGGCAGTTAAGCCAAGCATCAGAAGGCCAGGCGGTTAAGCCAAGCATCAGAAGGCCAGGCGGTTAAGCCAAGCTTCATAAGGCCAGGCGGTTAAGCCAAGCATCAGAAGGCCAGGCGGTCAAGCCAAGCATCAGAAGGCCAGGCGGTTAAGCCAAGCAGCAATAAGCCAGGCGGTTAAGCCAAGCTTCATAAGGCCAGGCGGTTAAGCCAAGCATCAGAAGGCCAGGCGGTCAAGCCAAGCATCAGAAGGCCAGGCGGTTAAGCCAAGCATCAGAAGGCCAGGCGGTTAAGCCAAGCATCAGAAGGCCAGGCGGTTAAGCCAAGCATCAGAAGGCCAGGCGGTTAAGCCAAGCAGCAATAAGCCAGGCGGTTAAGCCAAGCATCAGAAGGCCAGGCGGTTAAGCCAAGCATCAGAAGGCCAGGCGGTTAAGCCAAGCAGCAATAAGCCAGGCGGTTAAGCCAAGCAGCAATAAGCCAGGCGGTTAAGCCAAGCCGCAATAAGCCAGGCGGTTAAGCCAAGCATCAGAAGGCCAGGCGGTTAAGCCAAGCCGCAATAAGCCAGGCGGTTAAGCCAAGGCGCAATAAGCCAGGCGGTTAAGCCAAGCATCAGAAGGCCAGGCGGTTAAGCCAAGCAGCAATAAGCCAGGCAGTTAAGCCAAGCATCAGAAGGCCAGGCGGTTAAGCCAAGCTTCATAAGGCCAGGCGGTTAAGCCAAGCATCAGAAGGCCAGGCGGTTAAGCCAAGCATCAGAAGGCCAGGCGGTTAAGCCAAGCCGCAATAAGCCAGGCGGTTAAGCCAAGCATCAGAAGGCCAGGCGGTTAAGCCAAGCCGCAATAAGCCAGGCGGTTAAGCCAAGCTTCATAAGGCCAGGCGGTTAAGCCAAGCATCAGAAGGCCAGGCGGTTAAGCCAAGCATCAGAAGGCCAGGCGGTTAAGCCAAGCATCTTAATTTCCTTACAACCATAAACTAAATAATTTCAAAACTTCACTGAAACTTATGCTAAAAAAAAAATTTCCACTTTTTTTGTTTAAAAAAAAAATCAAAACTTAACTGAAACTTATGCTAAAAAAAAAAATTTCCACTTTTTTTCTGTTTAAAAAAAAATAAAAACTTAAATGAAACTTATTCTAAAAAAAAGTTTTCCACTATATATTTTTTTTTCATTTTTTATTTTTTATTTTTTTTCATTTTTGAATTTTTTTATTTTTTTTTATTTTTTTTAATTTTTTATTTTTTTTTTATTTTTTCCTTTTTTTTCTATTTAAAACACCTTTTTATGTTCACTACACCAAACACTTAAGTTCCACCTTAATAGAAGTATTGGTCTCCATACCCCTGATTATTCTGTCCATCTTGGTTCCTCCGTCCATGATTGTTCCTTGGAGGCTCCTGATCATAAGTCCACCGTCCATGATTGTTCCTTGGAGGCTCCTGATGATAAGTCCAACGATCATCCCTTCCCCAGGGGTTGAATCCCCCAAATTCCCAGGGTTCCTCCTGCTGTGAGCACTGTCGGCGAAGTTCTTCATCGTAATCTCTTCGGTTCTGTTTGTCCACCAGAATAAGTTTAGCATTCACGACCTTCTTGTACTTCTCTTCGAAAGCGTCCTGTATGAACTCGGGTTTGTCCCTATGTCTGTCCGGGTGGCACATCATGGACAGCTCTTTGAAGGCTTTCATAATTTCAGCCTTCGTGGCTGTCTGTTCCACGCCCAAGACATCATAATGACCTTTGTCTTCCCATTGCTTCTTTAGTGCCAGAGTATCATCAATGATTTTGAAATTTGTTTCCGATTTCTTTACCTTAACAGTTTCGAAGTCCTTTAGGGCAGCGTCGAAAAGGCCAAGTTTGAGAAGGTGCTTTCCTCGTAACATGTACGCTTTCCACCCTTCTACGCCTTTCTCGATGGCCTTGCAACAGTCCAGCACAATGTGCAGATCATGAGGATTATCAGTGGCTGAGTTCACTTCAGCCCGAAGAGCATGCAAAAGAGCAGTTTCCTCATCCTTTTCCGTCTCGATATCCAAGGCTGCAGTGAAAATGTCCACAGCCTCTTTGAACTTGTTATTCATCTGAGAAAATAGTCCTTCCTTAAGTAAGTTTCCTCTCTTATTTTCATTTTCATTTATCAGTTTTATCTCTTCGTTTTCAGCTCTTATAGTTTTCAATAACTTCTCCTGTTCTTTCACTTGAAGATCCTTTTTGTTGATTTCGTTTTCGAGTTTTTGATAGTCAGACGTCTTTTCTAAGATTTCCTGTTCTTTCAATGCTTTCAATTCTTCCATTTCATTCCTCAATTGATTTAGAAGCTCAGTTTTTTCATCCTGCATTTTTGTGATTTTTTCATTTTCAGCTTGTAGATTTTGCATTAATTTATCCTGTTCTTCCAGCTCATGATCCTTTTTGTTGATTTCGTTTTCGAGTTTTTGATTGTCAGATGTCTTATCTAAGATTTCCTTTTCTTTCAATGCTTTCAATTCTTCCATTTCATTCCTCAATTGATTTAGAAGCTCAGTTTTTTCATCCTGCATTTTTGTGATTTTTTCATTTTCAGATTGTAGATTTTGAATTAATTTATCCTGTTCTTCAAGCTGATGATCCTTTTTGTTTATTTCGTTTTCCAGTTTTTGATAGTCAGACTTCTTTTCCATGATTTCCTTTTCTTTCAATGCTTTCAATTCTTCCATTTCATTCTTCAGTTGATTTAAAAGCTCAGTTTTTTCATCCTGCATTTTTGTGAGCTTTTCATTTTCAGCACGTAGATTTTGCATTAATTTATCCTGTTCTTCAAGCTGATGATCCTTTTTGTTGATTTCGTTTTCGAGTTTTTGATAGCCAGACATCTTTTCTATAATTTCCTTTTCTTTCAATGCTTTCAATTCTTCCATTTCATTGTTCAATTGATTTAGAAGCTCAGTTTTTTCATCCTGCATTTTTGTGATCTTTTCATTTTCAGCTTGTAGATTTTGTATTAATTTCTCCTGTTCTTTCCTTTGAAGATCTTTCTCGGCGCATTCAATTAGCAGGTTTTGATACTCAGTATCCTTCTGTGTTTTCAGTTTTTCCTGCTCCTCTTTCTGTGCAATAATTTCATCGACTACTCCTCTCAATTCATTAAGTTGTCCCTCCAACTTGCTTTTTTCCTCCTCAGGATTTTCCACAGGAATTATTCCATCCAGATAGTCAGTTTCGAGTTCCAGTCCGTCCAATAGGTTTATATTATTGCTGATAACAGCTTCCATTTCTGGAGTACCTTCACCTTCATCTTCTTTTGCTGTCTTTCTCACAGCAAATACGATTCCGGTAATTAAGGCCAAAGCACCAGCCACACCGATGTAAATGTTCCTGTTACCATGTAAAAATCCATTCCGATTGTCAACGTCGAATCCGGAGAGAAGTCTGCCACCGAACCATGTTGATTTCAACTGGTCGTTGAATCGCAGAGCTTCTTCCTCCATTTGCCGCAATCCATGTTCACACCCTTGTAGTTCCTCACGGGCTTTCCACAAGCCCCCAATCCCGGGACAGCGCTGCAGCCACCTACTGAGGAATCCATCCTGAGAGGCGACTGCATGACAGTCTCCGAAGCGTGGTGCCTCTGGGAAGATCCACGAAAACCACTTGAACACAAAGGACTCTTGTAGAGTCCGCAGCTGTTCCTGTAATTTCAGCTTCACCTCCTCGCATGCCGCATGCTGTTCTTGAATAACTGAAGCAGCATTTTGAGTCCAGTTGAGTTTTGCTTTGAGATTTTCCATCCACATTGCAAATGCGTGATTAAAGTAGTTAGCCATAATCATTCATACCGAATCTGAGATGCAAAGTGAGCATTAATTCGAAAAGAAGAAAAAGTAGATTATAGGCTCTGAAGACTTTTCATCCTCCTGGAGACGTTTTGAGTCACGAACTCCACTGACGGAATTCCCAGCCATTTTTATACTTCTTTTCAGTCAGAAAACGGTGTTAACATGAGATAA
>NC_090742.1:63861223-63868723 GCF_036898095.1 Palaemon carinicauda | reverse complement strand
CTATGGTAGATTTGATTCCCCATATTGCGGCAGGAACAGAAAATGAGGGTAGGAATCACCCTCTGGTAGATTTGGATCCCCATATTGCGGCAGGAACAGAAAAGGAGGGTAGGAATCACCCTCTGGTAGATTTGAATCCCCATATTGCGGCAGGAACAGAAAAGGAGGGTAGGAATCACCCTCTGGTAGATTTGGATCCCCATATTGCGGCAGGAACAGAAAAGGAGGGTAGGAATCACCCTCTGGTAGATTTGAATCCCCATATTGCGGCAGGAACAGAAAAGGAGGGTAGGAATCACCCTCTGGTAGATTTGAATCCCCATATTGCGGCAGGAACAGAAAATGAGGGTAGGAATCACCCTATGGTAGATTTGGATCCCCATATTGCGGCAGGAACAGAAAATGAGGGTAGGAATCACCCTCTGGTAGATTTGGATCCCCATATTGCGGCAGGAACAGAAAAGGAGGGTAGGAATCACCCTCTGGTAGATTTGAATCCCCATATTGCGGCAGGAACAGAAAATGAGGGTAGGAATCACCCTCTGGTAGATTTGAATCCCCATATTGCGGCAGGAACAGAAAAGGAGGGTAGGAATCACCCTCTGGTAGATTTGAATCCCCATATTGCGGCAGGAACAGAAAATGAGGGTAGGAATCACCCTCTGGTAGATTTGGATCCCCATATTGCGGCAGGAACAGAAAATGAGGGTAGGAATCACCCTCTGGTAGATTTGAATCCCCATATTGCGGCAGGAACAGAAAAGGAGGGTAGGAATCACCCTATGGTAGATTTGGATCCCCATATTGCGGCAGGAACAGAAAAGGAGGGTAGGAATCACCCTATGGTAGATTTGGATCCCCATATTGCGGCAGGAACAGAAAAGGAGGGTAGGAATCACCCTATGGTAGATTTGGATCCCCATATTGCGGCAGGAACAGAAAATGAGGGTAGGAATCACCCTATGGTAGATTTGGATCCCCATATTGCGGCAGGAACAGAAAATGAGGGTAGGAATCACCCTATGGTAGATTTGGATCCCCATATTGCGGCAGGAACAGAAAATGAGGGTAGGAATCACCCTATGGTAGATTTGGATCCCCATATTGCGGCAGGAACAGAAAAGGAGGGTAGGAATCACGCTATGGTAGATTTGGATCCCCATATTGCGGCAGGAACAGAAAAGGAGGGTAGGAATCACGCTATGGTAGATTTGGATCCCCATATTGCGGCAGGAACAGAAAAGGAGGGTAGGAGTCACGCTATGGTAGATTTGGATCCCCATATTGCGGCAGGAACAGAAAAGGAGGGTAGGAGTCACGCTATGGTAGATTTGGATCCCCATATTGCGGCAGGAACAGAAAAGGAGGGTAGGAGTCACCCTCTGGTAGATTTGGATCCCCATATTGCGGCAGGAACAGAAAAGGAGGGTAGGAGTCACCCTCTGGTAGATTTGGATCCCCATATTGCGGCAGGAACAGAAAAGGAGGGTAGGAGTCACCCTCTGGTAGATTTGGATCCCCATATTGCGGCAGGAACAGAAAAGGAGGGTAGGAGTCACCCTCTGGTAGATTTGGATCCCCATATTGCGGCAGGAACAGAAAAGGAGGGTAGGAGTCACCCTCTGGTAGATTTGGATCCCCATATTGCGGCAGGAACAGAAAAGGAGGGTAGGAGTCACCCTCTGGTAGATTTGGATCCCCATATTGCGGCAGGAACAGAAAAGGAGGGTAGGAGTCACCCTCTGGTAGATTTGGATCCCCATATTGCGGCAGGAACAGAAAAGGAGGGTAGGAGTCACCCTCTGGTAGATTTGGATCCCCATATTGCGGCAGGAACAGAAAAGGAGGGTAGGAGTCACCCTCTGGTAGATTTGGATCCCCATATTGCGGCAGGAACAGAAAAGGAGGGTAGGAGTCACCCTCTGGTAGATTTGGATCCCCATATTGCGGCAGGAACAGAAAAGGAGGGTAGGAGTCACCCTCTGGTAGATTTGGATCCCCATATTGCGGCAGGAACAGAAAAGGAGGGTAGGAGTCACCCTCTGGTAGATTTGAATCCCCATATTGCGGCAGGAACAGAAAGGAGGGTAGGAGTCACCCTCTGGTAGATTTGAATCCCCATATTGCGGCAGGAACAGAAAAGGAGGGTAGGAGTCACCCTCTGGTAGATTTGAATCCCCATATTGCGGCAGGAACAGAAAAGGAGGGTAGGAGTCACCCTCTGGTAGATTTGAATCCCCATATTGCGGCAGGAACAGAAAAGGAGGGTAGGAGTCACGCTATGGTAGATTTGAATCCCCAAATTGCGGCAGGAACAGAAAAGGAGGGTAGGAGTCACGCTATGGTAGATTTGAATCCCCAAATTGCGGCAGGAACAGAAAAGGAGGGTAGGAGTCACGCTATGGTAGATTTGAATCCCCAAATTGCGGCAGGAACAGAAAAGGAGGGTAGGAGTCACGCTATGGTAGATTTGAATCCCCATATTGCGGCAGGAACAGAAAAGGAGGGTAGAATCACGCTATGGTAGATTTGAATCCCCATATTGAGGTAGAACAGAAAATGAGGGTAGGAATCACCCTATGGTGGCAAAGCAGAACTTGATAATTAAGTACCTGTACTAAAGACGTTTTTTTTAGATGTTATATTCGTGCAGCTGATGTATTAATTTTGTTTAGTAGGAATTATGCATCATAAAAAGATAATGGGAATTAGTGGTTTTTAGTCATATGGATGCAATAGATTTTGCGATCAATTATTAAACTTTCAAAGATTCTGTAGGAACAGTGACTTGAAAAGGAAAGTGGTAGTTGACTATGTATATTTGAAAAGGTAAAGACAGAAATCATCTTCTACTCAATTATTAGAAAAAAACAGAGAGAGAGAGAGAGAGAGAGAGAGAGAGAGAGAGAGAGAGAGAGAGAGAGAGAGAGAGAGAGAGAGAGAGAGAGAGAGAGAGAGAGAGAGAGGTTTGTCAGTCTGAAGAAAACTAAGAAAAATTTGCAGAGATTTATCCCTGTGGGAACCTTTGCCCTTATAGCATCTTGCTTTTCCAACTTGGGTTGTATAGTAGTAGTAATAATGATAATCATCATCATCATCATCATAATAATAATAATAATAATAATAATGATAATAATAATCATAATTTAGATTTTGCTTAGAGATCTTAAGTAAAGAGTCATACATTCTGCACAGTCAGCTGGTAGCTGATATAATTATTTACTCGCTCTTTTATGTAACTTCAGAGAGAGAGAGAGAGAGAGAGAGAGAGAGAGAGAGAGAGAGAGAGAGAGAGAGAGAGGTGTCTTAATAGTTAGAGACAGGTATCCTTAAAACAAACGCCCCGAGAGCATGAGCGCTTGAGCATGTTAATGACCCATGACGAGGGGCTCCCCCCTCCCCCCCTCCCCCCCACTCCACCTTAAACCCCCCTCCCCTCCCCTCCTCTTCTCCCCTCTATGAGGCTATCTCCTCAAGGTCATGTATATGATCATTCTCTCTCTCTCTCTCTCTCTCTCTCTCCTCTCTCTCTCTCTCTCTCTCTCTCTCTCTCTCCAAGGAGTACTTCTTTGTCTATGTATCAGATATCTATCTGATCATTCTCTCTCTCTCTCTCTCTCTCTCTCTCTCTCTCTCTCTCTCTCTCTCTCTCTCTCTCTCCAAGGAGTACTTCTTTGTCTATGTATCAGATTTCTATCTGATCATTCTCTCTCTCTCTCTCTCTCCTCTCTCTCTCTCTCTCTCTCTCTCTCTCTCCAATGAGTACTTCTTTGTCTATGTGTCAGATTTCGACTATTTACTATGTATACTTCTGAATCATGTAGACGAATCAATATTAAACTCGGAGATATAAGTATTCTGTGCATGAACTTTAATATTTGGAATGCTTAATTTGCTTTTCAAATTAAAACAGATGTTATTTTTATTGACATATAGACATATGACATAGGAAGCTCTTGCAATTCTGGGGAATTTTTTATTTTTTTTTTTTTTATCTTTTATTGTTTTTTAATTATTCGCATTTTCTTCTGATATTTTTTCCAAGTATTTGTTTGCTAGTATTCTTTCATTAGTTGCTACATGAACTACAACTTGTATAATTTATTGCTACTTGAAATACAACTTGTATAATTTATTGCTAAATGAAATATAACTTGTATAATTTATTGCTAAATGAAATACAACTTGTATAATTTATTGCTACTTGTAATACAACTTGTGTAATTTATTGCTAAATGAAATATAACTTGTATAATTTATTGCTAAATGAAATACAACTTGTATAATTTATTGCTACCTGAAATACATCTTGTATAATTTATTGCTACCTGAATTACAACTTGTATAATTTATTGCTACATGAAATACAACTTGTATAATTTATTGCTAAATGAAATACAACTTGTATAATTTATTGCTACATGAAATTCAACTTGTATAATTTATTGCTAAATGAAATACAACTTGTATAATTTATTGCTTTATGAAATACAACTTGTATAATTTATTGCTAAATGAAATGCAACTTGTATAATTTTATTGCTACATGAAATACAACGTGAAATACGACTTGTATAATTTATTGCTACATGAAATACAACTTGTATAATTTATTGCTACATGAAATACAACTTATATAATTTATTGCTACATGGAATAGAACTTGTCTAATTTATTGCTACATGAAATACAAATTGTATAATTTATTGCTGCATGAAATACAACTTGTATAATTTATTGCTACATGAAATACAACTGGTATAATTTATTGCTGCATGAATACAACTGGTGTAATTTATTGCTACATGAAATACAACTGGTATAATTTATTGCTGCATGAAATACAACTGGTGTAATTTATTGCTACATGAAATACAACTGGTGTAATTTATTGCTACATGAAATACAACTGGTATAATTTATTGCTGCATGAAATACAACTGGTGTAATTTATTGCTACATGAAATACAACTGGTATAATTTATTGCTACATGAAATACAACTCGTATAATTTATTGCTAGATGAAATACAACTTGTATAATTCATTGCTACATGAAATACAACTCGTATAATTTATTGCTAAATGAAATACAACTTGTATAATTTATTGCTACATGAAATACAACGTGAAATACGACTTGTATAATTTATTGCCACATGAAATACAACTTTTGTAATTTATTGCTAAATGAATAAATATAACTTGTATAATTTATTGCTACATGAAATTCAACTTGTATAACTATTGCCCATGCTTATCTGCAACTTATATATTGAACATTGGTAGTTGCCTGAATTTTCTTTATTTTAAAATTTTGTTTTTGTAGTTTTATTCTTTACATATTTTTTTTTTCTTTTTCGTGGTGAGGTGCTTTTCCTATTGGCGCCCTCGTGTTTGAGACATTCTGTTTTTCAATTAGGGTCGCAGCTTGGCTTGCGATTATAATTATAGTAATGATATGATTGAAGATGTAATCTCTACGTCTCTTAAGCAATAGGTCCTTAAAGAATTATTTATTCTTTATACTGTACCTGTTTACAGAAGATGCAATTACAAAAATTATACTTCTCGAAAGAGTTCATGATAATACAGGATACGTATTTCATCTGGAAGAAGTGCATGATAATACAGTGGGTTTATTGTATCGGTAAAGGATCTCTGTAATTATAATCCTTCAGGTTGTACACTTAGCTGAACTGAAGCCAACATATCCTTTATATTACGTTTTTCCTCATTTTTCTTCGTTAACCAGAATTGTAGGAAATCCTTCCTCAAGTCTTCTTTCAATAGTGTTGGTTGAGTCAAGGAAATGCTGACACACTAGAATTAAGTTTGGTTTCCTTAGATTTTCGTTCATGTGTTTTGGTTTCCTCCAATAAAGTGATGACAAACGGAAGTGGAATTTCCAAGATTTATTTATTTATTTATTATTATTATTATTATTATTTTTTTTTTTTTTTTTTTAAATCGAACAAAATATTAATAAACTTATACATTTTCCTCCAAGAAAATGTTGACAAACGGAATTGGAGTTTTAAAAGATACTTAGGTTTTACTAACTTGATCAAATTACATGATAGTAAATTTATACATTTTCCTTCAGTTTAAATGTCTTATAATACCAAAAATCGCAACTAATAACATTTAAGACGAAATTAACCAAGCAAAGATACCAACCTGATCACTCGCTACTCCTGTCTCTTACATTTTCACTCATCTAACGTATTGGGATTAAATCCCGTCTCGTGAATTCCACTTAATTATTCCTTAGCAAGGAGCTCCTTTCCATAAATTTTCGCTCACATATCTTTTCACCACAGAAAGTGCCGACGCCGCATAATTAACTGTTAATCAGCGTCCCTGTAACGAGCCCATTCGTCCTGTCTCATCTTCCTAGGGATTACTCGTATTTTTTGTCCCCGCACTCATCAGATTGGGAGGGAGTTAGGCACCTGGATGGTGATTTCTAATCAGAGTTGTCGTAAGGGTGAAAATGGCATGCAGAGGTGGTAACTAGGGGAGCTAGTATGTGTTGTGTTAGATATTCAAGTCTCTCCTCTCTCTCTCTCTCTCTCTCTCTCTCTCTGGAGCTATTGTGTTTTATAATTCTTGACTTTACGTCTCTCTCTCTCTCTCTCTCTCTCTCTCTCTCTCTCTCTCTTTTCGTTTTATTATGATTATCATTGTTGTTGTTGTTATTATTATTAATATTATTATTCGGCAATTAGAAATCACCAGATGGGTGATTTCTAATCAGAGTTGTCGTAAGGGTGAAAATGGCATGCAGAGGTGGTAACTAGGGGAGCTAGTGTGTTGTGTTAGATATTTAAGTCTCTCTCTCTCTCTCTCTCTCTCTCTCTCTCTCTCTCTCTGGAGGTATTGTGTTTTATAACGTCTCTCTCTCTCTCTCTCTCTGGAGCTATTGTGTTTTATAAGTCTCTCTCTCTCTCTCTCTCTCTCTCTCTCTGGAGCTATTGTGTTTTATAATTCTTGACTTTACGTCTCTCTCTCTCTCTCTCTCTGGAGCTATTGTGTTTTATAATTCTTGACTTTACGTCTCTCTCTCTCTCTCTCTCTCTCTCTGGAGCTATTGTGTTTTATAATCTTGACTTAGTCTCTCTCTCTCTCTCTCTCTCTCTCTCTCTCTCTCTCTCTGGAGCTATTGTGTTTTATAATTCTTGACTTTACGTCTCTCTCTCTCTCTCTCTCTCTCTCTCTCTCTCTCTCTCTGGAGCTATTGTGTTTTATAATTCTTGACTTTAGTCTCTCTCTCTCTCTCTCTCTCTCTCTCTCTGGAGCTATTGTGTTTTATAATTCTTGACTTTAGTCTCTCTCTCTCTCTCTCTCTCTCTCTCTCTCTCTGGAGCTATTGTGTTTTATAATTCTTGACTTTAGTCTCTCTCTCTCTCTCTCTCTCTCTCTCTCTGGAGCTATTGTGTTTTATAATTCTTGACTTTACGTCTCTCTCTCTCTCTCTCTCTCTCTCTCTCTCTCTCTC
>NC_090742.1:63848613-63858613 GCF_036898095.1 Palaemon carinicauda | reverse complement strand
AGAGAGAGAGAGAGAGGCGACCTCATATCAATCGTGAAAGCTATAAAATCGAGAATTAGCGTTGCTTCTTTATTCAAGTTTAATTGATTTCCTGTGTTTTATCCCCCAATTTATTGATTTATTCGCTAATGTATTTGTTCGTTATTACACTTCATTATTGCACCTTATTGAGATTTCATTTTAAACTTTATCTTCCTTTTCCATAAGTAATTATTTTCACGTGCATTTTCAAAACACTTCTCGGATCCCCGTTTACCTTATCGTATACAATTTGCATATTATCATCAACAACAACAACAATAATAACAACAACAACAACAACAATAATAATAATAATTGCTAAAAATAGGTCATCGCTGTTTTGTATTTATAAACATACTAAAACTAGATGCTTATCCATACTTATAAACAATTAAAATTACTCCTTCTTTATAACGAACATCTTTAAAAGAAAAAATACTCAATAACATTACCACAGAAACACATTTTCAAACCAAACATTCCGTTCTTTAATGAAAAATAATTAATTTTTCCAATTCTTAATGATTATATTTATATGTATATAGGAAAAGTCCCGTTGCCTTTCCATAATATTCTTCATCAACTAATTGGTAAACATAATTAACAGTAACATTCGTATATTTCTTTTTTATGTTATCAGTAATCAATTAACTTATCAATTATTCAGTTAAAATGCTTTCAGAGTTGGTATGGTTTTCTTTGCCTACTGTCGTACAACGACACATTGAAAACACATGTATTTTTAGCTCAGTATTAAGTAGCACATCTGCAGATTTTTTTTAGTAATTTCATTTACTTTTTTTTTCTCTCCCAAATTTAATTTTTGGTGACTAGCAATTTTTTTCTCGTTACTACACCATTTACAACCAACTTTCACATATCGCATTCGAAATTTCTTATTAATTCATAAAATTTTATATTGTTGTTGTTGTTATTCTCTCTCTCTCTCTCTCTCTCTCTCTCTCTCTCTCTCTCTCTCTCTCGTGCTTTTTTTCATGGTATCTGACTGACTTTTTATTCTAAGAATATTTGTGTATGCCCCCTGTGGCCGCGGGGGCATATAAAAATTAGAATAGCGCCAACGTTATCCCTGCGTGTCGTAAGAGGCGACTAAAAGGGACGGGACGAGGGGGCTGGGAACCCCCTCTCCTGTAAAAAATTCCTGCGAGACATCGACAAGGAGATGGAGCTGGGGGGGAGAGTGACTGCTCCCCGCACTCTAGTTTTGGGGTGTTTAAATGTGCGTGGATGTAGTACGATAGAGAGTAAAAGATGTGAGATTGGAAGTATGTTTAGAAGTAGAAGGATGGATGTATTGGCCTTGTGTGAGACAAAGATGAAAGGAAAGGGTGAAGTGATGTTTGGTGAAATGTCTGGTAGAGTGTCTGGGATTGAAAGGGGAAGAGCGAGAGAGGGTGTGGCGTTATTGCTGAGTGAATGGATGACAGGTAAAGTAGTGGAATGGAAGGAGATATCATCTAGGTTAATGTGGGTAAGGGTTAGGTTGGGTAGGGAATGTTGGGCGTTTGTCAGTGCGTATGGGCCAGGTAGTGAGAAAAGTGAAGAAGATCGGAATGAGTTCTGGAATGTTTTAACTAGGTGTGTAGAAGGACTGGGTAGAAGGAATTATGTAGTTGTTATGGGTGACTTAAATGCTAGAGTGGGCGCTGGAGAGGTAGAAGGTGTCATTGGTAAGTATGGCGTACCAGGTGAAAATGAGAGTGGTGAGAGACTGGTAGACATGTGTGTTGAACAAGAGATGGTAATAGGTGCTAGCTTCTTTAAAAAGAAAGATAAGAATAAGTATACGTGGGTAAGAGTGGCAAATGGAAGAGTAGTAGAAAGGGCATTAATGGATTATGTGTTGGTAACTAAAAGAATGTTTGGAAGATTGAAAGACGTGCACGTGTTTAGGGGTATGGCTAACGGTATGTCTGATCATTTTTTGGTGGAAGGAAAATTAGTTGTAGCAAAAGAGTGGGGGAATAGAGTAGGTGGATGTAAAAGGGAGGTAGTGAGGATTGAAGAGCTAATAAAACCGGGGGTAAAAAGTAAATATCAGGAAAGGTTGAAAATGGCATATGATGAGGTGAGAGTAAGAGAAACTGGTAATTTAGAGGAGGAATGGAAGTTAGTAAAAGAAAATTTTGTTGGGATTGCAAGTGATGTATGTGGCAAGAAGGTTGTTGGAGGCAGCATGAGGAAGGGCAGTGAATGGTGGAATGAAGGAGTGAAGGTGAAAGTGGAAGAGAAAAAGAGGGCTTTTGAAGAATGGCTGCAGAGTAATAGTATAGAGAAGTATGAAAAATATAGAGAGAAAAAGGTGGAAGTAAAGCGCAAGGTACGTGAGGCAAAGAGGGCAGCTGACCTGAGGTGGGGGTCAGGGACTGGGTCAGTCATATGAAGAGAATAAGAAGAAGTTTTGGAAAGAAATGAAGAGAGTAAGGAAGGCTGGCGCAAGAATTGAAGAGACAGTGAAAGATGGAAATGGAAGGTTGTTAAAAGGAGAGGAGGCAAGGAAAAGGTGGGCGGAATATTTTGAAAGTTTGCTGAATGTTGAGGATAATAGGGAGGCAGATATAATTGCTGTTCCAGATGTTGAGGTGCCAGTGATGGGAGGTGAGAATGAGAGAGAGATAACAATAGAGGAAGTGAGGAGAGCACTAGATGAAACGAGAGTAGGAAAAGCATCTGGTATGGACGGTGTGAAAGCTGAGATGTTGAAGGAAGGGGGTGTGACTGTACTTGAATGGTTGGTGAGATTGTTTAATATGTGTTTTGTGTTGTCAATGGTACCAGTAGATTGGGTTTGTGCATGTATTGTACCACTATATAAGGGTAAGGGAGATGTGCATGAGTGTTGTAATTCAAGAGGTATTAGTTTGTTGAGTGTAGTTGGAAAAGTGTATGGTAGAGTACTGATTAATAGGATTAAGGATAAAACAGAGAATGCAATCTTGGAAGTACAGGGTGGTTTTAGAAGAGGTAGGGGTTGTATGAATCAGATTTTTACAGTTAGGCAGATATGCGAGAAATATTTAGCAAAAGGTAAGGAGGTGTATGTTGCGTTTATGGATCTGGAGAAAGCATATGATAGAGTTGATAGGGAAGCAATGTGGGATGTGATGAGGTTATATGGAGTTGGTGGAAGGTTGTTGCAAGCAGTGAAAAGTTTATACAAAGGTAGTAAAGCATGTGTTAGAATAGGAAATGAAGTGAGTGATTGGTTTCCGGTGAGAGTGGGGCTGAGACAGGGATGTGTGATGTCGCCGTGGTTGTTTAACTTGTATGTTGATGGAGTGGTGAGAGAGGTGAATGCTCGAGTGCTTGGACGAGGATTAAAACTGGTAGGCGAGAATGACCATGAATGGGAGGTAAATCAGTTGTTGTTTGCGGATGATACTGTACTGGTAGCAGACACAGAAGAGAAGCTTGACCGACTAGTGACAGAATTTGGAAGGGTGTGTGAGAGAAGGAAGTTGAGAGTTAATGTGGGTAAGAGTAAGGTTATGAGATGTACGAGAAGGGAAGGTGGTGCAAGGTTGAATGTCATGTTGAATGGAGAGTTACTTGAGGAGGTGGATCAGTTTAAGTACTTGGGGTCTATTGTTGCAGCAAATGGTGGAGTGGAAGCAGATGTACGTCAGAGAGTGAATGAAGGTTGCAAAGTGTTGGGGGCAGTTAAGGGAGTAGTAAAAAATAGAGGGTTGGGCATGAATGTAAAGAGAGTTCTATATGAGAAAGTGATTGTACCAACTGTGATGTATGGATCGGAGTCGTGGGGAATGAAAGTGATGGAGAGACAGAAATTGAATGTGTTTGAGATGAAGTGTCTGAGGAGTATGGCTGGTGTATCTCGAGTAGATAGGGTTAGGAACGAAGTGGTGAGGGAGAGAACGGGTGTAAGAAATGAGTTAGCGGCTAGAGTGGATATGAATGTGTTGAGGTGGTTTGGCCATGTTGAGAGAATGGAAAATGGTTGTCTGCTAAAGAAGGTGATGAATGCAAGAGTTGATGGGAGAAGTACAAGAGGAAGGCCAAGGTTTGGGTGGATGGATGGTGTGAAGAAAGCTCTGGGTGATAGGAGGATAGATGTGAGAGAGGCAAGAGAGCGTGCTAGAAATAGGAATGAATGGCGAGCGATTGTGACGCAGTTCCAGTAGGCCCTGCTGCTTCCTCCGGGGCCTTAGATGACCGCGGAGGTAGCAGCAGTAGGGGAGTCAGCATTATGAAGCTTCATCTGTGGTGGAAATGTGGGAGGTTGGGCTGTGGCACCCTAGCAGTACCAGCTGAACTCGGTTGGGTCCCTGATTAGGCTGAAGGAACATAGAGAGTAGAGGTCCCCTTTTTGTTTTGTTTCATTGTTGGTGTCGGCTACCCCCCAAAATTGGGGGAAGTGCCTTGGTATATAGATAGATAGATTTGTGTATTTATCTCTTGACTTCAGAGCTTGACTTGATAATCATTTGATCACCCCTTAATAATTTCTCTCTCTCTCTCTCTCTCTCTCTCTCTCTCTCTCTCTCTCGTGCTTTTTTCATGATATCTTGGTTTTTATTTTAAGAATATTTCTGTGTTTATCTCTTGACTTCAGAGACTAACTTGATAATCATTCGATCATCCCTTAATAACCCCCCCCCCTCTCTCTCTCTCTCTCTCTCTCTCTCTCTCTCTCTCTCTCTCTCTCAACACTGAACACAGCGACGACAGTCCGCACCATTTGCATGCCAAGGAATGTAAGACTGGACGAGTTTTTGCTTCTGCCCAAACCTTTGATTGGGGCGTTACACGGCAATCAATAACATACCCAGATTGAAAGAGATGAAGGTTTAGAGTAAGGCCGCAGGAGCGCGTGTGTTGTTGCATGATGAGATATTGCTCCAAATTTGTCGGTGTAAATGAATACTATTTTTATACAATATTGCCTGGATGTAAAGTATATTTTCATAATAATAATAATAGTGATAATAATAATGATAATAAAATAATAATAACAACTGCAAGATGATACGATTTTGACAATTTATACATACACACGAGTTTGTGCATATGTGTATATATATATATATATATATGTGTGTGTGTGTGTGTGTGTTTGTGTGTGTATGTATGTACAGCATGTATGTATACATATATAGTACTTCAATCTGTTATACATATAAAATAAATTCACACACACACACACACATATATATATATATATACATACATATATATATATATATATATACACACACACACAAACGAGTCGGAAATTATAAATTATCACGTCAAAATACACAAACTAAAACACACACCCATTCACACAAATCTCTATTAACCACTACGACGAAATGAGTCGCAAGAAAGCTATAAACCTCATTTAAAAAAAAAAAAAACATAATTCTAAAAGACATCTCCAAAGCTTCCCAGGAAGATTAAACACGAAATTTCTCATTAAGCAAATGGATGCTGTCAGTAGCTGTTCCTCTCCTGGACCTATCATCAGTAACACTCGATCTCGTCTGGTGCTTGATTGTTGTCAAGTTGTCGGTCTCGTAATCACGCACAATTAAACGTTGGATAATTCACTTCCATGCATTTCACTTTTTTTTCTGATATAGAAAAAAAAATAATTTAAAGAGAGAGGCAAATAAACACGGCAATGTGCCTCCTTCAATTAGACACTTCAGTATGTTCTGATGTTCATTTTCATCAGTAAATCATATGTCAGTAATATGATAGAAATAATTATTTCTTTAAGCTATTATTTTTCTTTATCAATCATCATTTCAGTAGCTTGGACGCTAATCAAATTAAATTTTCAATATCTATCTTAGATCGGTTTAATTTCTATTACACTTCAGTTGTATAAAAATTCATTTTGAAAAATAATAACACTGTATCATAATATTCATTTGGTTAATTAACTAACCAGGCACAAGAGACGCTACGAGCGTGGGGCGTTCAGCCCGTAAGTTGAAGAGGAACTGACAGTGGTTTGGAGGCTCGGAGCAGACAGTGGCACCCAAACACGTGGTGAATAGATGCCAGAGGTAACTATACGGCTCAATTCAACATTTTCGTATGATTTTCGGGGAAATCCAATTTGTTTAAAATAAACACTCATTTTGGGTACTGGTACAATACTATCATTAGAATAAAAAGTCATTATAATATAATCTCTATCATTAAAATAAAGTCATTATAATGTAATCTCAAAGTTTAATAAAAAAAGGTAACTGGCAACCGTAGTATTTTTCATATAGAGTAGCCACGAGAAAGAAGTGACATTATTTCCACCCTTAGTTCTTGAAGGAAATCAGGTCGTTTTTACGATGATGACACATTCATTACTTCTCATATATAATTAATATATTTCCGTATTTCCTTTCCTCACAGGGCTATTTTTCCCTGTTGGACCTCTCGAGTTTACAGCATCCTCCTATTAGGGTTGTAGGTTAGCTAGTAATAATATTAATCTCCCTCATTTGATGGAGACCAAGTGTCTGGTTATATATATATATATATATATATATGTGTGTGTGTGTGTGTGTGTGTGTGTGTGGAGGAAACGCATTGACGCCACTAATGCTATCGTTTTTATTGAAAAATAAATATCTATATATATATATCTATAATTTTCTTTCACGCTCAACGGGGAGAGGGAGTAGTCATACCCTGGTGAGCGGGGTCACCCCAAGAGATACACGCGGGTTATAGTTAGGAAACAGAAGGAAGTGGGGAGGCTTGAATCTGTTTGTGTGTGGATGTGGCAATATCTATTAAACATATAATTTTTTGACGGTTAGATGATGATGATGATGATGATAATAATAATAATAATAATAATAATAATAATAATAATAATAATAATAATAATAATAATAATAATTCGAAGCTAGTCCATTGCAGCAATGTGCTTTTCTATCAAAGATGCAACCGAAAGAAAAGAAAGAAATTATTACCATCATTATTATGATTATTATCATTATTATGATTGTTATTATTATTATTATTATTATCATTATTATTACTTCCCAAGCTACAACCCTCGTTGGAAAAGCAGGATGCTGGAAGATCCAGGGCTTCAACAAGGAAAATAGCCCAGTGAGGGAAAGAAATAAGAAAATAAATAAACTATGAGAGAATTAATTAACAATTAAATAAAACAGTACCAATAAAATAAATCTTTCATATATAAACTATAAAACCTTTAAAAAAAAGAGGAAAAGAAATAAGATAGTGTGCCCGAGTGTTACCCTCAAGCAAGAGAACTCCACACCAAGACAGTGGAAGGCCATACCAATAAAATAAATCTTTCATATATAAACTATAAAAAATTTAAAAGAAATAAGATAGTGTGCCCGAGTGTTACCCTCAAGCAAGAGAACTCCACACCAAGACAGTGGAAGGCCATACCAATAAAATAAATCTTTCATATATAAATAATAAAAACTAAAAAACAAGAGGAAAAGAAATAACATAGTCTGCCTGGGTGTACCTTCAAGCAAGAGAACTCCACACCAAGACAGTGGAAGGCCATGGTACAGCGGCTATGGCTACAGCCGCGAATAAAGGAAACAAGAGATTATTGTTATTCGTCACCCCGCGAATTACTTTCACACAATAACCATTATACCATGAACGATTCCATTTCGAATCCTGCATTCAGAGGAGGTCAGAGCGTCCTACGTAGGAATAAAATTACATTGTGCGAGTATGAAGAGATCCTCTTATATATTACTTTCGTCTCCGTGACACCTTTGTTTCGAAGTGGTCAATAATGCAAAGCAAAACATGAGAAAATTTAATATTTTTGGTTCGAAGTTATGGGAGGATGAACAGAATGCTTTTCGGTTAATAGAACTGAGGTACTTTGGCTTTTGAGAGAGAGAGAGAGAGAGAGAGAGAGAGAGAGAGAGAGAGAGAAAACTTGTCTATACAAATGTATTCACAATATTTCCTTGGATGCAAAAAATGAATCTTAAGACGTAATAATAATAATAATAATAATAATAATAATAATAATAATAATAATAATAATAAAAACAAAAATTATAAGATATATCATAAATGAGAAGAACCAATTGCGTCACTCAGATTACATAAAAAAAATTAAATATTTGATTAAGATAAAACCAAATAACAAAATTTCCTAAGAACATTTGAATGCTAATTCAAAAAAAATAAAAAGAAAAAAGATTCGGACTCTTTAAAAACTCTTAACACTTGTGAATAATCGACTTCTGTCATTGAAAAGATGAAAGAAATTAAAAATTAATTAGCGTGAGTGAAAGCGGAAAAGGGAAGTGGTTGTAGAAAGAATTAAGTGATTGTCAATTTGATTAAATGAAAGTTATACCAAGAAGCAAAAAAAAAAAAAAAAAAAAAAAAACAAGGGAGAAAATTAAAATCAAAATTATTATTATTATTATTATTATTATTATTATTATTATTATCATACGGAAACCAAATTAATATCATGATTTGTAACAAATTTCTGGCACTTTACCAAATCTGGACAGATAAAGCTTAAGAAAAAAGGAATAACAATATTTACGAATGAGAAATGTAAGAGAATAACAATAAAAGGGACGATGATATATTAAGAAAAAGGGAATAAAAAAATATATACGAATGAGACATGCATAAGAATAATAATGAAAAGGACGATAATCAATTTACCATAATGAAGATAAAAAAAAAAACTTCAGAAGATAATCATTTATCAAAAATTTTCAGATTCTGCTGTTTTATTGACGATTATGATTAACTACTGCACACGACCCGTCAAAAATAACTGCTAAATATTTTAGATATACAGACACAAACACACAGATATGTGGGAGGTTGTGGTTTCCGAGTGTGCCTCTCGATGTAAACCCCCTTTCACCAGGGAATGACTACTATTCCTCCCACCCGAGAGGCAGAGACCGAATACTTATACGGCTGGCAATGTCAGTGGCACTGCCAGACGTAGAACTACTCTGTCTCTCCACAGATTAGAATGCCGATAACGATGAGCTTTGCTTAGCATAATCTGGATTTAACTTCCCCATTCAATAAACGCCGTTCACACCTGATGGAACACACTTCATTTGAGAGAGAGAGAGAGAGAGAGAGAGAGAGAGAGAGAGCGCCATTCAAGTCATACCTCTGTACTACCCATATCAATAGCGTTCACAAGCGCAAAGCGAATTTCATTAATCTATTGAGGTATATTATTTACCGTCATCTGAACGCTTAAATACACCGTCATTATCGACAGAATTCGTTTGGTCCTCAATTTTGCCATTTTCTATTTGGACAATAAAGCTTTGTGTGGGAAAATTCTGGTCCATTTTTTTTTTTCGGTTTATTCCATAAGAGAAAAATTAAAATTTCTTATAATACCTTTCATGCGACCAATTCTAAAACCTTCCTCTTTTAAAATTTTATATCTAACATGCCAACTATGTATGAAATATAAATCTATAGAAAATATAAATATATAACATATATAAAGCATACTGAATAATCAGTATCAATATACATCATATGAAGAAAGAAAAAATTAGAATTATTCAAGGAAAAAAAAAAAGATAAAAATCTTAAGGAAAAAAAGGGGCAATTTTTTTTTTATCAATGAAAGCCGCCACCATAAAAAAAAAAAAGTAAAAACATAACCTGAAACAATATTATGCAAATATACAAACAACATATGCAACGATTTCGCAACACCCATGAAACGTTTGACCTAACAAATTCCTATCACAAACCAAAATTATAACTGGTGGCAAACGACCCGAATAAATAAATAAAATTTCTCATCCCGATGAGATAAAAAGCTGAACTAATTTACGACAGACGATGGCCTGAAACTATGTTTTGAAATATCTAAAACAGAAAATTATCATTTAATGGCATTTTTTCTCCATTGTGAAGAGTGTGAGCTTAGGTGCCGTTTCAGTAATGAAGTAAAATGTTTGGGTAACCTGGTTGGGAAATAAGTTGAACA
>NC_090742.1:63836113-63843613 GCF_036898095.1 Palaemon carinicauda | reverse complement strand
GAGAGAGAGAGAGAGAATATCAGCAAAGTCTGGAAGGAAAATGATAAATGAGAGAGAGAGAGAGAGAGAGAGAGAGAGAGAGAGAGGAGAGGTCTCGGAAAAGAAGCGACCCGTGTCAGCGCTGATATAATTGGACACTTTGCTGGCCACAACTGCCTGTGATGACGCCGGACCTTATATAATTATTATATACGAGTTCGTTGTCGTCTCTTCAGAAGAATTGATTACAGTTTCGTTTTAGCTCAGGTTAGCTCCAAAGATGAAAATGCCAGAATAATGTAGTTGAAGAAGCCGCTGTAGTTGAAGTGGCTACCGTATATTCAAGAAATAACTAAAGTATTTATTTCTCTGTCTCTCTGGGCTATTCTTTACCGGTGGAGCCATTGGGCTTAAAGCATTCTACTTTTCTAATTAGGGTTGTAGCTTAGCTAATAATAATAATAATAATAATAATAATAATAATAATAATAATAATAATAATAATAATAATAATAATAATAAAAGTTTTTAGTGTCATATTAGCAAAGATTAGATATCCCCACTGATCTAACATCTTTTTCAAAATCTAACAAAAAATCATTATTTCCTTTCACCTTATCACATCTCATCAAATATTGCCTATTTCAGACTAAAAATGTTGAAACAGCATTTGCTCCTGTGAAGTAAAAGAACTGATAGGAAATAATAATACTTGAGACTTCTGTGAGTTTTATAATTTTCCAGCTTTAGCAGTTACTCAAATATCTACAAATTCAACCCTGACATACCCAACCTCATCTAATCTGGAATAGAAGCGCTAAAATAACGTCTTGTTAAAAAATAATTGATTTGGAAGATACATGATACAAGTACAATTTTTACATAATGGTTTTAATAGAATCATGAGAGAGAGAGAGAGAGAGAGAGAGAGAGAGAGAGAGAGTTGTAAGCGTGAACCATAGACAGCTGCAAAGACTGAATTTTAGTGTTTATCTACTGAAAATAGAAGTTTTGTTTATCTTAAAAGATCAAATAAAGAAAATATAATGAAATTAGTACTTCGGTGAACTGTAAATTGCTTTAATCCTTAACACTTTCAAGTGCAACAGTGAGATTATTGAGACATTATAACAATGAGCACATTCAAAATAGTGCAGTATCCCCTACTTACAATAGACAATGGTATGTAACAAGAGAAATCATAGAAAATGGTTCATACCAAATATTTCAAGGTAAACTATAAAAGAACGTTACTCACCAAACGAAGAACATGATATAATTGAAAAAATAACGGGAAACACATATTTCTGTAAGTGGTGATATGATATAATTGTTAATATGACAAATCCCCAGCAAAACGTAAATCTATTCGATATTATGTTATACATATGAAAATCACAGGCGTTTTATCCTTTAATTAATTTCTACATCGGTCCACATTTTTAATACATAATCAGAGGGGAGGCTATAATATAATTACTTAGCCCTATACGACATTGGGAAAAAAATATCAAAAAATAAAAAATTCCTCAACCTAAGTTTGAAAAAATCGTAAAATTTTCATTAGTATTTTATAGCGAAATTCCTATGGCAATAATTTTATTATATTAAGAATAGCTTAACTGACCTACTACTACTATTAATGTTTTTATCATTACTAGCTAGGCAGCAACCCTAGTTGGAAAAACAGGATGCTGTAATCCCAAGGGCTCCAACAGGAATACATAGCCAAGTGAGCAAAGGAAATGAATAAACTATGAGAACATTAAATATCATAAGATCACTATTCTATCTTTTTCCTCTTCCCTTTGTTTGGTTAAAGTTTTTATAGTTTATATAGGAGATAATTATTTCAATGTTACTGTTCTTAAAATATAGCTTCTTCCTTTCCAACTAGGGTTGTAGCTTAGCAAGTAATAATAATAATAACGTTAAAATAGAAAAAACTACGTAACAGAGTCCTTTCCAACTAGGGTTGTAGCTTAGCAAGTGATAATAATAACGTTAAAATAGAAAACTACGTAACAGAGTCCTTTCCAACTAGGGTTGTAGCTTAGCAATTAATAATAACAATAATGTTAAAATAAAAAAAAAAAACTACGTAACAGAGACGGACACTTACTTATAAGACCATTCTCCAAAAAATTCGGTTGTCACAATCATAAAAAAAACAGTAATATACCTTAGCTTTTAGAACATACACTGTGTTTTCCAATACTTTAGCATACGCCATAGCCCATAGCATCCAACAGCCTTGAAATTCCTCGAAGAATACTTGGATACTGAATTATCTATAACCTGATCAAATCCACATAAACGACTATCTAGAATTTGAATTAGTGAACAAGTCATACTGTAACCTGGACGTATTATGGTCACAATTAATAAACAAACATTACATTTACGTAACTTAAGAGTTTCTACCTACAAATAGCAGTGTAAATCAAATATCTTGCAGAATAAATAATTAATAATATTTTATTCGGGATTTTCCTGAAGATATATATTTATCTGACAGGAAAAAATTTCACTGGGCATTAATTAAAGCTACTTGAAATTGAAAGGACGTTCATGGTTCATACATCTTACTGCTTAATAATTACGAAAATGAGTTTGATATATACATACATACATACATACATATGTATAGTTATATATATATATACACATATATATGTATATATATATATATATATATATTATATACATACATACATATATAAAAGAAAAACAATTCCTATACTCACTATGTTAGACTTTTATAATTGCAAGTCTAAAAATAATATTTATGATGCGGTAGTTACCCTTCATGCCCTTAACGAAACTTAAATTTCATGGAGACAAGGATACAGAGAGCCTTGGATTTCTAAGAATTTTCCAATCAAACATTTTTTTTATTGTATTCTGAAGTATTTATAAAATAGACTAAATTATACCTGACATTAGACAAATAAGTTTTTATAACGACAATCACC
The DNA here is from genome assembly GCF_036898095.1 of Palaemon carinicauda. NCBI lineage: Eukaryota > Metazoa > Arthropoda > Malacostraca > Decapoda > Palaemonidae > Palaemon > Palaemon carinicauda. The sequence goes on along the minus strand of NC_090742.1, from coordinate 63,840,659 downwards.
TCACCCCCCAAAAGAAATAAATTATTACTATCATAAAACCTTTAATATCAAGGTTCTCACGAAAACTAATACTTCAGAAAAACTTATAAGCCTAAATAATCCTTTCACTTTGATCGTTTTAACCATTTAAAATGGAATGCTAAAGGAAAAAAAAAAGGGTTTAAAAAAAACTAATACAAACATCTAGAGAAATCAAACAAAAACCAAAACAAAAAACTATGAAAACGAAAAAGTCAACATTAACTCAGGGAAACTTTCAAGGCTAAATAATCCTTTCACTTTTACTCGTTTTATCCATCTGAAAAGGAATGCTAAAGAAAGGGATAAAAACACACATAAAAACAAACATCTGGAGAAATCAAATACGGAAAACGTTGACCTTACCATTTCGATAACCGATTCTCCACTTTCTCCAAAAGAAATTCTTTACGTACCTGTAGACAAAAAAAAAAAAAAAATAAAATCTATTAGTCAAACCGAATATATGTAAGCCTACAAAACAAGCATGAAAAAATAATCAGATTTATGAATAAAAATAATAAAAAAACTAGAACACAAAATAGTATGGAAACCCAAAAAGTTCAGTAATCAAAAAATGTAATTATAGTGAAAATCTTCCAAAAAGTATTTGCTATCAAATCGTTATCAGAACATGAGATAGATCACGTGTGTGTGTATATATATATATATATAATACACACACACACACATATATATATATATATATATATGTATATATATATATATATATATATATAAATACATATATAAATATATTTATATATAATGTGTGTGTGTTTGGAGAGAGAGAGAGAGAGAGAGAGAGAGAGAGAGAGAGGCTCTTCCAATAAAAAAAAAAACCTCTTCATATCAGCTAATCCCATAAAGAAGATATTATTTGGCATTCCGTCTTAATCAGGAATAATAAAAACCGGAAAAAACATAACAATGAAAAAGTAGATAACCTTGAAAGCTTCCGCCTGACTAACCATAAAAGGAAATAAAAAAGATACGGGATACCTTATTCAAGGAACCCTTTTCTGCTGAGAGAGAGAGAGAGAGAGAGAGAGAGACGAGAGAGAGAGAGAGGAATAATTTCAGCAAACTATTTACAGAAAAAGCTGTTAGAAAAGAAGCCTTTTTTCAAATACAAAGGCTTCTATTCATTGTAACAGAATGTTTGCATAACTAAAAGAAGGAAAATGAGAGAGTAAGCATTATCATAACAAAAATGACATTTTATTTAAAACATGGTTTATTTCAAAATTCTGTATAAAAACCAATTCTCAACCAACTCTAAAAATGGATCAAATTACAATTGTTGCATCATATTAACTCTAAACAACACCATTATCAATGGTATTATATAAGCCCTCTCAGCTTTCCTAAAAATACATTTAAAATAAATTAATCTAAAAAAGTAATTTTCTACGTATAATATGTACCGTGAAAGACACGATTCTCTTACAAAAGGCAACTGAAATTTCGTTATCAACAAAATTATCAACATAGAATCCATTCTAAAAGCCACCCAATTCTGAAATTTTCTTATTTACTGTAATTCGTAACTAATGCTTCTCGATATTTATAAATTATGAAAATCACTATGATACAATGCATTCAATAAGAATCCAAATTCTGTTACAAAATACAACCGGAATTTGAAATTACGAAAACATTCATATAAATAAAAAGACTATATTTGAAATATTCAACCTCTTACAGAATACAGCTTTCACTATGACTTATAAGGGATATATACCTATTACTAATGCTATTAAGGGTAGAAGAGACTCTTCAGCTTTGGTAAGAAGCTCTTCTAGGAGAAGGACACTCCAAAATCAAACCATTGTTCACTAGTCTTTGGGTAGTGCCATAGCCTCTGTACCATGGTCTTTCACTGTCTTGAGGTTAGAGTTCTCTTGCTTGAGGGTACACTCGGGCACACTGTTCTGTCTTTGTTTCTCTTTCACTCGTTTCGTTAAAGTTTTTATATTTCATATATAAAATATTTGTTTTGATATTGTTGCTTTTCTTGAATAACTTTATTTTTCCTGTTTCCTTTTCCTCACTGGGCTATTTTCCCTGTTGGGGGCCCTCGGGCTTATAGCATCCTGCTTTTCCAACTAGGGTTGTAGCTTAGCAAGTAATAATAATAATAATAATAATAATAATAATAATAATAATAATAATAATAATAATAATAATAATAATATTCTCCATCCTCTTACAAAAAACAGCTTTTCATTCTGACTTTTAAGGGATAATACACCTATTACAACTGATAACTAACCTTTATTTCCACTCCTTCCCCTTCGTCTTCATTTTCCCCCGTGACCTTGCACACCCACACACAACCTTATCCTTTCAAGCGAAGGACCCTCGAAAGGAAACAGAAGCAAAGGAAATAGCTTAGCTTTGGGGTCGAGTCCCTTCCTCCGTCTCGGGCAAAGGGTGAACGTTTTAACCTCTAAAAGTGTGAAGCAGTGAAGAATAAGTGCTTTAATGGCAGAGCTTTTGTTCCCTCTTCATGCAAGAGGTTGCTGATTACTCCAAAAATTATAAGCCCACTTGCTGAAGTTAATTCCACAATCACTAACTTTAAACCGATGATGAAACTAAGAATTTTTATCAAATATTCGAATTACCCGTAAATTTCTAGGATGACTTTTAAATTTTAGTATAATTTCGAGACAGTATTTTCATAGGCGGTTTTAAATGTTAAATTTTCAATTCTAAAATAAGTGATAGTTAAAAAGGAGTCAAAAATTTACGAGGAAGAATTTCAGGAATTTCTCTAAAAAAATTTCTTTTTTAATAAACCTAGCTAGCAAAATTTCCATGACTTAGGAAAAGCAAAGATTATTTTACCATAGAATATTACATTTTTAGTTTAGCATGTAAACTTACCAATATTTTCAGAAAAAAACGCTTTTTTCACTAATTAATATTTTCAATGAAAATTATATAATTTACTGGGTATATTAAGTCATTTTTAGGCGGTTTTAAATGTAAAAATTTCAATTCTAAAACAAAGTAATATTTTTTAAAAGGAGTCCCAAAATTTACGAGGAAGAATTTCAGGAATTTCTCTATAAAATTTCTTTTTAAAAAAACCTAGCTAACAAAATTTCCATGACTTAGGAAAAGCAAAGATTATTTTACCGTAGAATATTACATTTTTAGTTTAGCCTGTAAACTTACCAATACATCAAGAACAAATCTTTTTCACTAAGTAATATTTTCAATGTAGATTGTATTATTTACTGGTATATTCAGCCATTTTCAAGTTCATTAAGGTCAGTATTAAGAGAAGTGAATAATTTTCAACAAGTGCTGCGTAAGCATAAAATATACAAAATTTACAACATAAAATATACAAAAAATACAATCACAACACAATAAGAAAATATATATAAGAGTAAAATTTATAAAAATTTACTGCTTAGGTTGTCAACATTTCCTGAATTATTACCAAGAAATAAAACAGAAAACATATGAAAATAAAATCTACAGAAAGAGTTAAAGAAACCTTACTGTGTAGGTTGTCAAAATTTCTTGAATTATTGCCCAAGAAATAAAACAGAAAACATATGAAAATAAAATCTAGAGAGTTAAAGAAGCCTTACTGTGTAAGGTGTCAAAATTTCTTGAACTACTTCCCAAAAATAAAAATAAAAAATAAATAAAAAAAAGTACATGATTTACCCTTCGAACATCATAAAATTCCTGAACAGCCTAAGACATATAATAAACATAAATATAAAAATATGGACTTATATTATAAATGTCATCACAGACTTAAATCATCGAGAAGGAAAAACCATGACATTTTCATCGTTCCATATCTCGCCAAGAAAGATAAACTATGAAAAAAAAGTATGATGGAAAATACTGAGAACAAAGAGTGTACTACTTTGCCCTTCACATTGATCGTGACCAGGAAACTAAGCCAGCCGAAGGATGTTGATATTTACGATATCGCCATAAGATTATGGTCTGTCATTAAGGAAGAAAAAACTATTTTTAAAGGGTAAGCCATTCCATTCACAAATTATTTTTGAAGAGAGTTATGTGCAAAAGAACTCAATATATATATTATAATTAATATTTTTTCTATTATAATTTATTTATATATATATACACATATATGCATACATACTATATATATATATATATATATAATATTGCATACACCGATACAGTATATATAAATAAGCATGGGGTGTGTGTGGATATATTTTATATAAACATCCATGTACATTTATAGCTGTTCAGCACATTCACATACATACATACACAAACACACACACACATATATATGTATATATGTGTATATATATACACATACATACACACATATATGTGTGTGATGTATGTATCTGTAAATATATATATATATATATATATATATATATACTGTATATACCTGTGTAACCGAAACCTCACCATTCTCACTGCCAATAATAATAAATTATAAACTAAAGATGATAATGACACTACGGTCTCCCACCGTGGTTATCAGACGCATAAATCCACAATCACC
>NC_090742.1:63830931-63835613 GCF_036898095.1 Palaemon carinicauda | reverse complement strand
GGTCAGATAACCGCTTTAATTGTCTTATTTTACGAGTCAGTTGAAACATACGCTTCTGTCGTACTTGTATGGGGTCAATGAAATATAAGAGTCCAAAGTATTATTTTTACGAGGTCGGTGAAAGTTGTGAACGCTAAGTACAATTGGAGACAGGAAATTCTGGCACACCTCGTTCTGAAAAAGTACACCTATAGTCCATTTCTTTTAGCGATGCATATTTGTACCGACTCGCAGCTGTGCCCTTTTTAGCTTGGAAAAGTTTCCTGATCGCTGATTGGTTAGAATTATCTTGTCCAACCAATCAGCGATCCGGAAACTTTTCCGAGCTAAAAGGGCACCGCTGCGAGTCTGTGCAAATATGCATCGCTAAGAGAAATGGCCTATAGTACTGTTAGTTCCTGTGTGTAGCTCCGCCCACCTCCTCTACCCTTGCTTCCTCATCATGATCATGATCATCTCCTCCCATGCCTATTGACGCAAAGGGCCTCAGTTAGATTTCGCCAGTCGCCTCTATCTTGAGCTCTTAAATCGATACTTCTCCATTCGTCATTTCCTACTTGACACTTCATAGTCCTCAGCCATGTAGGTCTGGGTCCTCCAACTCTTCTCGTGCCTTGAGTAGCCCAGTTGAAAGTCTGGTGAACTAATCTCTCTAGGGGAGTGCGAAGAACATGCCCAAAGCATCTCCATCTACTCCTCACCATGATCTCATAAGTAGCCTATGTCTTACTTCACTCTACAAGTTAGTGGAGACGGTCCATCTGTTTTATGGAAGGAATTACCTACATGCTTTGTAATCTCTATTCACTCGGATACACTTTTTACCGTAGTAATTGAAATCCGGAGGTTAGGGGATTATTTTCTTTTTATATGGATAATCATATAGGGAGGGTTCTTTTATCAACCGCAACATATGGACATTGATGTAAGTGTTGACGATAAAAAAGATTGATTATTTTCCCTTGAAATTTTGCTACAGCTGTAATACTAGTTCCTTGCCTTTTTGTGGTACTTTCTTTTTGTTTCTTCTGGTAATATGAGATTTAAAATTCAACAAATGTAAGAAAGAACACACATGCTTGAACACACAAACATATGCATATAGGAGTGTGTATTAAATGATCTTATAATTTTGTTTATGTGACTAAAGAAGGGAAATATTTATTGTTGTGCAATGATCAAACCTTACATGGGATTTTTATGAAAGATAATTCTATGTAAGGAATATTAATGTAAATACGTCACATCTACTCAAAATAGTTTTTATCAGTTGTTGCAAAAGAGTAAAAGTTAGGACAATCGGCTAGTACAGTGGTAACGTGTTTGCCTCGCATTCGCGTAACGAGAGATCGATCCCCGCCCAGGGGCCGTGAGTTTAAGCTGTTTACTGGGGAGGCTACTGCTGTGGTAGGGCACCACAGTGGGGGGTTGGGCTTGCCCGGCTGACGTTCTGGTGAGCATCTATTCTGATGGAACTGGAACTGAAACCAGACACCTTTCACCTTTAACCTTTTATATTGAAACCATCCGAAAGCACATTTCTTATATTTTAAATGACAATTGCTTAGAGAATACTAAAAAAAAGAATTTTCTCATTTCTGATTTTTATGAATTTTAAAGAGTGAATAATTAAGATTAGATATATCTTGGTGCTTAGTGCTATAGGTTTATTATTATTATTATTATTATTATTATTATTATGATAAATAATAATAATAATTATTATTATTATTATTATTACCACTACTTGCTAAGCTACAACCCTAGTTGAAAAAGCAGGATGCTATTAGCCCAGGGCCTCCAACAGGGAAAGTAGCCCAGTGAGGAAAGGAAACCAGAAAAAATAAAATATCTTAATAACAGTAACATCAAAATAATTATCTCCTATTTAAAATATAAAAACTTTAGCAAAATAAGAGGAAGAGAAATAAGATAGGGTATTGTGCCCAGGTGTACCCTCAAGCAAGAGATCTCTATAGAAATGTTCCTTTTCCTATAAAAGATCTAGAAATAAACAGGTGGCGGTAATTAGCCATTTGATATCACATACTTCACTTGTTATATCTTGCCTCGCTACACGAAAGACATCGTTTTTTCTTCATCATCAGATTTAAGATTATTAACAATGATTTTCATTCTTGTCCTGGTACGAGAAGCCGAGTTATCATTATCAATAAAATGAAATAATAATTTTAATATTTCATCATCATCATCATCATCAAAGCATTATAAAGAATAAGCAAATAAACAAATAATCAATATAATTATATCATACCTCACTTCATCATCGGTATTAAATGAAAACAAAAATAGCGTAGATTTTAATTCAAGTCCCAGTACACGTAAAAGCTTAATTATCATTATCATTATCAGTAGAATGAAATAATCATTGAAATTTTTCACAATCTATATAATCATCATCATCAAAAAGCTTTTTTTAAAGAATAAGCAAATAAAGAAATAATATACATGATTTTCACCATCAGTTATCTACTCACAATTAACTGACCTGGTACCAACACGGAAGTCTCTTCGTCTTGACCCTCACAGAGTCTTAAGATAGTCTTAAGATCTTTTCTTTGCCTCCGAGCGTTGATATCATAGATCATTTCTATTCTAATTATTGCTGTATCAGCAGTATCCCTTTGAGAATGGAGGAACGGTTGGCCCTGTTACACGGGCATGACTCTGGCCTTTGATTGTCCGGTTGAAATTGGCCATTTGGAGAGAGAGAGAGAGAGAGAGAGAGAGAGAGAGAGAGAGAGAGCTACAAGGATTTTGGATGTCACAAAGACTTTTTAGTTCTTCCGCGGAGACTCCAGTTGCTCTTTGGTAGAGTGATTTAGTATAAGCATTGAGAGAGAGAGAGAGAGAGAGAGAGAGAGAGAGCTACAAGGATTTTGGATGTCACAAAGACTTTTTAGTTCATCCGCGGAGACTTGAGTTGCTCTTTGGTAGAGTGATTTAGTTTAAACATTGAGAGAGAGAGAGAGAGAGAGAGAGAGAGAGAGAGAGAGAGAGAGAGGCTTAAGGTTATATGAAACCTTTCGACTAGATATTATGTACTGGATATATTTGGGACTAACATTGTAAAACCTATTTTTTTTTATATAATATTTTGTTTCTTTATTTGCTTGTTTATGTTTAAATCGTTGTCTTTGTATTTTACTGCAACAATTTATTTATGAAATTTTTCTTTGTTTATCTTGTGAGCTTCTCAGGAATGTAGGACTGTATTCCTGTAGTTTTATAATTTTTTTCAGCAGAGCATAAAATGAAATCATTATTATTGAATCTCTCCTATTTTTAACAGAGCATAAAATGAAAATCATTCTTATTGAATCTCTCCTATTTTTAAGAAGCTGATCGTAGAGTTCTTAAGAATTTCAAAGTGTACTTCCTTAAGTTTTGGCTGAATACAGGTACGAAGAATTGTCTACACAAGCCAAAATTCTAAAGATAAAATTCACATACATGTATATGTGTTATTATATTGCAAGATTTTTGCGTAATGCAAATAATTTTTATTGTATAATTATAATCATGTATTTATATTGATTGGTTTTCTTTCATTATTTTGGGTTGCTGTTCTATTGGTATTTTTTGTTGTTACGCAAGCATTTTGTCCCACATGCCGTGTATTGATTCCTGGCACGTGTTATTTTTTTTATCTTTTATTATGAAATACACATTTACAATCTTACAATTTATAACATACTTACTATAGTATATTTACATAAATATTTTTTGTGGACATACTGTATTTACAACTGAATTTTTTACTGTTTGTCTAAATATGTTTTAAATAGAAAATATATCGACTCGTGAATACTAATTGGTTAACCACACCGAACTTCCTTTTGAGTCCCGTCAGCTGATCTGCTGTTTAAAGGTCTTACTCCTAAAGGATAACAAGTTTGCTCTCTCTCTCTCTCTCTCTCTCTCTCTCTCTCTCAAGGACCATTACCTTCGTAGTCCTTTCATCATCATCACCATCATTATCACTCGTTACATGTCCACTGCAGAACAAAGGCCTCAGACATGTTCTTCTATTCCCGTCTGTTTATAATCTTTCTATGTCAGTTTATACCCGGAAATTTTCTTAGTTTTTTAATCCACCATCTTCTCTTCTTTCCCCTGCTTCTTTTGCAATCTCTAGGGACCTATTCTGTTATTCTTAATGTCCATTTTTATGTGTCATTCTCATTGTATGCCCTAACCCTGTTCATTGCTTTTTATGACTTTGAATATCCACTACGTCTGTATGCCTATGTATCTAAATGGCTCTTTATGTCTCTGTGTATTTTTTACTCTATGGGCACGAATCATGGTAAGACAATGAAACAATCTCCAGTAGAATTAGTAGATTTGAGAACAAAGCCCTCGGAAGGATATTGGGAGGTAAATGGCAGGACAGAAATGATGCTACTCAAGTGCCAAATGTGGCCGAGATCATGTTGAGGGGTAGATGGAGATGGTTTGGGCATGCTCTTCGCACTCTCCAAGAAAGATTAGTTCACCAAATGTTCAGAACTAGAAGAGTTGGAAGACCCAGTCCTACATTGCTGAGAACTATGATGTGTGAAGTAGGAGATGATGCATGGAGAAGTATTGAATTAAAAGGACAAGATAGAGACGACTGACGAAATCCAACAGAGATTCTTTGTGTCAATATGCGTAGG
>NC_090742.1:63815931-63825931 GCF_036898095.1 Palaemon carinicauda | reverse complement strand
GAAAGTTTTTTTTTTTTTTTTACCATCGTGGTTGCATAAATATTTTTCTCTTCACATCCAGAATGATGAGTTACAGTAACCACGAAAGGAAATGAATTTTTTTTTATGGTACGTAAGAAAAATATTTATTAATCTCTATATGTTTTAAGGACGTGCTCCTACAATTCCCGAATCGTTTTAAGGGTCACGCTGTTAAAATAATAATCAAGAGCGGTCACTTAACTGTCACGTCACGTGGCCTTCTTAACCGCTCATATCCGGAGGCGTCGTGAGTCCTCCAAGTTGTTTTCTACTGACGGGGGCCGTGAAGGAGAAGTAGTGTGATGTTATTTGAGATAGTATTAATTTTGATTAGATACTGTACGGCATCGTTGTGACTAATATTACGGACGATGTAATAATAATGGTAATAACAGTTATGATTATTGATATGATCATTACGAAGAAGAGATTTAATATTGTGTTATTTAAGATGGATACTATTATGATAGAAATGTTAATTGGATATTGTACTGCAACGAACGATGTAATAATAATAATAATAATAATAATAATAATAATAATGGTGTTATTGATTATGAATATTGATCGAACCATTACGAAGAATAGATTTAATACGATTTTATTTAAGATAGTTAGATACTATTTATGATAATTTTGATGTCAAATGGATATTGTATTACACCGTTGTGACTAGCATTACGAACGATGTAATAATAATAATGGTTACATTTAATAATTGTGATTACGGATATGATCAATACGAAGAAGAGATTTAATACGATGTTATTTAAGATAGTTAGATACTATTATGATAGAATTGTTAATTGGATATTGTACTGCACCGTTGTAACAAGTATTACGAACGATATAATAATAATAATAATGGTAATAATGATTATGATTATTGATATGATCATTACGAAGAGTGGGAGAATAGTACGATGATATTTAAAATAGTTAGATAATATTAATGATAACTTTGATTTAAATTAGATATTGTATTGGACCGTGTTGTGTTTAGTATTACGAACAAATTATAATCCTAATGCTAATAATATTATAGTAATGGATATGGTCATTATGAAGGTACTACTACTACTGATAATATTTAAATTTTTAAGTTGTGCAGTCGTTATAATTTTTTTTTTTATTATACAATGTCAATTTTTTATCTTCCATTTTGATTTGTATTGTTCATTTTAAATGTAGCACAAGTGAGATTTATTAATTTATCGAGAAATCCTGTTAACCAGATTATCTCTGAAATTGAGAAATTTCAAATTTTACATCGATTATTTAAATAAGTAATTTGTTTTGTAAATATCCCCAATTATTGACAGCCCAGTCAGTGTCATTATATGAATTAGAATTTTATTAGCTTTCTTATTTGTTTGTGGTGACAATGTTCTAAATGCTGTTGCTATTAAGGAATTTGAAAATTATCATTATCATTATTAAGCCTTCGTAACCGGGGTTTTTGTTGTTGTTAATATTGTTGATATATCTGTTAATGCTCTGATTAATATACATATTACTGCTTTATTTCCTCTAGAACATGTAGCCGACAAAATACTGCATTCATTATATATATATATATTTATATATATATATATATATATATATATGTATATATATATATATATATATATATAAGATTTATCTGTGTAAGTATATATACATACACAAAATCCGCAGAGAAATGTCTTTATCTTTTAATTTAAAACTTTAAATAAATATAGTTGATAACAAAAAGTATACTTGATCCGGTGATAAAATAAAACTAAACATGTTTATCTTTTTTGCATTGCAAAGTTGACAGTCTGTATCTTCCGAGTGAGAATTTCATGGCCAATTGCTCGGCCATTATGAATGCAACATTTGCAATAACAGCAATTCGACCTCTTCTCAGTGATGCAACGTTTGCAATAACAGCAATTCGACCTCTTCTCAGTGATGCAACGTTTGCAATAACAGCAATTCGACCTCTTCTCAGTGATGCAACGTTTGCAATAACAGCAATTCGACCTCTTCTCAGTGATGCAACGTTTGCAGTAACAGCAATTCGACCTCTTCTCAGTGATGCAACGTTTGCAATAACAGCAATTCGACCTCTTCTCAGTGATGCAACGTTTGCAATAACAGCAATTCGACCTCTTCTCAGTGATGCAACGTTTGCAATAACAGCAATTCGACCTCTTCTCAGTGATGCAACGTTTGCAATAACAGCAATTCGACCTCTTCTCAGTGGCTCGGCAAGGCAACCGCTTTGTGGCTGAACTCGATCTCCCAATGTTGCTCAATGTTGTTTTTTTTTTCGTTATTTCATCCTGTGTATTTTCGTATTTGAATATCTCTCTCTCTCTCTCTCTCTCTCTCTCTCTCTCTCTCTCTCTCTCCAGACCTTAGAAACTTATTTGGTTTCCTTTTGTTTTAAACATTATCCCCCCCCCTCTCTCTCTCTCTCTCTCTCTCTCTCCTCTCTCTCTCTCTCTCTCTCTCTCCCTCTCTCTCTCTCTCTCTCCTTAGAAACTTATTTGGTTTCCTTTTGTTTTAAACATAATTCCTCCCTCTCTCTCTCTCTCTCTCTCTCTCTCTCTCTCTCTCTCTCCTTCTTCTTCTTCTTCTTCCTCAGAGGTTACGGTTATTCCAATCAGATGTGGTACACATCAGACTCGAGTTAGCAGTGCGAAAATGTATGATCGTATTATTTATCGCCAAAAACGATTGGTTTTATTTGGACGTCAAGATTCAAGAGCTTATGATGGCAAGATTCATGATCATTTGAAGACAGTGTTTGAGCATTTTATGGTAAAATCTTACGATTTGTCCGTATCTGCGGGGAATATTTTGCGGTCTATGAAAGCAAATTTCTCTATTTTGAAGGATGAATTTTTCTGTATCTTTTGGCAAAAAAAAAAAAAAAATGCTACATTTTGTAATATTTATGCTATTTTTATGATATTTTACTCTATTCGATGGAAAATTCTTAGTATTTAATTAAAGATTTAGGCTATATCTATTATCAAATACTTAATGACAATTATTATCACGCTACATTTTATTTGATAATAATAGATTTAGGTATGAAATGATTAATATAGCTGTATTAGATGGAAGGGTTTGTTATATTCAAGACAAAAGTAGAAGAATTTGGAGTTATTTGAAAATAACCTATTTTATATTTGTCTGCATAAATTTTAGTAATATTGATGACATTTAAAGCGTTTTGTGTTTCAACATGATTATTCTTATCAGTGTAACAGATACTGTGGTTTTCGGATAATGATTCCCACTCTTATTAAAAAAAATCCAAAGTAACATAACGGACAGTACTTGATATTGATTACAATTATTATTATTATTTTTACTACTATTACTACTACTACTACTACTACTACTACTACTACTACTACTACTACTACTACTTGCTAAGCTATAACCTTTGTTGGAAAAGCAGGATGCTATAAGCCCAGGGGTTTAACTACTACCATCAGTTCTAATGTACCAAATGAACTGATATTAATGAGTTCCATCCAGCATGACTGATTCTATCCGCTGGTGACTGCAAGGTTTAAAAGCATTAGAAAGCAAACTCAGAAATAATGAATAACGATCTAGAGTGCTTTCATGCAAGATATATAACCATTTAGAGGCAAGATATAAGAACCATTGCCAGCAATGATGAATGAACGACTTAATCAAGATCCATCTTCATTTAAAGCGAGATGATGATGAGAAAATCGTCACGCCTTATTTGTTACAAGAGGCTTCTTTGTTGCCTCTGTTCTTGCGTGTTCTTGTTGTAAGGTTGTGGTCATCTTGTTGAATGGAAGAGCGAGGAGGGCGTTCAACTCGGATCTTTATGACTGATGGATTGGTGAAAGTGATGAGTTTTGTGTTGGTGAATTGTCTTATCTTTGGTTTGAATCTCTGTTAGATTTTTTATATTCTGTTATTTTATATTTTTCATCAATTTCATATACAGCGTTAATTTTCTTCCACTACGTCATAGGCACATTTTCTTAAAGATGTAATCATCATCATCATCTCCTACTTCGCGCTTCATGGTCCTCAGCCATGTAGGCCTGTGTCTTCCAAATCTTCTAGTGCCTTGTGGAGCCCAGCTGAACGTTTGGCTACCAGGTCATAGGCACATTTTTCCTAAAGACGTCTAGTTGTTTAGAATTTTTTTTTATTGGTTTAGTGTTGTCTGTCATTTTTTCTGGCATTAGGAATTTCCTTATTAATATAGTTAGTGTTAGTTGGATATGATAGCTTTGAATCCTTTTTTAATAATGATTCAATCTAATTTTTATTTTGTTGGTCAGTATGTTTAACGATTGCTATATTAGAACGTTCTTGATATTTCTCCTCAGCTTTATTCTCAAAATTATGAAAATAAAGAATTGAAAGCATTCAATTTTAAATAAACTTTACTCCAGTTTATTTGTGAGGTAAATTATTGACAATAATTACAATTTGAAACAATTACTTCAGAATATTTTCCGTCTATTTTACCGTGACAGGACCTGTGAAATGAGCTCCCAAGTCATGACAAATGATCTTCAGATATAAACAACGAGATTGCATAAAACCAAAGTGATATTTACCATTGAAGAAAGTGGGGAGATTTAACAGCAGGCTACAGTATTTACATCTTATAGCGCAGTCATCCACTGCAAATCTTGCATCCTCGGCTCTGGAAGGCCATCGTCTTGACCGCAACCATTTGATCTCCGGCCAGAAACCGCATCATTGGACTGGAAACCTTCCCATGAACCTTTTCTGGAAGTACCTACTACTCTTTTTTGGGTTTTGCGTGCTTCCAGGTGTAGTTAATTTCTCATCCACCTGGTCCCCTCTGGAAGAACCTATGACTCCTATATGTTTTACTTGCTGTCGTAGCTTGTCATTACCCTTTCCTGGAAAGACGAGTATTTTGAAAGAGTTGAGTAGTTTTTCTAGAAAGAGTTGAGTACCATTTTCTGGAAAGAGTTTAGTATTTTTTTCTGGAAAGAGTCGAGTAACTTTTTCTGGAAAGAGTTGAGTATCTTTATTTTTGGAAAGTGTCGATTATCTTTTTCTCGAAAGAGTTGAGTATTTTTTTTTCTGGAAAGAGTTGAGTATCTTTTTTTCTGGAAAGAGTCAAGTCTTTTTTCTGGAAAGAGTCGAGTACCTTTTTCTTGAAAGAGTCGAGTACCTTTTTCTTGAAAAGAGTCAAGTACCATTTTCTGGACAGAGTCGTACCTTTTTTTCTGGAAAGAGTCGAGTGCCTTTCTCTGGAAAGAGTCGAGTACCTTTTTCTGGTAAGAGTCAAGTACCTGTTTTCTGAAGAGAGTCGAGTACCCTTTTTTCTGGAAAGAGTCGAGTACCTTTTTCTGGATAGAGTGGAGCTTTTTTCTGGAAAGAGCAGAGTACCTTTTTCTGGAAAGAGTCGAGTCCCTTTCTGGAAAAAGTTGAGTACCTTTTCTTGGAAAGAGTCAAGTACCTTTTTCTGGAAAGAATCGAGTACCTTTTCCTGGAAAGTGTCGAGTACTTTATCTGAAAAGAGTCGAGTACTTTTTCTTAAAAGAGTCGAGTACTTTTTTCTGGAAAGAGTCGAGTACCTTTTTCTGGATAGAGTGGATCTTTTTTCTGGAAAGAGCAGAGTACCTTTTTCTGGAAAGAGTCGAGTACCTTTCTGGAAAAAGTTGAGTACCTTTTCTTGGAAAGAGTCAAGTACCTTTTTCTGGAAAGAATCGAGTACCTTTTTCTGGAAAGTGTCGAGTACTTTATCTGAAAAGAGTCGAGTACTTTTTCTTAAAAGAGTCGAGTACTTTTTTTTTTGGAAAGAGTCAAGTACCTTTTTCTAGAAAGTCGAGTACCATATTCTGGAAAGATTCAAGTCCCTTTTTTGGAAAGAGTCGAGTACCTTTTTCTGGGTAGAGTCCTGCAATTTTTATGTTTTATTCCCTCGAGTGGGATATAGCTATGACCAAGGAAGGCCAGGCAATGGCTGCTGATGACTCAGCAGATAAACCAATAGGCTCCCCCCCCCCCTGATCCTTAGCTCACAAGGATGGCAAGGTTGCAGGTATTAAAGGAACTAACGAGTCTGAGCGGGACTCGAACCCCAGTCTGGCGATCACGAGGCAGAGACGTTACCAAACAGGCCACAACAACCCCAAGAGGCCACCATCCAACTCGTCATCTCCTTTGTCTGGAATAAACTTATAACTACTTTTCTTAGCAACTTCCTACTAGCTTTCTGGAATGAACATATCGCTACTTTTCTAATCAACTTCCTACTTGTAGCATTTAGCTCACCGTCCCCTTCGTTATCGTCCTTTCCTGACCGTGGCTTTTTTCAGAGTCATTTCGATTATTATGGTTAATGGTCGGAAAAAAGGAATTCATGTCTTCTTTCAAATACTGGAATCTGTCTGCTTACTCTTCCGCTTCCGGTTCTGTCGAAGTAATTGTCCTGGAATAGTTTCCCGTAGAAGCCTTTACAATTTACGGTTTCCAGTAAAAAATAAATCGAAAGCCATCTTGAATCTGGATAAATAAAAGATGTATATCGCTAAGTTTTTATTTTTATGATTGCTTAATTTTCTCTCACACAATCACATTTGTATGTATACATGCATAGGGAAAATACTGCAGTAATCATGTTTGTATTATGTTATCTTTACTGGTGAAAGTTTTTTTAATTGGAGTGTTCAGGATATGTTAGTCTAAAATTGCAATAGTTCCCTTTCTAGATACCAAGTTATCTTTCATTTAAACTTTCGCTAATTGCCTATTATTGACATCGTTATCATCATAATTATTGTCATCATTTGTAATGTTAACTGATAACAGATCATTTGTAATGTCAACTTGTAACAGATCATTTGTGATGTCAACTTGTAACAGATCATTTGTAATGTTTTACTTGTAACAGATCATTTGTAATGTTTTACTTGTAACAGATCATTTGTGATGTTAACTTGTAACGGATCATTTGCAATGTTAACTTGTAACAGATCATTTGTAATGTTAACTTATAACAGATCATTTGTAATGTTAACTTATAACAGATCATTTGTAATGTTTTACTTGTAACAGATCATTTGTGATGTTAACTTGTAACAGATCATTTGCAATGTTAACTTGTAACAGATCATTTGTAATGTTAACTTATAACAGATCATTTGTGATGTTAACTTGTAACAGATTATTTGTGATGTTAACTTGTAACGGATCATTTGTAATGTTTTACTTGTAACAGATCATTTGCAATGTTAACTTGTAACAGATCATTTGTAATGTTAACTTGTAACAGATCATTTGTAATGTTAACTTATAACAGATCATTTGTAATGTTAACTTATAACAGATCATTTGTGATGTTAACTTGTAACAGATTATTTGTGATGTTAACTTGTAACGGATCATTTGTAATGTTAACTTATAACAGATCATTTGTGATGTTAACTTGTAACAGATAATTTGTAATGTTAACTTATAACAGATCATTTGTAATGTTAACTTGTAACGGATCATTTGTAATGTTGACTTGTAACGGATCATTTTCAATGTTAACTTGTAACAGATCATTTGTAATGTTAACTTATAACAGATCATTTGTAATGTTAACTTGTAACGGATCATTTGTAATGTTGACTTGTAACGGATCATTTGCAATGTTAACTTGTAACAGATCATTTGTAATGTTAACTTGTAGCAGATCATTTGTAATGTTAACTTGTAACAGATCATTTGTAATGTTAACTTATAACAGATCATTTGTAATGTTAACTTGTAACGGATCATTTGCAATGTTAACTTGTAACGGATCATTTGTAATGTTAACTTATAACAGATCATTTGTGATGTTAACTTGTAACAGATAATTTGTAATGTTAACTTATAACAGATCATTTGTAATGTTAACTTGTAACGGATCATTTGTAATGTTGACTTGTAACGGATCATTTTCAATGTTAACTTGTAACAGATCATTTGTAATGTTAACTTATAACAGATCATTTGTAATGTTAACTTGTAACGGATCATTTGTAATGTTGACTTGTAACGGATCATTTGCAATGTTAACTTGTAACAGATCATTTGTAATGTTAACTTGTAGCAGATCATTTGTAATGTTAACTTGTAACAGATCATTTGTAATGTTAACTTGTAGCAGAGCATTTGTAATGTTAACTTGTAACAGATCATTTGTAATGTTAACTTGTAACAGATCATTTGCAATGTTAACTTGTAACAGATCATTTGCAATGTTAACTTGTATCAGATCATTTGTAATGTTAACTTGTAACAGATCATTTGTAATGTTAACTTGTAACAGATCATTTGTAATATTTTACTTGTAACAGATCATTTGTAATGTTAACTTGTAGCAGATCATTTGTAATGTTAACTTGTAGCAGATCATTTGTAATGTTTTACTTGTATCAGATGATTTGTAATGTTAACTTGTAACAGATCATTTGTAATGTTTTACTTGTATCAGATCATTTGTAATGTTAACTTGTAACAGATCATTTGTGATGTTAACTTATAACAGATCATTTGTAATGTTAACTTGTAACAGATCATTTGTAATGTTTTACTTGTATCAGATCATTTGTAATGTTAACTTGTAACAGATAATTTGTAATGTTAACTTGTAGCAGATTATTTGTAATGTTTTACTTGTAACAGATCATTTGTAATGTTAACTTGTAGCAGATCATTTGTAATGTTAACTTATAACAGATCATTTGTAATGTTAACTTGTAGCAGATCATTTGTAATGTTAACTTGTATCAGATCATTTGTAATGTTAACTTGTAACAAATCATTTGTAATGTCAACTTATAACAGATCATTTGTGATGTTAACTTGTAACAGATCATTTGTAATGTTAACTTATAACAGATCATTTGTAATGTTGACTTGTAACAGATCATTTGTAATGTTAACTTGTAACAGATCATATGTAATGTTAACTTGTAACAGATCATATGTAATGTCAACTTATAACAGATCATTTGTAATGTCAACTTGTATCAGATCATTTGTAATGTTAACTTGTAACAGATCATTTGTAATGTTTTACTTGTATCAGATTACACATCAATCAAATCTTTAAAAAAAACGACCAGATAAGAGATGTCATGTACTTTGGTTCGTCTTCAGCGTGGTAGCTGACCGTGGAGGGAGCCGAATCCTAGGGCCCTTTCTTCAGACTATGTATATGGTGGCCTGCGCGGTCCAGATGATAATCGTTATATTGGAGGCGATTTTGGTCGGCGTTGTGGTACGCAAGGGTTTGCGCGATCTGTTTGTGGCGTTGGTGATGTTAGGGAGGATGTCAGTCAGGGCCTGATGATGTCAATTACTGGGGTTTCGACAGACGCCTCCCGAATGCCAGAGTGGTGGCGCCAATCGCTTTGTTACTTAAGGAGCGCTTGGCAATTATTTGAAGTGTTTTCTTGTTCATTTTAGTTTGAAAAAAGTTGAATCAGTGTTATTTATGTTAGTAATTATTTTAGGGGAGCTGTGGTCTTATTTATGGATAATGTATAAGTTTCCTTTACTAATCATCGCAAAGTGACAAAATTATTTTTATTTATGGAAAATTTATGTACCGCTGTACCTCCTATTTGCAGGAAATATAAAATACCGTAGTTGGAGATGGTTTGGGCATGCTCTTTGCACTCCCCAAGAGAGTAGTTCACCAAACGTTCAGCTGGGCTCCACAAGGCGCTAGAAGAGTTAGAAGACCCAGACCTACATGGCTGAGGACTATGAAGCGTGAAGTCGGAGATGATGAATGGAGAAAGATTGAATTAAAAGCTCAAGATAGAGACGACTGGCGAAATCTAACGGAGGCCCTTTGCATCAATATGCGTAGTAGGAGATGATGATGATGATATATCGCTTACCCTCGGAAATCAAGCTTCAAATATATGTACATATCAAATAAGATCCGTTCCCAAATATGTTCAAAATATGTAGCTGTGATTAT
>NC_090742.1:63748735-63763735 GCF_036898095.1 Palaemon carinicauda | reverse complement strand
GAATAGACATAAATGGATAGTGCATAAATGAATAGACATAAATGGATAATGCAGTGTAAATATCTTTAAAGTCTATCAGTTTAATTTTTTTCTTTTAAATTCATGTCTCTTAAGGTTAATGATATTTTTTGTTTTTACCTTCATACCTTTTTCAAAGTAAGTCTGATTTTTTTTTTTTTTTTTAGTTTTTCAATTATTATCTATATTTTAAATTCACTGATGATTTTTTTAGATTCTGTGTTTTTCTAAGTGAATGCGATGATTTTTTTTTTTTTTTTAGTTTTTAAATTCTTATATACTAGATAGACATTAATGTCTAACTATTGTTTTCCTGTGGAACGAATCGATTTATACATGACATATCTGAGTGAGGATGACATTCTCCTTTTCTCGGCGGATGACTTGACATTCCATCATCCATGCGGTTGACTTGGACAATCCTCATCCTATTCAGTTTCATCGTCTCTGTTTCAAGTTCACATTGACGTCATCCGCGAACCTCTACGTTACCTGGAGTATTGTTTCTCATTTTAAGCTGAGAGAATCTTACTTTTCCTTCAGTCCCAGCTCGGCTCCTTTCTTTAGTATTTTGTTCATACTTCTGTCTTAATATACACGATAATATTACGTTTGAAACACCTTTACTTTTCCTTCAGTCTCAGCTCGGCTCCTTTCTTTAGTATTTTGTTCATATTTCTGTCTTAATATGCACGATAATATTACGTTCAAAACACGTACAGTATACACTTAATGTACACTGTTATATAATGTTTTACCTTATCCTTCATTCTCAACACTCCCAGAATACAGAAATTACTGCCAGATCTTGGTTCAGACAGCATTAATAACGTTTAAAACTCTTACAGTATACACTTAATATACACTGTTATATTATGTTTTATCCTATATTTAATTTTTCTGTGTCTTAATATACACTACTATATTATGTTTTGTATTTTATTTTTCTGTCTTAATATACACTATTATATTATGTTTTATCTTATATTTCATTCTTCTATGTCTTAATATACACTATTATATTATGTATTTATTTTATATTTTATTCTTCTCTGTCTTAATGTACAGTTATATTATGTTTTATCTTATATTTAAATCTTCTGTCTTAATATACACTATTATATTATGTTTTATCTTATATTTCATTCTTCTCTGTCTTAATATACACTGTTATATTATGTTTTATCTTATATTTCATTCTTCTCTGTCTTAATATACACTATTATATTATGTGGTATCTTATATTTCATTCTTCTGTGCCTTAATATACACTATTATATTATGTTATCTTATATTGCATTCTTCTCTGTCTTTATATACACTATTATATTATATTTTATCTCATATTTCATTCTGCTGTGTCTTAATATACACTATTATATTATGTTTGATCTTATATTACATTCTTCTGTGCATTAATGTACACTATTATATTGTTTTATCTTATATTTCATTCTTCTCTGTCTTGATATACACTAACATATTATGTTTCATTTTATATTTCATTCTTCAGTGTCTTAATATACACTATTATATTATGTTTTATCTTATATTTCATTCTTTAAATCATTCATTCATTCTCTGTCTTAATATACACTATTATATTATATTTTATCTTATATTTCATTCTTCAGTGTCTTGATATACACTATTATATTATGTTTCATCTTATATTTCATTCTTCTCTTATTATATATTTTCATCTCTATCTTCGAAATGTATTTTCACCATTATGTTCAGCTTTCCCTTTGTGGGTCATACCTCCCAGTGACCGGTTGTACTGCCTATGACCTTTGGCATTTCAGCTGCATGCTGTGTTCGCTTTCCTCACCAAAGGTGTAAGTGCGTGCGTAGTGTTCGTATGTTGCTGGAAGGTGGATGTATATTTATATATATATATATATATATATATATATGATAAATTTTGCACATTTAAACGTGTTTTTTATTTTCAGATAAGCCATATATATTAATACATTGAAGTCTGGATTCTCTTAACAACCTCGTGGCTGAGTGGTATGGTCAATGTCATACAGGTATCCTGGACCAGGGTTTGAAACCCGGCCGGTCAGATAATATAGTCTTTGAGTGATTTCGCCTGGGGCTCTGATCCCGAGGTCGTTAAGAGAATCCAGACTTTAATTTATTAATATATATGGCTTATTTCAATATATATATATATATATATATATATATACATGTTCAAATAAGCGATATAATTTACTCCCTTAATATGTGGATTCTCTCTATACCTCGGGATTAGAGTCCCAAGGGGAGAATCAACCCAAAAGACAATAGCTTCTGGTCGGGAATCGAACCCTGGTCCGAGAAACTTGGGCGACAGTAACATACCATTTAGCCACAAAGATAGTAAAATATATGGCTTATTTGAATATGAAAAACACATCTGAATATTAGAAGTATATCATAAATCTATAATCATTTATGTTTGTCAAATAAACATTCATATATCATCCTCAACAAACCAAGAGTAAGCTAACACTCCTCGGTATATTTCGTGGTTCCTGGTTAAGGCTGAAGTAATTAAAGAAGTGTCACCTGTGCTAACACCTGTGTAAAGCTCATTAGGGCTCGTGTATCCATAGGAAGTAAGCATCCACAAGTGTGTAATCAAAATTACTCCTCTTTTTATGTTGGAGTTTTAAGTAGATTTTCCAAGTTTTTAGTACATGGTTTGAATTATATTCCATAGATGAGCATTTAAGATCCCCTAAAGAGCAGGTGTGTGTGTGTGTGTGCGTATGTATATATATATATATATATATATGTGTGTGTGTGTGTGTGTGTGTGTGTATGTGTGTGTGTGTGATGTGTGGTTGATATTTACATTGATTGAAATCCCGAGTGTTAGTGATATATATTCATCATAAATAACCACGTGTTGCAAGCTCACAATTCAGTTATCATGGTGGAGATGGGTTTATTTCAAGTCTATGAACAGATTCTTGAATTCGACAGGAATGTGTACGGTGACTTGTCATAAACTTATATCTCTCTTGATGGCTCAGTTGGTAGAGTCCTCGCAGGTATGGTTTCGGCTGAATAGGCAGGGGTCGAATCCTCTGCCCGGTCAGAGCTACTCGGTCTCTTCCCGTCTCTCATGTAGTGGGGAGAGGAAGTAGTCATACTCTGGTGAAAAGGGGTATCCGTGAGAGGTGTACATATCAATCTAAATATTTAGCTGTCATTTTGGACGGTTTTCGTACCATAGTATTTAGATAAAAATGCATTATAAGTTACGCATATTACAGTGACCGGATTTAGCCATCATTTTTTGACGGGTCGCATACACTTGTATTTAGATAAGTCATTGTAAGTTACGATTATTACAATGACCGTATTTAGCCATCATCTTTTGACGGGTTGTGTACACTAGTATTTAAATTAGTCATTATAAGTGCGATTGTTACAATGACTGTGTTTAGCCATCATTTCTTGACGGGTTGCGTACACTAGTATGTAGATAAGTCATTACAAGTTACAATTATTACAATGACTGTATTTAGCCATCATTTCTTGACGGGTTGCGTACACTAGTATGTAGATAAGTCATTACAAGTTACAATTATTACAATAAATGTATTTAGCCATCATTTTTTGACGGGTTGCGTACACTAGTATTTAGATAAGTCATTATAAGTTACGATTATTACAATGACCGTATTTAGCCATCATCTTTTGACGGGTTGCGTACACTTGTATCTAGATTAGTCATTATAAGTCCGATTGTTACAATGGCTGTATTTATCATGTATTAAAGGCTATTCTTTATTTGTTGTTCACAAACTAAAATACACCTAAGACATACAAAAGGGATACACATACACACACGCGCGCACGCACACACACACACACACACACACACACACCGATACAATGAACCCAGAATGATTAAGTGGATGAGATTTGATATTCTATAATCATTCGAAGGATTCCATTCTCTAACTGCCATTTTAATGGAGATTATTGTGTCCTAATATAGACACAACTATGACTGGCCGAGGCTGTCTGTGCATACAATGGAGAGCTTAATGAACGGACGTTTGGAAAGATTTTATTATCAAACGCCTGAGAAGATATTGCAAGTGTGTGTGTGTGTGTTTGTGTGTGTGTTTTTCATGTGAATTTTTTGTGTGAAAAATGTTGCTAGAGTGTAAAAGTTTTTGTGAAAGATATTGCTAGAGTGAAAAGGTTTGTGAGAAACACTCCAAGATATTACTTGAGTGAAACAGTTTTAGTGAAAGATATTGCGATGATAAAGTTTTTGAGAAAAATATTGCTAGAGTGAAAAGGTTTATGTGAAAGATATTGCTAGAGTAAAAAAAAAAAGTTTTTGAGAAAAATATTGCTACATTGAAAAGCTTTGTAGGAAAGATGTTGCATAAGTGAAAACGTTTTTGTGATAGATATTGCTAGAGTGAAAAAAACGTAGTTGGAAAGATATGATAATGGGAAAAATATTTTTGTTGGTTTGTAATTCGTAACGCAAATAGTTCTGTATTATTTGGTGAAACCTTTCGAATACCTTAAGAGAAATTGACCTTGGGGAAATACGGCAGATTTGTTGACTTCTAAGGTTATGTCTTACTCCTGTTTTGTTTTGATATTTAATATTTGTCTACGATTCTGGTGACGGAGATTTTTCTTTATTAATTATAAGATATTTGTATTATAATCGTAACAGCTTAGTTCTTTGTAGTATTATCCCCTATGTGATAAAGAACAAGTAGGACTGCTTATATATATATATATATATATATATATATTTAATATATATATATATATATATATATACATACATCTATGTTTATATATATTCATATATATAGATATATATATATATATATATATATTCATATATATATATATTATATATATATATATATATATATATAAATTGGTCACACTCATCTCTGGCCGTCCCTCGGGTATGTGGGAGAGGGGATAGTCAGGTCCTGGTGACGGGTTGTGTACACTAGTAATAATAATAATAATAATAATAATAATAATAATAATAATAATGATAATAATAATAATAATACCACTTTACAAGGCAAAACGTCTAATGTAGTCAACCAAATATAACCATTACGTCGCCGGAAGTGCCTTTAGGGGAAAGTAATGAATAAGGTAATATAAAAAGAAAGAACGAAAGAAAGAAATTGCTGGAATTGTAGTGGCCAAAAAATACTCTCCGTCTATCTGCTGTCCATATATATATATATGTATATATATATATATATATATATATATATACATATATATAGTTTTTATCTTGCGTATTTCCAGATTTTATTTACTTTGAGTTGAAAGAAATTTATCTCGTTTCTCCTTCATAATAGTAAGAAACGTAATTAGTAATTTAACTGGCATTTTAATTCTTATTTTCATTGAGGCTACATAGATAAACAACAGATGTAAAATAATAATAATAATAAGAGTAACAATAAAATCATTTATTATTGTTATAATTATTATTATTATTATTAGTAGTAGTAGTAGTAGTAGTAGTAGTAGGAGGAGGAGGAGGAGGAGGAGGAGGAGGAGGAGGAGGAGGAGGAGGAGGAGGAGGAGGAGGAGGAGGAGGAGGAGGAGGAGGATGTGAAACTTTCAAACCAGAATTTCAAATATTTAGACATGAATGCGTTTTTCCTCCCTTGATTGACAGATTTGGGGTTTCCTGTGTAATCACCCACCATTACCCGTATGTCAATAGTCTCTTAGGCCTAAATGGGAAGGCCTATTGGCCGGACTTAATCAATGGTTAGGCCATAGACTCTTTGTAGGCTTTCACCTCAGGAAGTAATTGACAAATGAATTATATAGTAAGTGAAGTGGTTTGAAGCCATCGTTATTGGGACTTGGGGAATTTTAATTGTGATAAGTTAATTGAACAGTAAATATTATTTATTAAAAAATATTAGAGTTCAATGTTGTTTTATGAATAGTCTTAACTAGAGGTTTTCAAGATTTGGGTTAGAATGTGATGATGAACTTCATGATATTTTTTTTAATTCGTTATTATTTTTTAATATTCATCTTCACCTAAAGGGTTAACTACTGCACTGCAATTGTTCTGTGGCTACTTTCCTCTTGGTAAGGGTAGAAGAGACTCTTTAGCTATGGTAAGCAGCTCTTCTAGGAGGACACTCCAAAATCAAACCATTGTTCTCTAGTCTTGGGTAGTGCCATAGACTCTGTAGCATGGTCTTCCACTGTCTTAGATTAGAGTTCTTTTGCACACTATTCAATATTATTTTTCTTCCTCTGGTTTTACTAAAGTTTCTTTTCAGTTTATATAGGAGATATTTATTTTAATGTTACTGTTTTTAAGATATTTTATTTTCTCTTTTTTCCTTTCCTCACTGGGCTATTTTCCCGGTTGGGGCCCCTGGGCTTATAGCATCCTGCCTTTCCAACTAGGGTTGTAATTTAGCAAGTAATAATAATAATAGTAGTAGTAGTATTTAATACTATAAGTATTTTTGCTCTTGTAAATAGCGAACTAGTGTTGTAGATACTTCCGTACTATAGTCAATTTCTTTTAGCGAGGCATATTTGCACCGACTCGCAGCGGTGCCCTTTTAGCTCGGAAAAGTTTCCTGGTCGCTGATTGGTTGGACAAGATAATTCTAACCAATCAGCGATCAGGAAACTTTTCCGAGCTAAAAGGGCACCGCTGCGAGTCGGTGCAAATCTGCCTCGCTAAAAGAAATGGACTATAGTGTTAAAATTTTACACGTTGTTTTCCTCTGCTTTTCATATTTTAACATTATTATCAAACGCTAACATCAGAGCTTAGATATTTCCCACATAATTCAGTATTTTCCAAATAGAACGGTTTTAGTTTCTTACAGCCAGCCACTCATAAGCAAATGTTCGGAAATTTATATATTTTATATATTTAAAATAATAAACTCAAAATTGATGGGACATTTAACAATTTTTTATCTCTAAGAGAGAACAACAGGATATTAATTGAAAATGTACACTGTTAAAAATTTGCCTCAAACAGAATGAAAATCCTGGAATAAATGTTTCTAGGCATTTGCTGTTTTAAAAACGGACATATTGACGTTAAGGAGTGATATTACGGTCACCAACCCGTTAAAGATAATAACTAGTAGGGTAAAAATTAAGGTCGCCTGTATTTTACTGAATTACGGCTGAGGACAGTATATTTTTACGGATATTTTTCCCTTAAAATTACGTTTTTTTTTTAACAGAGTACATTTTTATTAACGAACTTCAGAACTTGACTTAACATTTGAACCAATTCAAAATCTTAAGCAAGCCTTCAAGCGCATTAATTCAGGGCATGTGTTGATTGCCTTGGCCATGCGCTTTTACAAGCATCATCTTTAGCAGTCGGGAAGCAAAGCATCCGACCCATCCATGTTGATGCTTTCTGATAATGCTTATTGTGCACGACGGAGCTGTATCTGTATTACCTTTTTTTTTTTTTTTTTTTTTTTTTATCTTGACTTATTTGGATTCATTGAGACTTGGTGTGAATGGAAGATAGAGTAGATGGTCCATTGAATAGGTTAGTTTTTGTATTTAATAATCTCTCTCCAGATGTCATCGGTGTTTAGTTTTTATTAAAAATTTGAAACTTATTTAGTTTTTATTATCGTCCATGATATAGCTTTCGTTGTTGTCATAGCTGTTCTTAAAGTGTTTTTTTTTTTTTTTTTTTTTTTTTTTTTTTGCTAGTATTTTTTAGTTTTATTTGCTATTTTCATATTTGTTTCTTTCTTTAATAACCTTCTTACTCGTTTTTTAAATGGTTTATGAAATTTTTTATATTTTGGTATAAAGTTAATAATTCCTTCCTGTTCTTTTTTAATTTTTGATCTTGAATTAATTATTCGTTATTAATTATAATCAATCAGCATCAATGTCCATTTATATTATGAACCCAGATAATCAACAATCGTTCATTAATTCATATTTTCATGTAGTTGCGACTATTATTAACGCCGCCAGCGAAGTTGGAAGGTTATGTTTTCGCCCCTATTTATGTGTTTGTATGTGTGTTTGTGAATAGCTTCCTGGCCACAATTTTAATAGTAGAGTAATGAAATTTAAATGGATTAACTTATGTAAAAAGCTGGAAATAATTAAATTTGGGAAGGTCAATGTCACGGTCAAACAAAATGTCCAATTCACTTAACCAGCCATAAGTTTAGACGTCGTTGTCACAGAAACTTCAAATTTGTTTCATATTTGAGTGTATGAAAATCCGTGCTAATTAATACATTTTAAGGTCAAAGGTCAAGGTAAGAAATAATACGTTCTCTTATTCAAAGCTCATGAAAAACGTCTAACAAGTTTCCATTTCGTTTATGTATATACACTTTATGAGTTGGTTGAACTAAACTTTCATATCAGTGAGTTTCAAAATTGGGGGAAAATAGAGATATTTGTGGTTTTCCCCCGAAGGCCGCAATTTTCCCAGATCTGGTTCAAGATAAATTTAACATTGCTTTATTCTTCGCCAACATTTAAAGATCAATTTAAGAATATCTCTGCAATTTATATTAATATGTTTTATTGAACGAAGTAAGAGTTAAGTTTGTCATTCTGGATTCAGAATTTTATTATAACGAATATTTTTATCTAGAGTTTTTTTATTGCAAGAGTGAAATTGAAGTACAACGCACTAATTTCAAAGCTTTAGTTTAATTTAATTGCTGCAATATAATGTTATTTTTGTAAAAAATTGATTAGATATATTTTATCAAAACTATATTTACATTTCCTCTGTTAGTAATTGCAGTGCCTTCAGATTTTTCAGTATCGTTACTAATGTGTCTTTAGTCAGGATGCATTGCAATTGATACTATTATTATTATTATCATCATTATTATTATTATTATTATTATTATTATTATTATTATTATTATTATTATTACTTGATAACTTTTCTAACTAGGGTTCTAGCTTAGCAATTAATAATAATAATAATAATAATAATAATAATAATAATAATAATCATAATAATAAGCTACAATCATAGTTGGAAAAGCAGGATGCTCTAAGCCCAGAGGCTCCAACAAGGAAAATAGCCAAGTGAGGAAAGTAAACAAGGAAAAATAAAATATTTTAAGATCAGCAACATCAAAATGAATATTTTCTATATAAACCATAAAAACTTTTAACAAAATAAGAGGAAGATAAATTATATAGAGTAGCGTGCCCAAGTGTACCCTTAAGCAAGAAAACTCCAAACCAAGACAGTGGAAGGCCATGGTACTGAGGCAATTGCACTACCCAAGACTAAAGAACAATGGTTTGATTTACATGTAATACTTTCGCCTAAATACAATATCCTATTGTACGTATATAGTCACCCCATCGCACAAATGTCATGAAGCCATTAAATAAGCCATTAACTAAATTCATGACAATCAGAGACTAGGGAGGCCATTCAGCTGGAAGAAAGCAGCGAAGTGGATATCATATGATATTCAAGGGATTACCTCAGAAATTACCTTAAATTTTGAAAAAAAATACCTTGAATTCAGAAAAATTACCTTAAATACTGAAAAAACTCAAAACGCAAAACAATTATATCCCGATTGACAAAAGCTATCTATTTTGTGAAAAATCTGAAAGATAAATTTTAGACTAAAAAGACCTAATGTCCTTGCAGTGTCATTTACCTTTACCTGTGATCTGAGTCATTATCGTCTATTATACAGTTCTCAAGCGTTGGGGAGTCTTTTTATTTTCTTTTATTTTTTTTTTCAATTTATTTTATTTTATCATTTTATTTTTGAGAGGGAAATGGTTGAATACAAGATCCATAATGACCTTAGCTTAATTGTGTAATGTCAGACACACTTTTTGAAAAGGGCTGGTTATTTTATTCAGGAAACATTGAGGTGGATGGAGAATTCCACATTTTAAAAGCGAAATTTTAATGACTGATCAAGCTGACATAATTAATTTATATTTATAGCGTTACCTAACAGCATATACTATACAGTTTTTTTTTTTTTTTTTTTTTTTTTTTGTTACAGTAGATGCTGTTTCGGTTTTCATACTCAGCAAATACAATATACATTTGTTTGCTTACAGCAAATGAAATTCTCAGCTTGTTAATTAACTAGTGCAGTTAACAACAGATAAATTCCTTGCAAATCCTTCTAGCTTTAACCTGAATTTTTATATTTCTTTTATATTTCATTGGTCATATCGTGATATAGCAAAATGTATTTTTCCCAATAATGAATATTCTTATACTCTGTGAAATTTGATTGTTATTCTTATTCTTCTCTTAGTTGCCCATTAGTTGTGTTCTTCTTTTTCTTCTCTTAGTTGCCCATTAGTTGTGTTCTTCTTTTTCTTCTCTTAGTTGCCCATTAGTTGTGTTCTTCTTTTTCTTCTCTTAGTTGCCCATTAGTTGTGTTCTTCTTTTTCTTCTCTTAGTTGCCCATTAGTTTTGTTCTCCTCTCTATTGTTTAAAAGATACCTGTCTTAGTGATAGCTACCGAAGTTCTTGCAAATCATTAGTGAAGATGCTGGTTGGAAGGTACAATTTTGAGTACCACTGACATTCGCATCGCGTGATAGACAGGTGAAAAGGACCCCATTGTATTTCGAAGATTTGAGATTACGCCCCCACGCTCTTCTGTCGTTAACCTTGAACAGGAGGCTTAAGAAAACAGAAGAGGAGAGAGAGAGAGAGAGAGAGAGAGAGAGAGAGAGAGAGACTCCTCTCTCTCTCTCTCTCTCTCTCTCTCTCTCTCTCTCTCTCTCCTTGAACAGGAGGCTTAAGAAAACAGAAGAGGAGACAGAGAGAGAGAGAGAGAGAGAGAGAGAGAGAGAGATAGAGAGAGAGAGAGAGAGAGATAGAGAGAGAGAGAGAGAGAGAGAGAGATCTTGTCTCTCTCTCTCTCTCTCTCTCTCTCTCTCTCTCTCTCTCTTGTCTCCTCTTCTGATTTCTTAAGCCTCCTGTTCAAGGAGAGAGAGAGAGAGAGAGAGAGAGAGAGAGAGAGAGACATCTTCTCTCTCTCTCTCTCTGTCTGTCTCCTCTTCTGTTTTCTTAAGCCTCCTGTTCAAGGAGAGAGAGAGAGAAGAGAAGAGAAGAGAAGAAGTCTCTCTCTCTCTCTCTCTCTCTCTCTCTCTCTCTTTGGTGACGTAGTAGGAAGATTATACTTTTGTTTTTGGATGGCTTTTGTTCATGAGGTTGAAATAGAAGTTACTGTTGAAAACTCCAGAAAATGAAATGTGGACTTCATGACTAATTTTACATTTTTGATGAGTAATTTGGATATGTCCTGCGATATTCAAATTAAAATATGTTTAGATATTTACGATATTCTTATTAAATTAAAATATATTAAGATATTTTATTTTTTTATGCATTACCTCTTAATGGTATTTTTATATGTTTATAATAGTAATGAAATTTATTAATATTGGTTCTCCTCTCTTCACCAGATCATATTTTTCGAAATAGAATTATTTTTAGATAATAATAGTAATAAAATTTATTAATATTGGTTTTCCTCTCTTCCCAGAACATATTTTTCGAAATAAAGGTATTTTTAAATGTTTATAATAGTAATAAAATTGGTTAATATTGGTTTTCCTCTTTTCCCAGAACATATTTTTCGAAATAGGTATTTTTAAATGTTTTTAAAGTAATAAAATTAATTAATATTTGATTTCCTCTCTTCCCAGAACATATTTTTCGTAAAGGTATTTTTAAATATTTATAATAGTAATGAAATTTATCAATATTTGTTTTCCTCTTTTCCCAGAACATATTTTTCGTAAAGGTATTTTTAAATATTTATAATAGTAATCAAATCGATTAATATTGGTTTTCCTCTCTTCCAAGAACATATTTTTCGAAATAAAGGTAATCCTAAATAAAATTGGTTAATATTTGTTTTTTTTTCTCTTCCCCAGAACATGTCAGCCCTTCAGCTTGCAGCTGAGGGACGAGACTACCTCATGTGGTGTCCGGACCAAGAGTTCGATAATGCAGTGTCTGCCCTCGACATTAGGGTGAGTCGGGGTCCCCCCCCCCCCCCCTTTTTTTTGTGTGTGTGTGTGGGTGTGTGTGAAATGAGGTTTATTTATTAAAAATGTAGAATGTACTTTTTATTGATGTTTGATGCATAGCTGGAAAATAGTGATAATCTGTGTAAATACGTTATGTATATACTGTATTATGTATGTGTAAATAGAGGTGTTGTATGCCTGCATATATGTGTAATTGTGAGAGAGAGAGAGAGAGAGAGAGAGAGAGAGAGAGAGAGCATATGTGTTAGTACACAATTGTATGGTTACATGTATATACTTAATTTTCTTTACTATGATAATGAACAATAATGAGAGAGAGAGAGAGAGAGAGAGAGAGAGAGAGAGAGAGAGCATTAGTGTTAGTACACAATTGCATGGTTACACGTATATACTTAATTTTCTTTACAATGAAAATGAACAATAATGAGAGAGAGAGAGAGAGAGAGAGAGAGAGAGAGAGAGAGAGAGAGCATAAGTGTTAGTACACAATTGTATGGTTACATGTGTATACTTAATTTTCTTTGCTATGAAAATGAACAATAATGAGAGAGAGAGAGAGAGAGAGAGAGAGAGAGAGAGAGAGAGAGCATATGTATTAGTATACAATTGTATGGTTACATGTATATTCTTAATTATCTTTACTATGAAAATGAACAATAATATGAGAGAGAGAGAGAGAGAGAGAGAGAGAGAGAGAGAGAGAAAACATATATGCCAATACACAATTATATGGTTATATGTATATACATAATTTCTTTTGCTATGGAATCGAACAATACGGAAAAATAGTCACAGTATAAGTCTTGGAATTTTCCATTTACATCGTCCGTCATTTTTCCCGTTGCCTTTTTTTGGGGGCTTTGCTAAATGAAGTGTGACCTCGTTCGATAGCGAAAGTAAGAAGTGGCTGAGTAAGCACGTGCGTCGCTGGTGGAAGTTGCCATAATTAATACTTTCTTTTATTTTTATTTTATTATTATTATTATCATTATTATTATTATTATTATCATTATTTGCCTAGCTACAACCCTATAGTCCATTTCTTTTAGCGAGTCATATTTGCACCGACTCGCAACGGTGCCCTTTTAGCTCGGAAAAGTTTCCTGGTCGCTGATTGGTTAGAATTATCTGGTCCAACCAATCAGCGATCAGGATTTTTTTCCGAGGTAAAAGGGCACTGCTGCGAGTCGGTACAAATATGACTCGCTAAAAGAAATGGACTATAGTTGGAAAAGCAGAATGCTATAAGCCCAGGGGCTTATGTAATAGAATTTAGATTGCACTGTTAAAAAATCGTAATTCTAATTGGATATTCCCTGTAGAAATATACTGTTCTCAGCTGTATTTCAATAAAATACAAACGACCGTAATTTAGCCATACTTTATTATCATCTTTTACGGGTTGGTGACCGTAATATCACTTCTTCACGTCAATATATCTGTTTTTTAAACGGTGAATGTCTGGCAACATTTATTCCAGGATTTTTACCATTTTTTGAAGACTAATTTCTAACAGTGTGTATGAGAGAGAGAGAGAGAGAGAGAGAGAGAGAGAGAGAGAGAGAAGAGAGATCCTGTATAAACACGGAGGAAGTCTGCACGTATAAATGTATAATATCTAGATCATGAATAAAGTGATGATTGTGTATTTGTGATCAACAAATTGTTTGTTAGTATACTTTCCATTATATTTATAATTTTTTCGGATATTTTCCATTTGTTTTAACTTTATTATTTGTTCGGATATCTACCATTTGTTTTTTTCTTATATATTTTTTCGGATATTTTCCATTTTATTTTCTAATTATTTGTTCGGATATTTTCCATATTTTTTATTATTTTTTCTCATACTTTTCATTTTATTTATTATTTTATTATTTTTTCTGATACTTTACATTTTATTTTTTCTTTATTATTTGTTCAGATACTTTCCATTTATTTTTTTTTTCATTATTTGTTTAGACACTTTCCATTTCATTTTTGTAATTCTCATTCCCTCATGAATCAGGTGTATTGCAATTATGCATAATTCTATGAAAAAACGATGAGAAGAATTTGAGAAGAATTGAGGGAAGTTATAATGTAATTAGCTCCCTCTTTTTTTATAGAAAATGGCCATTGATATTTAAATGTCGAAGAGAAAAACATATTGGAAACTTTGCGAAGATTTTTTATTCATGGAGGTAATTGACTTTGTATGGGCGCTTTTTATGCGCTAGAAAGTGGAACGTACGTGTGTGTGTGTGTGTGTGTGTGTGTGCTGGGAAGTATCCATGCTTTTTATTTGTCTTTATAGCTGTTTGTGAGTTTTGGAGAGAGAGAGAGAGAGAGAGAGAGAGAGAGAAAAGCACGACAAATATTTGTTTGAATACAAGTTAACTAATTATAACTAATAAATATAAAGTTTGATTGAGAAGCACGAGAAAAATTTGATAAAATAAAAATAAAATAATTCTTATTTGTAAATATATATAAAGTTAAATTTCTTTATATGCAAGACTGTCTCATACATAAAGGAATTTAACGAGACCTCGGAAGCCCTACTAAAATAGAGACATTCAACCTTGCAAGGAGGGTTTAAATGCAACATAGCCTTGTATTGCAAGCGCACGTTGCTAATTCATATTAGGAAAACCCACGCTGTACGAGAAAGATGATCTTTACAGAGTTCTTTCGGTATGAAGTGCTATTGACGTATACGGGTGCCACTATCCATACGAAAATGGATCTTCTTCCTAATCGGGTAGTTGAATCAGTAGAACTTCAAAAGTTCAAACTTGCAGCAATTGTTTTTATGTTGAACAGGCTGATATAAGTCTTTTTGTTGTTTATATAGGAAATATCTGTTTTAATGTTGTTATTGTATTTAAAATATTTTATTTTAATTGTGCATTACTTCTTATATCGTTTATTTCCTTA
>NC_090742.1:63726235-63731235 GCF_036898095.1 Palaemon carinicauda | reverse complement strand
TGTAAATAACTTTTCACTAATAAATTTTTGAATGCAAATAATATTTATATTTTTATATTTATTTTTACTCTTCTTTTATATATTTTTTTCTTTTATGATTATCAATGAGGAAATATTAGAGAAAAAAATTCATTTTATTTCTTTTTTGGTGTCGGCTACCTCTCAAAATTGTGGAAGTGCTTTAGTAGATAGATAGATAGATAGATAAATAGATAGATAGATCATTTGACGTATTGTGTTTATTATGGAAGTGAAACATGCTGGTACATCAATTATACGGCTTGTTCAATGTGTACGATTTTGCATACTGTATTCCTGTCTTTATGTCATTTGAAAGTGTCATATGTTAATGCTATCATATCTGCCTTTTTTATAATTATAATTACACCAATTGTCATTTGCTGTGTCAGCAATTTATTGATAAAGTAGAGTTTAACGATTGCTATGACATAGGTGGTCATCTCTTTAAGATTCGAGCTTGACTCCTTGGTTTGGTGAATCTGTTCGTTTATTTCTTTGTTTCCCTTTCCTCACTGAGCTATTTTCCCTGTTGGAGCCGTTGGTCTTATAGCCTCTTGCTTTTCTAACTAGGGTTGTAGCTTAGCAAGTAATAAATAATGATAATAATGATAATAATAATAATAATGATAATAATATAAAATATGAGTTTTTATAGTTTATAGTTTATATATGACATATCTGTTTTTGACGTTGTTAATAGTTTATAAATGACATATCTATTTTGACGTTGTTACTGTTTTTAGAATGATTTATTGTTCATTTGTTCTCATCAATTATGTATTTCCTTATTTCTCTTCCTCGCAGGGCTATTTTTCCCTATTGGAGCCCTTGGGCTTATAGCATCTTGCTTTTCCAACTAGGGTTGTAGCTTAGCTATATCAGTTACATCGCATATTTCGGTAGGGTTTCCCATACCAGGTACGCGATCGTTCGCAAGACACACGAGGGGCATTATTCGTCATATATTAAACTAACCACACGTCTTACAAGTCTACGAATCCAGGTACAGTAGGCTCCATTAATTCCGGTACACTTCTCGAGAAGCTAAGGAGACGTCAGTTTACCAGAATTAATGAAGCCAACTGTACCTGCTACATAATCAAATGCATGGCAGATAGGGCGTTTGATTTGCTAGATACCTATTAAATGAAGCTGCTTATAGCATATGGCAATATGGTTAATTTGGTTTGATATTTCTTACGACAATCACGGTGTGTGTGTGTGTTTTTTTTTTTTTTTTTTTTTTTTTTTTTTTTTTTTTTTTGTCTGATATCTCTTACTTCAAACATGCTGTGCGGTTTTTTTTTTTTCCGCGACGAAACACAAGTCTGACAATATGGTCTGATATCTCTTACTTCAAACATGCTGTGCGGTTTTTTTTTCTTTTTCCGCGACGAAACACAAGTCTGACAATATGGTCTGATATCTCTTACTTCAAACATGCTGTGCGGTTGTTGTTGTTTTTTTTTTTTTTTTTTTTTTTTTTTTTTTTTTTTTTTTTTTTTTTTTTTAGCGACGAAACACAAGTCTGACAATATGGTCCGATATCTCTTACTTCAAACATGCTGTGCGGTTTTTTTTTCTCGACGAAACACAAGTCATCACTTAACTAGAAATTATAACATGATTGAAAAAAGCCAGCCTTGCAAAAACTAGTACCTTTGAAGACTGGTTTTCTTTCTAAGACGTTTTTAGAATTAACGGTGTATTTCTGCTGATCCCAGAGAGAGAGAGAGAGAGAGAGAGAGAGAGAGAGAGAGAGAGAGAGTTACAATAATTTTGGATGTCTGAAATAGCGAATTAGTTTAAACGTTTAGAGAGTTTTTATGATCTTGTCTAACTTATTCTTGAATTCATTTATCATGTTACTGTTCACTACATCTGCTGAAGAGAGAAGAAGAAGAGAGAGAGAGAGAGAGAGAGAGAGAGAGAGAGAGAGAGAGAGAGAGAGGATGGGTCACTTTTCTTTATGTACAGCCAGTTACGAATCCTTTGTGCTCATTTGTTATATAAGGGATTGGAGGTCATCGATGTGTACTCAGGTCAAGGAATAGGACTGTAAGTGTTCTTGCTATGAGGGTAGAATAAACACACACACACTCTCTCTCTCTCTCTCTCTCTCTCTCTCTCTCTCTCTCCTTCTTCTTCTTCTTCTTCTTCTCTCTGTCTC
Source organism: Palaemon carinicauda (assembly GCF_036898095.1). NCBI lineage: Eukaryota > Metazoa > Arthropoda > Malacostraca > Decapoda > Palaemonidae > Palaemon > Palaemon carinicauda. Next base: position 63,729,044 of record NC_090742.1, on the reverse strand, counting down.
TCTCTTCTTCTTCTTCTTCTTCTTCTTCTTCTTCTTCTTCTTCCAGCAGATGTAGTGAACAATAACATACGAGGTGCCTCACACTGAGGGACCTGGGGGAACCCAAACATAGAATAAATTGAGGTAAGGCAATAAGGCTCTCTAAACGCATGGCATCTGTGCAATTGAAGTTTCATATATTTCATGAAAATATTGAAAAATATATTAGATTCTACTTATAAAGATTAATTTCAGTCATTTTAAATTTGGCAACTTAGAGACCCACTTGATATCAGATTGATACCTGTTAATCTTAAGATATCATTACTCCATTATAGTATATATATAAACTTTAATAAATAAAGAAATATTTATGATCAGATAAGAATTTTTTATCAACTAATGCAATATTTATCCCTTTTCAAAGCTACACAAAACAGAGTTTTTACTCTTTAGTAATGGACTCTATCACTACAAGCCTATTTCCAAACCAGCTCCAAAAGTTTCGCACTGGAAATCACATTGGTTGATGAAATATGATTCAATTGACGATCTGTTTACTGGGAATCACATTGGTTAATGAAATATGATTCATTTGACGATCTGTTTACTAGGAATCACATTGGTTAATGAAACATGATTCATTTGACGATCTGTTTACTAGGAATCACATTGGTTAATGAAACATGATTCAATTGACGATCTGTTTACTAGGAATCACATTGGTTGATGAAACATGATTCATTTGACGACCTGTTTACTAGGAATCACATTGGTTAATGAAATATGATTCAATTGACGATCTGTTTACTTTGAATCACATTGGTTAATGAAATATGATTCATTTGACAATCTGTTTACCAGGAATCACATTGGTTAATGAAACATGATTCAATTGACGATCTGTTTATTAGGAATCACATTGGTTAATGAAACATGATTCAATTGACGATCTGTTTACTAGGAATCACATTGGTTAATGAAATATGATTTAATGGGCAAGTTCAATATTTATCCCTTTTCAAAGCAATACGTAAACAGATGCTGTACACCTTACACATTGCCATTTGAAAACGTGGGCGTTCACTTTTCCCTTGAAATAGACACATACCCGCATTGGGTCAAGAGTCGGCTCTATAGCATTCAGATTGAAACATAACCTGATATTTGTTTTGGTAGTGAATGTACGCCATGTTTTTTTTTTTCTCTTTCGTGTTTTGAGCCTTAAATGGTAACCAGTTCAACTTGACCCATCAACGTGCAAGTATGCTGTATAATACTAATACAGGGAGGTAGCGTTCTGATCTGTCTACACACACACACACACACACACACACACATATATATATATATATATATATGTGTGTGTGTGTGTGTGTGTTTGTGCGTGTGTGTGTATATATATGCATATATGTACAGTACATGCCTTTCAGAGTGTGGATACCTTAACGTAGTGAAAGGGTTTGTAATGATAGCTATGATCATCAAAATGTACTTATATATATATATATATATATATATATGTGTGTGTGTGTGTGTGTGTATATATATATATATACAATACACACACACATATATATATATATATATATATACATATATATATATATATATATATATGTATATATATTTATATATGCGCCTTTCTGAGTGGGGATGCCTTAACGTGGTGAAAGAGATTGTACGGATCGCCATAATCATCAAAACTGTACTAGCCAAGGACACCCATACTAGGTTGGTTTGCTGTGAGCGGTCAGACAATTATGTACCACCATTACCATACCGCACTGGTCAGCGTGTTGATGAAAACTGGCCAAAACCTAGATATGAATAAAGATATATATGAGATCTTTTTCCTGGAGTGGACTAGAAACGGCTGCATTTGTTATATATATATATATATATATATATAATGTGTATATATATATATATATATATATATTGTATATATATATATATATATATGTGTGTGTGTGTGTATGTATACATATATATACACACAAATATATTTGTGTGTATGTGTGTGTGTATATATATAATATATATATATATATATATATATATATATTATATTTGTAGCCATTAAATATATGAATTAACAGAATATTGAATAATTGAATAACCATGGGCTTTTGTGTACTTCACTAGAATTCCAGGCTATAAGGATCTAGATTTATTGAAGTAATTGGTTGAAACTAACAAAATAAGACCTTTTCATCAATAAAAACGAAAGATTGGAGAAAAACTTGGAACTTGGTCCGACAATCAAACCATTAATTCCTACCAGATCGACGTAGCAACAAAAATGTAGGCCATTTTCTGACTAATTAATCTCTCTCTCTCTCTCTCTCTCTCTCTCTCTCTCTCTCTCTCTCTCTCTCCATTACGTATTCACTTGCTTATAGAATTGACGTTTCGTGACTGGAAGTACTTAAAATACTTACATGAAAAGCCTTAGAATATTAATGGAAGTATGTAAGGACTGATATATAATATCAGAAGTAACAGAAAGAATAAAATACTTAGAAAAAGATATGGATAGAAAAATAAATATGTTTAAGAAAAATTAGTAAAAGGGAGGAGAAAGAAGAAAAGCTCTTAAAGTTAATATACTATTATAGCACAAAGCTTCTATAAGATATTAATATCAGAAGTAACAGAAAGAATAAAATACTTAGAAATAGTTATGGAAGGGAAAAGAAATATGTTTAAGAAAGATTAGAAAAAGCTCTTAAAGTTAATATACTATTATAGCACAAAGTTGCTATAAGATTTTAATGGGGAAAAACATTGGAAATAATATGGAATGGCAGTATTAAACGACATCACC
>NC_090742.1:63711235-63721235 GCF_036898095.1 Palaemon carinicauda | reverse complement strand
AAAGCAGGATGCTATAAGCCCGGGGGCTCCAATAGGGAAAATAGCCCAGTGAGGAAAGGAAACAAAGAAAAAGATAAATATTTTAAGAATAATATTAAAATAAATATCTCCTATATAAACTATAAAAACTTTAACAAACATGAGGAAGAGAAATTATATAGAATAGTGTAACCGGGTTTACCCTCAAGCAAGAGAACTCTAATCCTAGACAGTGGAAGACCATGGTACAGAGGCTATGGCACTACCCATTATATTTTTGTGATTTCTATGTCAAGAAATAGCCATTGAAATGAACAGAGGGAATGAGTACCTAAGATATCTTTCGAACTCTGAATCCAATGAACGATGCATTACATTCTCTCCTTCTGCCGAAAGTATTATCTCCAGGAAATCATCACCATTTGCATAGTATTGGTTACGCTCTACGCCTGAATAGTTCCTTGCCCAGCAGACGTACACACTGCAGGAGAACTTGTCCCTCTGACATTCTAGTCGCTTGGGAACCTGACGTCTGGGGGGGGGGGGGGGGGGGGGGCGTGACCCTGGTTTCCCTTCAGCCAAGTCACATGATCACTTACGTTGGAAGTTTATTATTATTATTATTATTATTATTATTATTATTATTTAGGCCATTTGCGTCAATAGTCGTAGGAGGAGGATGATGATGATAATTATTATTATTATTATTATTATTATTATTTCCTAAGCTACAGCCCTAGTTGGAAAAGCAGGATGATCTAAGCCCAAGGGCTCCAACTGGGAAAATAATCCAGTGAGGAAAGGAAACAAGGAAAAACTAGAAGAGAAGTTTAAGAACAATCATATTAAGATATGTCTTTCATATATAAACTATAAAAACTAGAAAATAACAAGCGGATAAAACCTTCATAATAACAAGAGGAAGAAAAAGCAAGATAGAATAATGTGCCCGAGTGTACCCTCAAGCAAGAGATCTCTAGCCCCAAGACATTGGAAGACCGTGATACAGATCCTATGGCACTACCCAAGACTAGAGAACAATGGTTTGATTTTGGAAGACTCACAGAAAGTCCTCGACTTACAAACACTCGGAGATACAAATAAATTAAACTGAAATCATAAATCTCAGATATTGAATCAAAAGTGATAAAACAATATTTTGTAATTTAATGCAGTAAGCAAGACTACTTTTGAAATATGAAATGGGACTACTATACTCAATTTTTTTTAATGAGGCGCATTTTTACTGACTCACTGCGGTGCTCTTTTAGCTCGAAAAGTTTCCAGCTACGTGATTGGTTAGAATTATCTCGTCCAACCAATCAGCGATCCGGAAATTTTTCCGAGCTAAAAGGGCACCCCTGCCAGTCGGTGCAAATGTGCCTCATTGAAAAAAAATTGAGTATAGTTGACCTTTGCAGCTGAAAGTCGTAGACACGTGAGTTACGTGAAGCCTTAGGAGAAAATATAACCAAATTCGACTTCCGAACAACTTCTTGGAACTTATTCATTTTGTAAGTTAAGAACTTTCTATATTTTGATGTATTATAGAAGAGATGAAGTTTTACAAGAGGTTGTGGAGTTTTGCTTTATTTTTGTTAATTTTTTTTTACCATAGAAATATTTTTGACAGTTAATCTTAAGATTTTAGAATCTAGATTGAGGTAAAAAAAATTGAGCTCTATTTTTTTTTTAACATCTTATATATTTAGTGAGGCTTACTCCTCAAAATACTTAACTTATGGTTGGTACTACTTCAAAACTAGCAGGTCTAGCGGCATCTATAAAACATATCGTGTAATACATAAGTCTTTTTACTAACGGCTTTTAATTTTTTATGTTCGTGTAAAAACATGAACTGTTTATAACATTTCCTGACACTATTTTAGAGCCAGCCATACTATTATTTCAATAAAGAAGAGAATTCACAGAATAGGAACTGATGTGTATAATGAATATATATATATATATATATATATATATATATGTGTGTGTATATATATATATATATATTTATATATATATATATATATATATATATATGTATGTATGTATTTATATATATACACCAAAGCACTTCTCCAAATTTTGGGAGTTAGCCGACACACACACACACACACATATATATATATATATATATATATATATATATATATATATATGTGTGTGTGTGTGTGTGTAAGAGTATTTGTGTTAGCATATTTGCATATTTGTGGACAAATGAGTTCTTAATACCATTTGTTCAACAAATATTTATCATTTATTGAATATGAATTAGCCAAACAATTTTTCTTTACAACTATTTTCATATTATTTCCAGGGATTGGTGGAACTCGTACAGACGCTGCAAGATGCCATGGCCGTAGAACAGCAGACTTTTGACAGTCTGACACAACAGCTGGAACTAGTCCAGGACCCTTTGCAGCAGCAGAGGCTTTCGGCTGCTTTATGTACTTCACAGACGAGATTGGCCAGGCTCTGTTCCAGGAACATGAGGTGCTTCACACAGGTAAGTTCAGGTGATTGTTGTTGTAGTCTGGATTCTCATTGGAATTGACTTTAAAACGAATTAATTTACTTCGAATAACTTCCTAGGATTGGTGTATATATATATATATATATATATATATATATATATACTTACTGTATATATATATATATATATAATATGATATACCAATCAATCTATTTTTCTTTACATCCATTTTCATATATATATATGTATATATATATATATATATATATATATATATATATATGTGTGTGTGTGTGTATGTATATATATATATGTGTGTGTGTGTGTATTACACCATTCCTTTTCATTTGAAGGTTTTAAGAGCCAGGTAAAATTATCTTCCTTCAGTTGCCTAGCAATGTCACTTATTCAACATTACTAACTGGAAAAAAGTATCTGTGATCGATTGAAATATGTTTTTTGTTTATTATAGGAGTATTTTTATTAGATGTGAATAAACCGCACAGAGGAATGTACATAAAGGATTAATTCAGATTACTCTCTTGCTATTATTTTGTGCTGTATCGTGTTACTTTTTTTGTGAAATATAGACAATTCTTCCAACTTTAATTCATAGATAAAAAAAAAAAGTTGAGTGTGAAATAATATAAGAGTAAATTTCATAAGTTGTGTAGGTTGTCTTACCGTTGAATAAACGAAACCCGAGCGGCATTAGTCACCTTATACATACATACATACATATATCAAGGCACTTCCCCCAATTTTGGGAGTTAGCAGACATCAACAAATGAAACAAAACAAAAACGGGATCTTATAGTCTCCCCTAAATATTTCAAAGAAAATAATATTTTAGAAATCAAAGAAAACGGATTATTATTTTCGAGCACAAACTGCTAAAATTCTGCAAATCGCGTTTTCTATTAGATTTGTCTTATTACAAATAACGAAAATACAAGTACGAAAATACAAGTACTATAGTTATTTTATCGATACGCACATTTCCGTGGTAAAAAGGCGTAAGATGAGTGTATATATATATATATATATATATATATATATATATATATATATATATATATATATATATATATATATATATATATATGGCTGTTTATACAAGTTTGTTGAAAGGCAGAGGTCAGTATCCGGGAGGGGGGAGGTCAGTGGTTTGAAAGCATCATATGCATTACCTTTCTCTACCTCTAGCCCACCGCAACTATTATGGCTACGCATATTCTCTCTCTCTCTCTCTCTCTCTCTCTCTCTCTCTCTCTCTCTCTCTCTCTCTCTCTCTCTCTCTCTCTCTTACTTTTTTTCAGTTATTCATGATTTCATTTCTGGTTCATAATGGTGTACTGTGTTTCGTTGTATTGCAATAATGCCTTGTGTAATATTTCTTCCTCTTAATTTTTGTGTACAGTTCACATAAAGACTTACACAATTTTGCACATGCATACACACAAATATAATCTCGCTTGTGTTGATGAATATGTGTTTTATATATATATATATATATATATATATATATATATATTATATATATGTACATATATATATATATATATATATATATATATATATATATATTCCTGTCACACTAAGCTCTTCCTGTGTCCCTGTTGTGGAAGAAGGAGTATAGCCATACTCCGATGAGAGGAGGTGCGTGTGCATGTACATGTCTATATCCATGTAAATATATTTATCCATCATTTTTGACGGGTGGCGTACACTAATTTATATATATATATATATATATATATATATATACATACAAACCCATATGCCTTCATAATTATTTTTGCTTTCGTGAAGCGTGTAACATCAAAATAGAATGAAAAGTATGAAACGTAGCAGGAAAGATGTCATACATAATTCATTTTAAACTATAATTAGATATACCCGAGAATGTTGCAAGAAGACTAGTATTTGTCGTGTACTGTACAATCATTCCTCGTACTGGGGCAAGCAAGCACACCTTTATTACCCTCAAGCAATGAAAGCAAATCCCCTGGAATTTTTTTCCACTGCCTTCATGTAGTCTACCAAGATCAATTTCTCCCCCTCTCGCTAATTATTGGGATCAATTGATTTTTTTTTTTTTTTTTTTTTTTTTTTTTTTTTGCTGCTTTGTGTCTCCACTATGGGTTTCCCTCCCCCCCCCAAATATATTTTAGCTCTTTCCTTCAATTTGGTTTTATTTTTTTCATTTACATATTTCTATTTTAATTTTTTAATTATATTTTTTTGTATATTTTTTTTATTTTTGTTGAAAGAATTTTTTAATATTGTATTTTTTACTTTCGTTTGAAGATTTTTTTTTTTAGTTTTCACTTTTATTTGAAGAATTTATTTTTTATTTTTTTACTTTCTTGTGAAGATTTTTTTTTTTTTTTGTATTTTTACTTTCGTTTGAAGACTCTTTTAGTATTTTTTACTTTTGTTTGAAGAGAAAACAATGTCTTGTTTCTTTTACTCTGTGGTGTTTTTTTTTTCTTCAATGAATAAGTTATAAATGATACCTTAGGTATTCCTCTTCATTTTGCTGATAAGTTTAGTCTTTTTTTTGGAAGGGGGAAAATATTTGTATTCGATACTGTTATTTATTTATCTCTAAGTAAAGAGAGGTAACTTGAATTTGCCCTTTGAACAAATTAACACTATATATATATATATATATATATATATGAGCATTTTTCTTTTTCATCGTTCCTTTTCACGTCATGCACTTGTTCTTTTAAAATAAGAAATGTACTTATATCCGAGCAGTGTCATTTAACCTTTTTTTCTTTTGTCTTTACTTCGTGTTCATCTTCTCTTATTTTCTTTTCCCTCTCCATTTTCCTTATATGCCTTCATCCCTTCGGAGTAGAGAACGCAAACTCTCGTCCGAGTATTTTTATTTTCATTTTCCTCTTCCGGCCACACGACATGGCTGGACCTTGAGTGGGCGGCGTCTTCAGCGGTGCGTGAAGCCAAAAGGCGAGAGAGAGAGAGAGAGAGAGAGAGAGAGAGATGATCTTCGAAGTATAAGATTTGATACTTATGAATTTTCATTTATATTTTGCGTTTCATTTTTTTTTTTGTGGGGGGGGGGGAAGGGGGGGGGGGGGTTGGATCCAGTGATCTGTTTCTTGCCCTGGCTTGATTGAAATGTAAAATTCAATGTAAATTGGAAAAATAATTCGTTTGTTTTTCCATTTTCCATTAAGGTTTGCTATTAATTTTCTCCCTGATATTCCAAGAACCTTGGGAAAATTGTGTGTATGTATGTATTATATATATATATATATATATATAAATATATATATATATATATATAAGAGAGAGAGAGAGAGAGAGAGAGAGAGAGAGAGAGATGGTATGCGTATCTATATTTGCAAACTTAATAAACGTGAACATGCATTTCATACTCTTATGTAGTCTGGAGCACGTCCTTCTTTCCCCAACATTTGTCCGTGTGAATGAAACCGGTTTCTCTATGCTTCTGAGAGAGAGAGAGAGAGAGAGAGAGAGAGAGAGAGAGATACTGGAGTACATTCCCATTACTCCCACGGCTAGTAAGCTTTCGTATTTAAAGGTTTAAAGGCCGCTCGTGAATGGCAGAGGCAAAGGGTCAGACAGTGACATTTCCCAAGCAAGCAAGACAAGGCCCTAGAGACTGACCGTATATTATATGATCAGTCCCCAAGCCCCCTCTCCACCCAAGATAGGATCAGGGAGAGCCAGGCAATGGCTGTTGATGACTCAGCAGATAGACCTATTGGCTCCCCTAAACCCCTCAACCTTAGATCACAAGGTTGGTAAGGTTGCAAACACTACAGGCACTAAGGAGTCTGAGCGGGACTCGAACCCTCGTCTGGTAAACACCAGGCAGAGACGTTACCAACCAGGCCATAACAGTGTTTATTTTGTGATGCTGTGAAAAGTTTAAAGGGATCTCATGAAGTACTGGTGTGGGCAATAGAGTATCTCCCCACCCAACACTCCTTAAACTGCAAACTGCAAACGTCAGTGATGCAACGTATCGTTGTGGTTTTACGTTTGGTGTCTGGATGTCTTGAATGTTTGGAATCGTATATTTTAGTCTTTGGATATCCTGGATCTTCTTCTTCTTCTTCTTCATCTTCATCTTTTCCTTCTTCTTCTTCTTCTTCTTCTTCTTCTTCTTCTTCTTCTTCTTCTTCTTCTCTCTCTCTCTCTCTCTCTCTCTCTCTCTCTCTCTCTCTCTCTTCCAATTTAGGAATCTTGCTATAATTAGGAATCGTGTTCCTTTTTTGTTTTTTACTTGGAATTACATTCATAAGTGGAATAATATGTTTACGTTTGGAATCATATTATATCAGATTCGGAATTGTTATCCTCAAATTTACTATTTTAATATCTTTTCACCTTCCAATTGCAACCGTGTTTGGAATTTTGTTATTCTAAGGTCTGGAATCATGATCTCCATAACTTGCAGTTGCATTCCGGTCTGGAATTATCCTCTTAATGTATTAATTTGTTATCTGCAGGATTGAAATCAAGTCAAAAATTTTCCTTCTCATCGTTGTTATCCTCTTTGGTTTTGTTTTAATTACCTTTTCTCATTTTTTTCCACTGCCGTTAACAAAGATTTTGTTATTGCTATAAATGTTTTTTTTTTTTTTTTTTTCTACTTAACGTTTTCATAGGACTTTTAAGATGACTTCAACTATCATAGTTATTTTTTAACGTTTTGGTATCCTACTTTTTAATAATGATTGCCATTTTTCATGCTCTCTCTCTCTCTCTCTCTCTCTCTCTCTCTCTCTCTCTCATCTACACGAACCCTTTTCATAACTGCCATTATTTCATATCTATCTTCCAGTGTATTTTCTCATTATTGTCGTATACATCATCATCTGTTCTAGTCCTCAAGTTTATCCTATTGTAAACACTGGTAGCTTATTGGAAACGTCCCTGTCTGGCGATCTGCTAGACGGGAGTTCGAATCCGCTCAAGCTCGATAATATTTCATAGTGTCTGCAACCTCACCATCCTTGTGAGCTACGGGTGGGTTGTTTCGCGGAGCCTATAAGTCTTCAGGCTGAGTCGTCAGCAGCCATTGCCTGACCCTCCCTGGTCCTAGCTTGGGTGGAGAGGGAACTTGGGGGCGCTGATTATTATTATTATTATTATTATTATTATTATTATTATTAGCCAAGCTACAACCCTAGTTGGAAAAGCAGGATGCTATAAGCCTAAGGGCTCCAACAAGGAAATTACCCCAGTGTGGAAAGGAAATAAGGAAATGAATAAATGATGAGAACAAATTAACAAATATGTAAATCATGCTACAAACAGTAACAACGTCAAAAACAGATATGTCATATATAAACTATAAAAAGACTCATGTCAGCCTGTTCAACATAAAAACATTTGCTGCAACTTTGAACTTTTGAAGTTCTAACCGATTCAACTACCCGATTAGGAAGATCATTCCACAACTTGGTCACAGCTGGAAGAAAACTTCTAGAATACTGTGCAGTATTGAGCCTCATGATGGAGAAGGCCTGGTTATTAGAATTAACTGCATGTCTAGTATTACGAACATTATGTATATATGGTTAGTCTTTAGGATATTGTCACTGTCCCTTGCCTCGTCCATCCATGAGTGACTTTTAAACCTTATAAAACCTTTTTTCAGTGTCTATAGATTAATGTTTTTATTTTGAACAGGCTAACATAAGTCTTTTTATACTTACAAATAAAACACCTGTTTTAATGCTGATATTGTTTTTAAAAACATTTTATTTTAGTTGTTCATTACTTCTTATATTGTTTATTTGTTTCCTTATTTCCTCTCCTCATTGGGCTACTTTTCTCCGTTGGAGCCCTTGGGCTTAAAGCATCTTGCTTTTCCAACTAGGGTTGTAGCTTAGCTAATAATAATAACAATAATAATAATAATAATAATAAGAAGAAGAAGAAGAAGAAGAAGAAGAAGAAGAAGAAGAAGAAGAAGAAGAAAAAGAATAATAATAATAATAATAATAATAATAATAACAATGATAATGATAATAATAATGATAATAGTAATAATGATAATAATAATAATGATAGCAATAATGATAATAATAATAATAATAATAATAATAATAATAAAGTGACCCCGTTTTTTGTCAACCATCTCCTATCCCTTTTAGTGTCGTATTTAATAGCATTTTCGTTTGCTCCCAGTAATAATTAATATTTTATCAATCATTTAGCAGGACTCAATTTTTACGGGTGAAGAAAAGTACCTGTACAGGTCCATTGCTAATTTTTAAGATGAGGGTACGGCGTGGCAAAGTGGGAGTGTCACTTATGGTACGAAGGGAACATACACATTTATCTCTCTCTCTCTCTCTCTCTCCTCTCTCTCTCTCTCTCTCTCTTTCTTTTTCTCTTATCTCATTTCTCTCTCTATCGCTCTTTTTCTCTTATCTCATTTCTCTCTCTCTCTCTCTCTCTCTCTCTCTCTCTCTTTCTTTTTCTCTTATCTCATTTCTCTCTCTCTCTCTCTCTCTCTCTCTCTCTCTCTCTGGTACCTAGAAAACAATACTTTCATTTACCCCTTTCTTACTTTTTCTCATGAGTAGCAACACCAAAGACCTTTATTATTGCGACGCCACTTTATCATGGTAATTGGTTATTCAGTTGATTGAAACCATATAAGTGAAGAAAATATATTTTTTTATCGTGTCTAAATTAGGATTTTGCATTCGGTGATACTCGTAAATTTGAATTTTTTTTTTAAGTATTATAAATTTATGTCTATTTCTTATTCATTGTTTGATTGCATCATTCGTGTGTTTTTATAATATTTTTCCTTAATATCAGATTTAGTTTTGAAGATCTGATAATTTTTTCTATGTTTATTTTCTATGTAAATGTAGAATGTGACATATTATTTTAACGTTTAACTGGGCTCCACAAGGCGCTGAGAGGAGTTGGAAGACCCATGCCTACAAGGCTGAGAACTGTGAAGCATGAAGTGGGAGAGGATGAGAGGAGAAGCATTGATTTAAAAGCTATATAGACAACTGGCGAAATCTAACCAAGGCCCTTTGCGTCAATAGGAGTATGAGTAGATGATGATGATGATGGTAATTTTTATTTTCAAGTTTTTGCACTGTTCTTGAATGGCTTTCAAATACAGATATTCTTCCATGGAGACCTCGAATATCATGTGTTTTTAAAAACATCGTAGAATGTTTATTCATTTGTCTCTTCCTCTTTTCATAAATATTGTCCAGTCCTACCTGAACTGTCATTGAACAGTTTCATCGTTAACATTTTACTTTGCTCTTTTTAATTATAAATACAGATATTTTTCTATGGCGACCTCAAATATCATGTGTTTTTTGAAACATGGAAAGAGACTGTTCATTCATTAGCCTCTTCCTCTTTTCGTGAAAATTGTCCAGTCCTACCTAGACTGTCTGAACAGTTCCATCGCTAACATTTTACTTTCCTCTTTCTAATTATTCATTCATTTGATTTTATCAATTAAAGGGCTTTTGTACGCACAACCTTTTGCAGTTG
>NC_090742.1:63705162-63710735 GCF_036898095.1 Palaemon carinicauda | reverse complement strand
TTCTTCTTCTTCTTCTTATTATTATTATTATTATTATTATTATTATTATTATTACTACTACTACTACTACTATTACTGTTATTATTATTATTAGTACTACTACTACTACTACTACTACTACTACTATTACTGTTATTATTATTATTACTACTACTACTACTACTGTTATTATTATTATTACTACTACTACTACTACTATTATTACTGTTATTATTATTACTACTACTACTACTACTACTACTACTACTACTACTACTACTACTATTATTATTATTATTATTATTACTATTATTATTATTAATATTATTATTATGAGTATTGACGATTTTCCTATCCGAGCAATTGTCACATTAAAAGACAGTCAATTCACACTTCTGCTTTCCCAGTCCCACCAACAGTATTCTACCATTTCTAACTGATCATAAATTTTTCTTGTTTTCTAAGACCTCCACTACTCCAATTCTTACCATTCAACCACCACCTTAAGTTAACGTCCTTTTCCTTCCCACCCTTTTCCTCTTCTTCTTTCCCACCATTTTCTTCTTTTTTTCCACCCTTTTCCTCTTCTTCTTCCCCACCATTTTCTTCTTTTTCTTCCCACCCTTTCTTCTTCTTCCCCACCATTTTTTTTCTTTTTCCTCCCCCCCCCCCTTTCTTCTTCTTCCCCACCATTTTCTTCTTCTTCTTCTTTGCCCTACCTTTTCATATTTCCCAGGCTTCTTTTTTTCTTTCCCAGCCTTTTTCTTCTTATTTTTCTTCTCCTCCTCCTCTTCATCTTCTTCTGCTTCATCTTTGCGAGCCTTTCTTCTTATTCTTTTATTCTCTTTTTCTTTCCCATCCTTTTCTTTCTATTCTTCTCCCCTAACCTTTTCTTATTTTTCTTCTTCTATTCCACCCTTTGCGTCTCCCCTAAATTCATATACGCACGCCCCTCTGACCCTGCAAGTCCCTCGCAAAGTCTGGAGAGTAGATCCTTTGAGTCCTCGATGCCCTTTATAAACATAAATCGCTACCAACGGCAGGGAGAGATTGGCCAATCAGTCAGTCTATTCTTGTTGTGTTAAGATAAAGTTGTAATCAGACACTCTCTTCTTTTGTTGAAGGGGGTGGCTAAATATGATCACATTCGTCTCTGCTAGTTAAGGGAAGGATTTACTCTCTCTCTCTCTCTCTCTCTCTCTCTCTCTCTCTCTCTCTCTCTCTCTCTCTCTCTCTCTCTCTCTCTCAAAGGCAGAAAATACTAGCCCAACTGAACGACAATTATGTAAAGGAAATTATAAATTGGTCATAATGCAAAATTACGCTCTCTCTCTCTCTCTCTCTCTCTCTCTCTCTCTCTCTCTCTCTCTCTCTCTCTCTCTCTCTCTCTCTCTCTCTCTAAGGCAGAAAATACTAGCCCAACTAAACGACAATTATGTAAAGGAAATTATAAATTGATCATAATGCAAAATTACGCTCTCTCTCTCTCTCTCTCTCTCTCTCTCTCTCTCTCTCTCTCTCTCTCCTCTCTCTCTCTCTCTCTCTCTCTCTTCGTTGCTCGATTCAGTCCCCCAGCCACTAGTCCTTCAAAAGATATGGTAAAAACAATAACATTATAAATATGATATTAAATCACGTAATTCTCTCTCTCTCTCTCTCTCTCTCTCTCTCTCTCTCTCTCTCTCTCTCTCTCTCTCTCTCTCTCTCCGTTGCTCGATTCAGTTCCCAGCCTTTAGAGTCATTCAAAAGATATGGTACAAACGGTAAAAACATTTCCAATATGATATTAAATCACATTATTATCTCTCTCTCTCTCTCTCTCTCTCTCTCTCTCTCTCTCTCTCTCTCTCTCTCTCTCTCTCTCTCTCAAGAAGTTTCCTCATCGAATTGCATTTTTTGTATAATACATTACTTGGTTATTTTTTATATGCCTCGTTCATATGATTTTGCTGAAGACTTCAATCCTTTTATGTTTTCATCTTTTTACCGATTTTGGTCCCAATTATTTTCCCTATATATCAAATAGCAGTCGTACTTTCTATCTCCCGCATAATTCTCTTTTCATGAACTATTAGACAAATTAATAACATTATAAATACCACCTTTTTATACTGTTCCATTTGAATATGTTTCTTATACGGTGTCCCATTTGTATATGTTTCTGTCGTCTGGTGTCCAGTTTGCTTATGTTTTCATTTTAACTGGTATCATGAGTGTAACCAAAAATGTTCTCTTTTGATAGTCTTATCTAAATGTTTTAAAAACATTTTCCCTTATGGTTTCACTATAGTTTTATATATCTTTAGATTGTAGTTATGTATTGTTACTTTAGCTGATGATGAGTGCTTTAAGTAATTTTAATCCAAATTTTGATGGCCTTTAAGTCTGATTTTTTTTTATAGTGTCAAATTCAGAATTATTGATGGCATCAAATTCCTAATTTTTTATTGCGTCAAATTCTGAATTTGTGATGTTCTCAAATTCCGAATTTTTTGTGGCTTAAAATTCCGAATTTTTGATGGCGTCAAATTCCGATTTTCTTTATGGCGTAAAATTCTGAATTTTTGATGGCGTCAAATTCCGATTTTGTGATAGCATCAAATTCCGAATTTTTGATGGCGTCAAATTCCGATTTTCTTTATGGCGTAAAATTCTGAATTTTTGATGGCGTCAAATTCCGATTTTGAGATAGCATCAAATTCCGAATTTTTGATGGCGTCAAATTCCGAATTTGTGATTTCAAATTCCTAATTTTGATGGCGTCAAAATCCTAATTTTTGGTGGCATCAAATTCCGAATTTTTGATGGCGTCAAATTCCGAATTTGTGATTTCAAATTCCTAATTTTTGATGGCATCAAATTCCGAATTTTTGATGGCGTCACCAATTTATTAATATATATATATATATATATATATATATATATATATATATATATATATATATATATATATATATTCAAATCTATCTAGAGCCACAAGTGTATGCTGTTGTGGCCTGATTGGTAACGTCTCTGCCTGGTGTTTCCCAGTCGGGGGTTCGAGTCCCGCTCAGACTCGTTAGTGCCATTTGTGTCTGCAACCATACCATCCTTGTGAGCTAACGTTGGGTAGTTTGGGGGAGCCTATAGGTCTATCTGCTGAGTCATCAGCAGCCACTGCCTGGCTCTCCCTGGTCCTAGCTTGGGCGCTGATCATATAATATATGGTCAATCTCTAGGGCATTGTCCTGCTTCTTAGGGCAATGTCAGAGTCCCTTGCCTCTGCCATTCATGAGCGACCTTTAAACCTCATGTCGGGAAATTCAACCTCAGTGAAAAGAGCAACAGCCTTATCAAAGGAATATCCTACGGAAAACAAGACTTCGTTTCGAAGGATTGCAAATATCCAGGAGGCTAATCGTCCAAAGGCATCGGAGTCACCACCCTAGACGGAAAGACTCCCCTGGGAGATAACCCCCTGGGGAATATTTTCATGCCCATGAATATTTCAGGGACGACTTAGAAAAGTCACCCAGGAAACAGGATATGGAGGCGACTGAGATCTTGGATTTCAATTACGAACTCTTTTATGGCTGATTTGGAAGGGCCTTTTCGGAGGGTACTCTGTGGTAGGGTTTTTGTTGTTGTTGTTGTTGTTGTTTTGTTATGTCTTGGTTTTTTATTTGTTTTATTTCAAGGCATTATGGCTGATTTGGAGGGATCTTCTGTCAGGTTTTTTTTTTCTTGTGTTACGTCTTTCTTTTTAATTTGTTTTTATTTTTATTCAAAATTTTTTTTTTTTTTTCAAAGGATTATGGCTGATTTGGAGGGATCTTCTGTCGGTTTTTTTTTTATTCTTGTGTTGTGTCTTTCTTTTCAAATTTTTTATTTTAAAAATTCTGTTTTTCATTTGTTTTTATATTTCAAAGTATTATGGCTGATTTGGAGGGATCTTCTGTCAGTTTTTTCCTTTTGTTATGTCTTCCTTAACATTGGTTTTTTTTTTTCCATTTTTAAAATGTATTTGTTTTTAATATTTTTTTTTTCAATTCGATATGGCTAATTTGGAGGGATCTTCTGTCATGTTTTTTTTTCTTGTCTTTTTTTTCATTTTTTTTTTTTAATTTTAAAAATATATTTGTTCTTCATTTATTTATTTCAAAGCGCTATGGATGATTCAGAGAAGCCTTCCTTTTTTTTTTTTTTCATTTTTCGTTGTATCTGTTTTTCATTTGTTTGTTATTACCAATATTGGGCATATGTGATTGAGCTTTTTAACATAAAGGATGCCTTTTGGTTTGTCCTTTTTTTTCTAATGCATTCAGTCTTGGCATTTTCAGTATTTTCTGTAAACTTATTTTCTATAATTATATGTTTTATCTTGTCAGTAATTTTTTTTTAAACATATAGTCTCTAATTTATTCCTCAGCTGCTCTCTCTCTCTCTCTCTCTCTCTCTCTCTCTCTCTCTCTCTCTCTCTCTCTCTCTCATTTGCATTGCATTTGCCTCGGAATAATTAAGGTCTGCTCGAAATGTGCTTCGGAATTTCCGATAAGACTTGATAACAATTAACGAAAATACAGTATTTTTTTTTTTTTTTGCAAGCACTGTTTTTAAATTGCTTTTACAACACCTTTTATATTATTGTATCCTCTTTTTTTCTTGCCCTCGCTTGATGTTTGCGGGCATGGGTCTTGAAGACATACCCCCATATTATTGCGGAGTTACTCGCAACAAACATGAGGCGTCAGGTTTGAGCGGTATTAGATTACGAATATGTATTATAAGCCAAGAAGAGGATTGAGAGTAGAATTTATATAATTATGTTGTTATTATTATTATTATTATTATTATTATTATTATTATTATTATTATTATTATCACTTGCTAAGCTACAACCCTAGTTGGAAAAGCAGGATGCTATAATTATGCCCAGGGGCTCCAACAGGGAAAATAGCCCAGTGAGGAAAGGAAACCAGAACTAAAATATTTCAAGAACAGCAACAACACTAAAATAAATATACAATTGTAGTTACAAAATGCGACTCTAAAAATGTGAAAAATTATGAATTTAAATTTCAGTGGACTTTTATAACTGGTAATGTAACGACGATGTCTTGTTAATACATATACACGCAGGCGTGTGGGTACTTATATATGTATGTACGCTGGTATGAATGTGTTCTTCGAATACCTTTGGTCAGTTACAAGAAAATATTTGCGTTAATGTAACAATTATTATTATTATTATTATTATTTTTATCCTTATTCTTATTATTATTGTTGTTGATATTATTACTACTATTATTATCCTTATTATTATTACTATATTGTTATTAATGTTACTATTATTATTATTATTATTATTATTATTATTATTTTTATTATTATTATTATTATTTTTATTATTATTATTACTTGTTAAGCTACAACCCTAGTTCGAAAAGCAAGATGATTTAAGCCCAAGGGCTCCAACAGGGAAAATAGCCCAGTGAGGAAAGGAAACGAGGAAAAATAAAATATTTTAAGATTAACATCTGCACTCGCGATCGTTCTCGTCTCATGGGTTTTGCCATTTAACGTTACAAGGTTTCTGGTGAGGGGGGGAGGGGATC
>NC_090742.1:63682662-63700162 GCF_036898095.1 Palaemon carinicauda | reverse complement strand
TAATTTCTATGTCATATCAGATTTCTTTTATTAATAAGGATAGATTTTATGATGTCATATCAGGTTTTTTTTTTTTATTAATAATGATAATTTCTATGTCATATCAAATTTCTTTTATTAATAATGATAATTTTTATGATGTCACATCAGACTTTTTTTTATTAATAATGATTTTTTTATGATGTAGATTTATTTGATTATTAATCATATTTTTTATGATATCATAGATTTCTCTTATTAATAATGATAGTATTTTCGTGATGTCACTACAAATTTCTTTCATTAAGACTGGCATCCACGTAACCAACACCTCTCATTTAGCATGACATCATACTATTTTAAAAGAAAAGAGGACTCCTCCTTCGAAAACATCCTTTGACACCCATTACTATGCAAGGGGGCTGGGTCGTCTAGGTTAAGTCAGGTGATTTCACCCTGGGAAAAAAAAAAAAAAAAAAAAATCTAGGTGAGGCTGTGCATGAATCACCTGGTGGTTCCTCGCTGTATAAATTCGTTTGCCTGGACACTTTGTGTTTACGTGTTGTTGTTCTGGGGAGAGATAAGAGATAAAAAGGTTTCCATTAATCATGGAGGAAATGAGGTGTTTTGTTGTTGTTGATGGGGACTTTGATCTTGGAGGTGATTTTTTGCAAAAACGATTTTTTTTTCGATTTTTTTTATTAAATTTATATATTATTGATTTTACTGAAACGATTTTATTTTTTTATTTTTAATCTATATGTTATTTATTGGTTTATATGTTTATCAATTTATGTAATTTATATAGATGCGTATTTTTATAAATTGTATATAATTTATTGTTTTTTTTTTATTTATTCATTTATATAACTATATAGAGGCGTATTTTCATAAATTTGTGTATTATTTATTAGTTTATTTATTTATTCATTTATATAACTTTATAGATGCGTTTTTTTATAAATTTGTATATTATTTATTGGTTTATTTATTTATAAATATAACTTATATAGATGCGTATTTTCATAAATTAGTATATTATTTATTGGTTTATATGTTTATTCGTTTATGTAACATATATAGATGCGTATTTTTATACATATGAATATTATTTATTAATTTATTTATTAATTTATTTAACTATAAATGAGTATTTTTATAAATTTGTATATTATTTATTGGTTTATTTTTTTATTCATTTATATAAATTTATAAATGCGTATTTTTATAAATGTGTATATGATTTATTGGTTCATTTCCGTAATATCCTAATTGTTATTTTCATCTATATATTTTTTTTTTTACAATTACTTTCTTTATATTTTTATGAGTTTATATATTTATTGGTTTATTTATTTATAGATCTATATAGATACAGAGGAGGTTCATTTGTGTAATATTCTGTTTTGACGCTGTTACTGTTTTTAGAATGATATATTGTTAATTTATTCTCATCATTTATTTATTTCCTTATTTCCTTTCCTCACTGGGTTATTTTTCCATGTTGGACCCTTGGGCTTATAGCATCTTGCTTTTCCTACTAGGGTTGTAGCTTGGCTAGTAATAATAATAATAATAATAATAATAATAATAATAATGATAATTTTTTATTTTAATTATATTCCTTAGAAGATTAGTTAATAAATAGTTCTTACGAGTTGTTACTTGAGAATATGAAGGTATTAAAAATGGCGAAAATTATAATAAAATTAATAATCATGATAATGATATCTGAAATCAAATCTCATTGTTTAGCTGAATATTATTTTATCACGAAACTATCATAGAGAGAATATTCTGTATAATGCCATGCAAAAAATATGATTTATTTTTAGTTAAAAAATATTATTTTATCCTGGAACTATCATAGAGAGAATATTCTGTATAATGCCAGGAAAAAATATGATTTATTTGTAGTTAAAATATATTTAGGGTGAATGTCGTAGTGACTGATGTGTAGTTTTTCTCTGGAGCCACCCCTGTTTGGTGAAACAATTTCGGGAATGTGTATACGCATATTATATGCTCCTGGGTATATGCGTATTGAGAACACGCCGTTCGGAAATAAGATATTA
Organism: Palaemon carinicauda; assembly: GCF_036898095.1. Lineage (NCBI taxonomy): Eukaryota > Metazoa > Arthropoda > Malacostraca > Decapoda > Palaemonidae > Palaemon > Palaemon carinicauda. Next base: position 63,698,108 of record NC_090742.1, on the reverse strand, counting down.
AATATCTTTTTTTTTAGTTAGTCTTTATAACATTTCATGTAATTATTACACAATCTATAAAGCTTAATTATGATTTTTTTTTTTAAATTCGTTATGAAATGTTGAATGTATGAAAGCTTACCATTTTTTCAACCACCATTTCTTGTGAACAGTGTGTACGTATGTAGAATGGTTGGGTTAAAATGTTTTTATTTTAATTTTTCATTAGTTCTCTTAGTTTATTTTATCCTTGTTCCCTTTCCTCACTGGGCTATTTTCCCTGTTGGAGCACTTGTGCTTATAGCATCCTACTTTTCTAGCTAGGGTTGTAGCTTAGCTTGTAATAATAATAATAATAATAATAATAATAATAATAATATGCGTACTACCGTGTTTGGCTCATCGCAAAGTTTATATATAAGGTGTTGTCACCTAAACACATGTGTATGTCCCTCTAGCTCTAGGATTGTGCGGTTATATATATGTGTATCTTGCCCACGTTTGGGCATGTGTATCCCCAAACTGAGTATGTATGTGTAAGAGAGGCAGATTGTCCCGCAAATCGTGTGTCCTTAGAATAAACAGGTGTGTCTCTCTGCCAGGTGGAATAAAACTCCTGATTTAACGACTCTTGTCTGAGCTCGACGCTTGGAATAAGACACATCTTGATTAGGAAAACAATAGACGATTTCCTTTTTTTTTTTTAATTTACTTATTATAGTTTTCTTATATTGAAATTGGAACGTTGGAGAGAGAGAGAGAGAGAGAGAGAGAGAGAGAGAGAGAGAGAGAGAGAGAGAGAGAGAGAGAGAGAGAGAGAGAGAGTGAGTTATACTGTTTTGAAAAGGGAAACGACGATTTCCTTTTTATTAAATTTTCGTTATATGGTTACTTATATCGAAATTGGAACCTTGGGGATAATTTGGAATGGAAAGCTGAGAGAGAGAGAGAGAGAGAGAGAGAGAGAGAGAGAGAGAGAGAGAGAGAGAGAGAGAGAGAATTATACTGTCACCTCCGGGAGTAAATCTTAGTCACTTCCATATATGATTTGAAGTTTTCATCACGGCTAAATGATGTATTTAAAAGTATGGGCCTTTATGGCCAGCTCTTCATCAATTATGGGCGTCATGTGATGAGCATAATTAATAGGGCTTGTGGTCCATAATGACCTTAGCAAGGTCATGCTCTGTAGGGTAAGCGAGGAATTATTAGTGAATACCTTCAAGGCTTGACTTATGAAGAAAAGAGATGTGTGGAATTATTTTTCGTACCAGGAGAACGATAAACTTTTGAAAGCTTTACCCTAAGATTCTCTCTCTCTCTCTCTCTCTCTCTCTCTCTCTCTCTCTCTCCTCTCTCTCTCTCTCTCTCTCTCTCTCTCTCTCTCAAGAATTAGTTAGAGAAGATAATAAATACTCTAAAAGAGCAAATAGATTCTCCGCGGATGGACTAAAATGTCTTCGAGACATCCAAAATCCTTGTAAGTCTCTCTCTCTCTCTCTCTCTCTCTCTCTCTCTCTCTCTCTCTCTCTCTCTCTCTCTCTCTCTCTCTATATATATATATATATATATATATATATATATATATATATATATATATATATATATATATATCTCAAGAATTAGTCAAGATAATAGAAATTATAAACGTTTAAACTAATTCGCTCTACACAAGAGCAAAAGGATTCTCCAAGGATGGACTAATGTCTTTGAGACATCCAAAATCCTTGTAAGTCTCTCTCTCTCTCTCTCTCTCTCTCTCTCTCTCTCTCTCAGTGACTGGCTTCGTTATTACACATCCAAACCCCTGACTACGTTTTGGGCATCTCGCCAGGCGAGGATAAACTCCCCGATAAATGCCCCGAATGCCCTGCCAATTTCGAATGCCATTTCTTTTTGCTCTTTAATAATTTACCCTGTTGTTGCCACGATTTTGTGCCCGGTGCAGCATTCCTCCATTACCTTACTTGGCCCGGGTTGTAGCTTGGGCTATCGAAGACAACGACGCGAAGGAGTGGCGAGAGATGGATCTTTATAGATCTTTCTGTAGGTCTTGGTTTAACCCGTCGGAGGTTGGAGAGAATACGCGATGAGGTTTGATAGTCCAGAGGGTAATTAGTCTTCGAGACGTCCCTACATCTAAATCATTTGTGTGTCTCGTAGGGGATGGGTGTTAATGACGTCACAGATAGTGTTTGATGACTTTTGGAATCTTTACGTAATATTATTATTATTGTTGTTATTATTATTATTATTGTTATTATTATTATGATTTATTATTATTATTATTATTATTATTATTATTATTATTATTATTATTATTATTATTATTAAAATTATTATTATTATTATTGTTTTTTATTATTATTATTGTTATTATTATTATTATCATTATTATTGTTATTATTATTATTATCTAATTTATTATTATTATAATTTATTATTATTATTATTATTATTATTATTATTATTATTATTATTATTACTTGCTAAGCTACAACCCTAGTTGGAAAAGTAGGATGCTCTAAACCCAGGGGCTCCAACATGGAAAATAGCCCAGTGAGGAAAGGAAACAAGGGAAAATAAAATATTTTAAGAACAGTAAGAACATTAAAATAAATATTTCCTCTCTGGTTCTATTGACATCTGTGAGTGGCAAGTTTCGAGTAAATTAGTTATTATTGGTTGGATATTTTTCTTATGATGAAGGCAAATCTGTTGTGATCCCCTTGGTGTTGTTAACATGTAATTGTTATTAAAATCAGACTTTTATCAGTTTATTATTTAATGTTTCAATGATAAAATCTTTGTTTTATTTTCTAAACTTTTAGGGTTTACGAAATTATTTAAATAACTTTAGTGTTGTTAACATGTTATTGTAATTGAAATCAGACTACATTCAGTTTATTATATAATGTTACAATGATAAATTCCTTGTTCTGTTTTGTAAAGGTTTAGGGTTTACGAAATTATGTAAATAACTTTATCTTTTTCTTTTTACAGGTTAGTAATGCTGTTATTGCAACATCGAAGTTTGACTTTTTCTTTTGTAAGTACTCAACTTTTCGTATTTTCCTTTATGATAAGTATGGTATTGTTAAATAGTGTATGTGTTTACATTACGACTTTGTATGTATGAAATTCTTTAATATTATTTTTTGGACATTTGTTATCTTATTGTCGCAGAAAAATGTTCGACAATAAAAAAAAAAAAAAAAAAACAATATGGAAAAATATTAAAGTATCCGAGAATAAAAAAAAAAAAAAACATGGAAAAATAGATTTTGATCTCTACAAAGATATCACCCAATAAAAATAAACAGAAATAGATTCGAACTCTTTCGAAGGACAAAAATAACAATGATAAATGGAGCAATCAGTTTCGAGTTTACAGTTGCGTAAGTTTTAAGGATTTTGATGATACGTTTTATCTTTTCAATCATCTGCAATGCTTGACAGCCTAAACACTTATTATTATTATTATTATTGTTGTTGTTGTTGTTGTTGTTGTTGTTGTTGTCATTATCATTATTATTATTATTATTATTATTATTATTATTATTACTACTTGCTAATCTTCAACCCTAGTTGGAAAAGCAGGATGCTATAAATCCGGGGGCCCCAACAGGGAAAATAGCCCAGTGAGGAGAGGAATAAAGGAAAAATAAAATATTCTTAGAACAGTAACAATATTAAAATAAATATTTCCTATATAAACCATAAAAACTTTACAAAACAAGAGGAAGAGAAATTAGATAGAATAGTATGCCCAAGTGTACCCTCAAGCTAGAGAAGTCTAACCAACGACAGTGGAAGACCATGGTGCAAAGGCTATGGCACTACCCAAGACTAGAGAACAATGGTTTGATTTTGGAGTGTCCTTCTAGAAGAGCTGATTACCATAGCTGAGGAGTAATTGGCCGATAAAGGAACGATATTCACCAGGCCTGATTTTCTTGTTCAGTGGGACCAACCCATCCTTAGGATTCATGCAAATAACTCATAAATAAGCAGATGTTGTTGACCAGGATTTTGGGACACGAGGTGTGGCCAGCCCCCTTTTTGGAGGTTTGGAGGTTTTAATTTTTGTGAGGCAAAGACAAAACTTGCTGTTTATCTTGTGCGGACTTATTTATTTTGATTAGGCTACACGTCTCTCATCGTATGTGCATTTGGACTGAGTGTGTACATTTATAGATAATGAATAAGATAGGCTTTTCTCTATGGATTATTTCATACGAATTTTTTTACACCGTTTCATAAAATTACTCAAAGTGCTGATACCCGGAACGTAAGTCTCTCTCTCTCTCTCTCTCTCTCTCTCTCTCTCTCTCTCTCTCTCTCTCTCTCTGCCCCCTTTTTAGAATGTTGGAGGTTTTGGATGTTTTAATTTTTGTGAGGCAAAAACAAAACTTGCTGTTTATCTTGTGCGTACTTGTTCGATTTGTTGTTTTGATATGAATGTTTTTGTTAATACTTCTCCAGAATGGGATGAAGGTTTCAGGCTTGGCATGTCACAGGATAATAATGGTAATAACGAGCTTTAATGAGATACTGTATATGAGTTAGTCGTTTGTCTTTTATTAATTTGTTTACTCTCTCCCTCTTGGACTATCTTAACCTTTCTCTCTTTGTCTGTTTGTCAGTTTAGATAGGAAATGTAATTAGAAAGGCTCTGAAAGGAAAATGAAAAAAGCCGAATACAAGTAGAAAGAGGCAGACCTCCCTAGCATCTATGGGAACTCCTTTCATTAATTTGTTGTGTAGCAGTTTCAAATTTACAAAAAAATGAACTTATCACGTTTTATTTATTTTTTCAAACCACCTTCGTTCTGTTGTTCAAAGTGAATAGTATGGGATTTCCGCATATGTGAGTGAAGTCACTAAGTTTTTGAAAGTCTTATAGTACAGGGGGTTCATTCACGATTCAAAACAAACTCACAAACACACTTATATACATATATATATATATATATATATGTATATATATGTGTGTATATATATAGTGTGTATGTATATATATATATATATATATACATGTAAATATATATATGTGTATATACATACATATATACATGTATATATATAAATGAAATCATACTGTACGCTTTTTACATTTTGCAGCGGGAGGTGCCATAAGGGCACAACCTTCTATATTTACCAAAGTATTTAGGAGTCATGTTAATCATCTCACGTCTCTTTTTCGTGACCTCGACAGACGGAGAAACATATCTAAGAGATGAATGGACCGGTAAGTGGCAAGCCACGAACAATTCACGTACTTAGGAAATGTAAGCAGATTGCTGTATCACCCATCCACAAATCCCACCATAGATAAATGTCTTTCAAGAAGTGGTTTGGTCCCCATACATTTCTGAGGTGGTTATTAACCACATGGCCATGACGACTGACTGTAACTCACTGCAGTTAATCAGCCAGATTTTAATGGTTTAAAGGCCACTCATGAATGGCATAGGCAAGGGAAAGTGACAGTGTCCTAACTAGCAGTACATTGCCCTAGAGACTGACCATATATACATATGAACAGCCCTCAAGCCCCATCTCCACCGAAGCTAGGAGCAGGGAGGATCAGGCAATGGCTGCTGATGACTTAGCAGGTAGACCTATAGGCTCCCCCCCCCCACACATCCTTAGCTCACAAGGATTCGAACCCCAGTCATGCAGATCTCCAGGCAGGGACGTTTTCAATAGCCTCCACATGACTCAATGATGTGGGATTCGAACGTTGCATTACGGCCTGCCTACGCAAGAGCCCGTGTCTTGCATAAGGCAAGGCAATCTTAACAGACAGACAGACCCTTGCAGCTGTCGGTATTGAGACGAGCATCACGCTCACTCGATACATCCAAACCTCTCAACACATTATGGATACAAGATGAACATACTGTCCAGAAGGAGGCACCTCCTGCAGACACGAGATAGCATTAAGGACAACGGCAAATTCGGCGCGACCCGATAAGGAGGTCAAAGGTCAAACCCTGCGATACCGGTGTTCGTTCTGGAGTATTATCTGTGTGGTTTCAAGTGCAACGTTGTATCTTTGAAGTTCCAGCTCATTGACTATGCAAGGGATGATGTCCTCTTCGAGTCTCAAGGACACGGGGAAGTTGAGAAATTTGTCGTGATATCTCGGGGGGAAATATTTGGAGGGGGGTGGGGGGTTGTTGTTGCTGGGTGTCATTGTGTGACAGACAGACAGACAAAAAGTTACATTAGACATTAGTTTATATATTATTATTGTTATTATTATTATTATTATTATTATTATCATCATCATCATCATCATCATTATAAGCTAAGCTACAAACTTAGTTGGAAAAGCAGGATGCTATAAGCCCAAGATCTCCAACAGGGAAAAATACCCAAGTACGGAAAGGAAACAGTGGAATTAACAAACTGCAAAAGAAGAAATAATCAAAATAGAATATTTTAAGAGCAGTAACATCATTAAATACTTGCCAGTAGAGTGATACTGAAATTTCAAGTTTTGTTTTCTATTATGTTCACCAGAAGGGCGAGTGGTTGGCGACTGGTTCGATCTGAATTGATATGATTTGAATAATATATTGACTGATAAAAAGTTGAATAAAATGTTATTACAGGAGAGAGAGAGAGAGAGAGAGAGAGAGAGAGAGAGAGAGAGAGAGAGAGAGAGAGAGAGAGAGAGAGAGAGAGAGAGAGAGAGATTGGGGAAGGACTTAATGAGGTTATGGTGCTTGAATATTAATTTTATATCTAATATATTTCAACTAAATAATAAATAAAGAAAAAAATATTAAAATGTTATCACATCGTGCATTGAGAGAGAGAGAGAGAGAGAGAGAGAGAGAGAGAGAGAGAGAGAGAGAGAGAGAGAGAGAGAGAGATTGTGGAAGAAGAACTTATTGATGTTATAGTAATTGAATGTTAATTTTATATCTGATATATTTCAACTAAAAATATTAGCTTAGCTAATAATAACAATAATAATAATAATAATAATAATAAAAATATGTTAATTTTATATCTGATATATTTCAACTAAAAATATTAGCTTAGCTAAAAATAATAGTACTAATAATAATGATAATAATAATAATAATAATAATTATAATAATAATAAATAAATAAATATACTATATAAAGCAAGAAATAAACGATATAGTGTCCCGACAAAGTTGAGCTTACTTTTCCTACATGTAAAAGTAATGGCAAATTTGTGTAAAATATAAGTAAGCTCACAAGACTGCCCTAGGGAATGCCAACGCAAATGCATCTTTAATGAGCTAAAAAAAGGCTGCTAATTGTGGGAACGGAAGTTACCCAAGGGGCTTGGCTACCAAAAAAAAAAATAAATAAATAAAAAATAAATATTGAAGAGGTAAATGCACTAATGAAATTAAAGAAGTCTTAAGTCTGGGTGGGTCCTGTAAAAGGTTCTGTAGTTTCTTCAATTTCTTGATTATTATTATTATTATTAATATTTTTTCTTTTTTTTTTGGAGAATATATAATTATTTCCTAAAAGTGAAAATTCTAAAATACAAGTGTCCATGTTCATATGTATTTCGTGTGTTTATGTATACATATATGTGGATGAGATTCAACACACACACACACACACACACATATATATATATATATATATATATATATATATATATATATATATACATTATATATATGTCTATATATACATACATTATATATGTGTCTATATATATATATATATATATATATATATATATATATATGTATATAAATGCATGAACAAATATATCTATTGCAAGCCAAGCTGTAACCTTGAGTAGAAAAGCAGACCTACAAAAGCCGTGAGGGCCTGATAAGGAAATCATTTCAGTACGCATTAAGTTTAACCTAGAAGCAAAAAAAAAAAAATAATAATAATAAAAATGATAATAAACTAGAAAACAGAAATAAAAAAATGATAGAAATAACAATATAATTATGACTGTATCTAGAAAGAAGGGAAATAGTGATGCTTTGAGAATGAAGATAAAAGCATAACCTAAAAAGGGGTGAACATCAACGAAAACAAAACAGAAATAAAGATAAACTTATGATGAACAGCCAAGTAAACCTTGACACTGGTATTAAGCCTGTCTAATACATTGAAGAACTAAAGGGGCTCTCAGGAGAGGGCAGACCTCCGCCTCGGCAGCTTACTTCTCGATATTTTGCTCGACCGTTACCTTGACCTTTGACCTTTATCTTCCAAATTTTGATTATTTCCAGCTTTTCAACTAAGTTAATCCCTGGAAGTTTTATTACTCTATAATCAAAATTGTGCCCTCGAAGCTGTTCACAAACATACACACAAAAATGGAGTAGTACATAACTTCCTTCCAACTTCGTTGGCGGAGATGAATATGGACATCACTTCGACAAGCAAATAGAAATAGAGATTGTAAATTTGATTTCATAGTGTCCTAGAACTTCCTACTTGCCTGAACTCTGTCTTTCTACATTTACCATTCGGGTTAATAGCCCTTACATATGTAGTAACCTCTAATTTTAGATGTAATTAATAGGAATTGTTTGTAACTGGTGTCAGTTGTGTGAGGAGAGTGGAGAGTATTTGCACCGACTCGCAGCGGTGGCCCTTTTAGCTCGGAAAAGTTTCCGGATCGCTGATTGGTTGGACGAGATAATTCCAACCAATCAGCGATCACGAAACTTTTCCGAGCTAAAAGGGCACCGCTGCGAGTCGGTGCAGATATGCATCGCTAAAAGAAATGGACTATAGGCTATTCGGTGTATGTGTAGGCGGAGAAATGACTCGTACCTAGAAATTACGTCGAACTGTCTGGCAAGTTCTTAAAGGACCTGTAACTATCCAGAGTGGTTTGTCATTGGATGGCTGGTTTCATATATATATATATATATATATATATATATATATATATATATATATAATATATATATATACATAATATATACATATATACATATATACATATATATATATACATAATATATACATATATATATATATATATATATATATATATATATATATATATATATATATATTTATATATATATATAAATATGTGTGTTTGCTTGTTTGTTTGCATATCGCCATGATCAGCTTCACTGTACTAGTCAGGGCCACCCATACTATGTTGGTTTGCTGTGAGCGATCAGACAGAAATCTCCCACCATCTCCAATCCGCACTTGCCATAGGGATGATGAAATTGACCAAACGCCAAAAATGAATAAGGACATGTCTGGGTACTTTTTCCTGCAGTGGACTGGATACGGCTGCATCTGTTGTTTGTTTTATGTACAGTATACAGTATATGTGCAGTGTATATATATAATATATGTATATATATATATATATATATAATATATATATATATATATATTTCTTTATTGATTTATATAATATACATACATATATATAAATATATATATATATATATATATATATATATATATATATATATATATATATACATACACATACATACATATACATACATACATATACATACATATAAATATATATATATATATATATACATATATATATACATACATATATATAGATATATATATATATATATATATGTATATATATATATATATATATATATATATATATATATATATATATATATATATATATGAACAAAAGAAACAGGACGAAGGAACAAACGAACTCTACCCGACTTGCACGATGCGAATTCTCCTCGATCCTGCCCAGAACTACTCTCCCGAAAGGTCAAGAAAGCGAAGGGGTGGAGTCCTACGTGGAGTTCCGGTGGAGGGAAGGAGTGAAAGAACGAAGAGAAGAAAGACCGGTTGAGGCTGAGGAAGGGGTGGAGGGGGGGGGAGAGGGTTTATTGGTAGGAGGGAACACATTAAACGGGGGAGGTGGAGGGGCATAGTGTGTGTGGGCCAGTGTTGCTAGAAATGGGGATTTATCCCTAGATTTTGGGGATTTTTGGGTGACTGGGGCATAGTGTGTGTAGGCCAGTGTTGCTAGATATGGGGATTTATCCCTAGATTTTGGGGATTTTGGGGGACTGATGGGAATATTCCGTACTAATTTCTATGATGAAGAAACAAAGATGAGTAAAACCTTTCTATTGTTGCAATTAATTTGCTTGCATTTATATGAAGTATAGTGAGTAATTTCTATATTATTAAAGCCTACAGGATCAGAAGAAATTATATTTGAGGAAATGGGAATTTTTTGGGTTATTTTGGGGATTTTTACGCTAACCCATCTGGCAACACTGGTGTGGGCACAATCAATGCAGTGAGGGGTGTGGGTTGGTAGCAGCGTTGCCAGGTTTTCTAAATGAGAAAAGGCCAATTTTTAAAGCTTTAAAAGACCAAACTATTAGTAAAAAAAAGGACAAAAATATAGCATTTATGGCCAATTTAAAAAAGGTCAAATTGAGATATTTGGCCCTAAAAAAGGTCCACAATTGATGGGTTTGGGCTGGAAAAAGGCCAACCTGGAAACCCTGGTTGGTAGGAGGGCATTATAGAGACAGGGAGGGATACCCCCACGGTAAGTGATCAATAGTATAAGCAAGGGCATGGAGGGGTCAGGTTTGCCCAGGTTGAGTTTGAGGGGGGAGGGGGTTAGGGGTATCTCTGGGTCCTTGGATGGGTATGACAGGGATTCAGGTTCCGGTGAGCGTGGATCGTGGTTGTAGACTCTCGGGTTTTTGTCGGGGCTTAGAACCCCGGGGAGGGAGGGGGGGGGGGGTGAAGGCAAGTTCCGGTGCGGGAGAATAAGTAGAGGAAAGGACTTGCGGGAAAACATGAATTAGAAGTGTGGTGAAAGAGTTTATTTATTTTCCTAACAGGAAGAATAAGATACGGTTGCATTCTTTTCTTGTATTATACTATGTTGTGTTAAATTTAATAGTTTGACACCGAGGTTATTTATTTAGTCGGTAATTGTCTTTTGTGTTTTGTAATTTCATCGTTTTTTATAGTAAGATTAAACTATTGTTTATATACTCAAGTACTTCCTTGTCTTCTGTGTTTTGATATTTCATCTTGATTTTAACAGCAAGAATAAAGTAAGCCATACTCCTATTTTGTTTGTTACTATCTTGTGTTATATTTAATGTCAATATTTTCATAGATTATTTACTTGATCTAGTAATATTCCTCTGCATAGTTGTGGAACATTGTCCTTGTAAGAAATCATAATGTTAAGTTTGTTTAGCTTCAGATATATAGAGCAGTTTAGTTTTTACCTCTACCGGGAACTTAGATTTATCAGAAAATTTGATTTTAAACTTATCAGGGCCTACGATTTTTTCTTGCAACCAATGCATTTGTATGATTTTTCATTTGAATTGATCTCTTCTAGGAGTCTTATGTTGAGGGAAATAGTTAAAAGTGCTGTGAGGTCTATAAATTCTTATGCACCTGAGGTAGTATTTGGTGGGTGGATAAAAAAAACAATAATCGTTATTTAGGAAGAAAGTTTCGTGCAATGAAAATAGAAGAGTTGAGGTCATTTAAGATCATTTCACATGCCTTATGCTTGGTGGGTGAATAGAAAAAATAACAACTGTTGTCATTTATTATTATTATTATTATTATTATTATTATTATTATTATTATTAAGCTACAACCCTAGTTGGAAAAGCAGAATGCTATAAGGCCAGGTGCTCCAACAGGGAAAATAGCCCAATGAGGAAAGGAAACAAAGAACAAAAATTAAGATGAAGAAATTTTCGTGCAGCTAAAATCGAGCTCCAACAGGGAAAATAGCCCAATGAGGAAAGGAAACAAGGGGAAAAAAATTTAAGATGAAGAAATTTTCGTGCAGCTGAAAAAGAAAATTTCAGGCCATTGAAGATTACCTCACATGTCTTATGCTTGGATTAAGTGCGTGCGTCTGTTTGTTCGTGTTAGTGTGTATTTCCAGTCAAGTTTGGCCGTAAAATGTACTTCGAGTTCCGGCGAAGCGGGACAGCTTAGGGGCGGGGGTGGGAGGTGGGGGGTGGGGGGGTTCAGGTCGTTTTGTGAGGGCTAGGAGTGGGAAGGAGTAGGAGGCGACTGCTCAGAGGCGAGATGGAAAATCGGTGGGCGTCTCCCATTTACCTCGAGGACGCAGTCCAAGGTCATGCTGGGCGGGAAGGATACTCGTCCTCAAACAAGATAAAGGGACTTGTAGTTTGGAGGGCGACTTTATTTAAGGATTTTGTATATGCTTTCGGATTATCTCCTTTTTTTTTCTTTTTATGATGCTCTTTTTTTTCCGTAACACACACACACACACCTCTCTCTCTCTCTCTCTCTCTCTCTCTCTCTCTCTCTCTCTCTCTCTCTCTCTCTCTCTCTCTCTCTCTCTCTCTTATCAAAACTCCAAGCATGATCGCACATTAACGAATATAATTTTTACTTTTTTTATATACTTAAAAAATGGAAAAAAAAAAAAAACATTTATCCGATTTCATGAGTAAACATTTCTGATTATAATTTTTACTTCGATTTATTTGATTAGAAAATTGAAAAAATTAACATTGATCTGAGTCCATTTGTAAAAATTCAACGTCTTAACCAAACATATCCCTTACAAGGCCTCTATAACCTCAATAATTGTAACGCCATATCATATACCAACCTTCATTCGTCTTCAAAACCCTGTGTGCCTTTTTTAGGGACTGGAATTTCTTATAAACTCTGTATGGAAGAAGAAGGTTCTTTACCTGGCAAGTTATTTACTGCCTTACTGGGTCACTTGAGCGTGTAAACAGAAATTGCTTGGCTGGGAGGACCACCTCCTGTGATGAATCATCCGGAATCATCATCATCATCTTTTTTTCCTTCTTCGTTTTATTCTTCCTCCACTTTTTTTAAGTCCATCTGTTTGTTTCCTGTTTTTTCTTCTTTTATTAGAAGATGCTTTACCTAATTTGTTTAATTCCTGATTTTTTCTTCTTTCACTAGAAAACGATTTTTCTAATTTGTTTATTTCCTGTGTTTTTCTTCTTTATTAGAAAACGATTTTTTTAATTTGTTTAATTCCTGATTTTTTCTTCTTGCACTAGAAAACGTTTTTTTTCTGATTCGTTTATTTCCTATTTTTTTCTTCTTTTATTAGAAAATGCTTTTTTTCTGATTTGTTTATTTCCTGATTTTTTCTTTTATTAGAAAATGCTTTTTCTAATTTGTTTATTTCCTGTTTTTTCTTTTATTAGAAAATGCTTTTTCTAATTTGTTTATTTCCTGATTTTTTCTTCTTTTATTAGCAAATGCTTTTTCTAATTTGTTTATTTCCTGATTTTTTCTTCTTTTATTAGAAAATTCTTTTTTTCTGATTTGTTTATTTCCTGATTTTTTTTCTTTCTTTAGAAAATTATTTTTCTAATTCTTTTATTTCCTGTATTTTTTCTTCTTTCATTAGAAAATGCTTTTTCTAGTTTGTTTATTTCCTGATTTTTTTCTTTTATTAGAAAATTCTTTTTTTTCTGATTTGTTTGTTTCCTGATTTTTTCTTTCACTAGAAAACGATTTTTCTAATTCTTTTATTTCCTGATTTTTTCTTCTTTTATTAGAAGATGCTTTATCTAATTTGTTTATTTCCTGTTTTTTTCTTTTATTAGAAAATGCTTTTTCTAATTTGTTTATTTCCTGATTTTTTCTTCTTTCATTAGAAAATGCTTTATCTAATTTGTTTATTTCCTGATTTTTTCTTCTTTTATTAGAAAATGCTTTATCTAATTTGTTTATTTCCTGATGTTTTCTTCTTTAGAAAACGTTTTTTTCTGATTCGTTTATTTCCTGATTTTTTCTTCTTTTATTAGAAAAAGCTTTTTCTAATTTGTTTAATTCCTGATTTTTTCTTATTTTATTAGAAAAATGCTTTTTCTAATTTGTTTATTTCCTGATTTTTTCTTCTTTCACTAGAAAATGATTTTTCTAATTCTTTTATTTCATGATTTTTTCTTCTTTCACTAGAAAACGAATCTTCTAATTCTTTTATTTCCTGATTTTTTCTTCTTTCATTAGGAAACACTTTTTCTTATTCGTTTATTTCCTGCATTTTTATAATTTCATTAGAAAAAAAAATGGGTTTTTAAATTGTTTATTTCCTTGTTTTCTTCTTTTATTAGAAAATGTTTTTAAATTGTTTATATCCTTATTTTTCTTATTTCATTAGATTTTTAAATCTTTTTTTTTTCTTTTCGTCCCTCGAATCGTGTTTCTTATTTTGTTTTTTAAATCCGAATTATTTATTTATTTATTCATTTATAATTTTTTATTTAATCTATTTGCATTTCTTTTATTTATAAAGTTCATCTTTGCATTAATTTCCTTCTAATTCATCGTCTTTAATTCATTTATTTATACTTTTTGTCATTTTGCAATAACTTTTTACTTAGGAAAATTATGTATGTTTTGTTAATTCTTAGAAATTGTAGACTTGTTTTTTGAGTTTATTTAATGTTAATATATTGAGTCCATTTTAAGTCCCTTTATATGATTTAGTTGAATTGATAGTTGAACGAGGTATCTGATCTGAGAGAGAGAGAGAGAGAGAGAGAGAGAGAGAGAGAGAGAGAGAGGAGAGAGAGAGAGAGAGAGTTTTGTCATTTAATCGCTTCTCTCCAAGACATCGGCAGACTTGAGATAATATCACATAACAACTGGTCTTGCATACATTCAATTCCTTGCTCTCTCTCTCTCTCTCTCTCTCTCTCTCTCTCTCTCTCTCTCTCTCTCTCTCTCACACACACACATATGCGCTGCTATTATCCAGTGACCACACCTCTCTTTTTCTTTATATTTTCTTCCTTTATCTCCTCTCCTTTTAATTTCTCTATTTCAGCTTTTCCTTTTTTTTACTTCCATTTTTATCAGACCTTATAATCAATATCTCAACTCCACCTTGCCATTTCTTTTAATCTCATCGTTAATTATCTTCACTTTTCTTTATTTCCCTTTTCTATCTGTACCTTTCATTCTCTCCCACTTATACTCTTATCTACTTTATCTTGATTTTCCTTCCTATTTTCTTATTTCCATTCCTTATCTCTAATCTGTATTCCTCTCTTCCACCCCCTCCCACCACCAACCACGCCTCACTGCCTCCCTGAAACCCCCCCCCCCCCCTTGCCAGTTGCCCTGGCAGGAAATCCTGCTTTGTCGTCTTGCCCAAATAAGTCGAGTAGTCGAGAGAGGTCGAGATGACAGCGCGTCGATTATGCCCGACGTCGACACTTTCGGTTTTAAGTCGTTTTTTTTTTTTTTTTTTTTTTTTTTTTTTTTTTTTTTTTTTTGAAGAAGGAGGAGGAGGAGGAGGAGGAGGAGGAGGAGGAGGAGGAGGAGGAGGAGGAGGACTTATCCCTTCATTCCCTGTCATTAATTACTGATTAGTTCTCTTAATTAGCGGTAGATTATAATTATTTATTTATTGGTATGTTGTGATTTTCTCTCTCTCGTCTCTCATCGGATTATGT
>NC_090742.1:63675122-63677162 GCF_036898095.1 Palaemon carinicauda | reverse complement strand
TTTACGGAGATTTATTTTTCTTTCCGTATTTTTTCCGTAGCTTTTTGTATATAAATATATTTTTAAATCACGTCAATTTCATCGTTTATTATTACAATAATTTTTATAATATTTAAATTGGTTTATTTTTCTATTTCATTCGTTCATTTTCCTTTTATATATTCAGAAAATGCCGGTAATGTCTGCAAATTATAGTTTATTTATTTATTTCTTTTCCTCACTGGGCTATTTTTCCTTGTAGCCCTTGGCTTAAAGCTTCTTGGTTTTTCCAACTAGGGTCGTAGCTTAGCTAATAACAACAACAACAACAACAACAATAATTAATAATAGTAATAAATAATAAATAATCATTTCTATTAACGCAAAACTGTCATGCTATAAGAGACAGGAAATACACTTCGAGCGAAGTACCTCTTTTGTATTGCTTAGAGAGAGACACCGACCAACCAGTTCTTCTTACTAATGAACAAGTGAACTTTGATGAACAGCGGAAGAAGAACCTTCGGAATAACAAAGACACTCGTGATGACGACATGTCCTTATACGATGCCTTGATTAAACGTACTGTTGGTGACCGGATGTGATGTGATGTGTTGAATGTAAGCGAGCCTTTGGACTCGGGCGAAATATTAAGTATCAGATGGCTTTTGTTATTCCTGCAAAGGGTGGAGGGGTGGGGGGGGGGGGTGAGGGGTTGGGGGGGGGGAGGGGGTAAGGGGGGGTCAGCAGGAAGATAACTTATATACAGTTGTACGATAACCGAATACTTGATATGTTGCTGTGTATAATACTTGCTTGTTATCTTCCAAGTTCGTTTGGACTTATGGTGTGATAGCTATTAACTTCCTGAGGGATGTTATGGTGGGCTCTCTCTCTCTCTCTCTCTCTCTCTCTCTCTCTCTCTCTCTCTTTTAATTAGCAAGAGAAAGAGAAATATTGCAAAGCTAGAAGAAGGAAACTAACAAATTGACTAACTCGCAACTCTCTCTCTCTCTCTCTCTCTCTCTCTCTCTCTCTCTCTCTCTCTCTTAATTAGCAAGAGAAAGAGAAATATTGCAAAGCTAGAAGAAGGAAACTAACAAATTGACTAACTCGCAACTCTCTCTCTCTCTCTCTCTCTCTCTCTCTCTCTCTCTTAATTAGCAAGAGAAAGAGAAATATTGCAAAGCTAGAAGAAGGAAACTAACATATTGACTAACTCGCAACTCTCTCTCTCTCTCTCTCTCTCTCTCTCTCTCTCTTTCAATTAGCAAGAGAAAGAGAAATATTGCAAAGCTAGAAGAAGGAAACTAACATATTGACTAACTCGCAACTCTCTCTCTCTCTCTCTCTCTCTCTCTCTCTCTCTTAATTAGCAAGAGAAAGAGAAATATTGCAAAGCTAGAAGAAGGAAACTAACATATTGACTAACTCGCAACTCTCTCTCTCTCTCTCTCTCTCTCTCTCTCTCTCTCTCAGTTAATTAGTAAGAGAAGCAACATTACAAAGCTGGAAAAAAAAAAGGAACATAAGCATATTGATGATCTTGGAAACATTCGGAAAATTTTCTTTTATCAGCTTCGAAAGGTCACAGAACACGGTTCGTTTTTTATCCACGCTGTTAAACCCCCCCCCCCCCCTGGTCTCCTGGGGCTACTTGGTAAGCCCAAAAGGAGTCGTGAGAGCTCAAAAAAAGAAGAAAAAAAAGAAAAGTCCTCAAGACTGAGAAACTATATTCGCTTTCCCAATATGGGGTCGGCGCCTGTCTTTAACACTCAGGTGATCGGTCAAGGTCTCGAGTTTTTGTGTGCTTCTGTTTTCTCCATTCATTTATTCAAATCTCTCTCTCTCTCTCTCTCTCTCTCTCTCTCTCTCTCTGTGTGGGTATGGAGGTCTATAACGTCAAGAAAAAACGTGACCTGTATTGGATTTGATGAATGCAATATTAAATATGATGCGTCTCTCTCTCTCTCTCTCTCTCTCTCTCTCTCTCTCATACTGTATATATATGTGTCGGTCCGACTGTATGTTTATGCATATATTTACTTATATATGCAATAC
>NC_090742.1:63610122-63672622 GCF_036898095.1 Palaemon carinicauda | reverse complement strand
TCCTCCGCCCCTCCCCTCCTCCCTTTCCTCCTCCTCCTCCTCCTCCTTCTTGCTTAACCTCCTTAGCTCCTCCCTCCCTCCTCAACACTCCTCCTACCCCCCACCCCCCTTTCTCGTCTCGAGGCATCTCGATGCCCTTCAATGTAGGAGGGAGAAGAGGAATGAGGCAGGTAGGGAGAGTAGAGAGGGAGAAGAGGGGGGTGGGCTGGCAACTGGAAGAAGTTGTGTATGCCACGATGCCCCGAATGGAGGGAGGGTAGTTGATCACTTGATGTTGTGGTGGTGTGTTGGTCATGCGAACCTGACGTCCGGCTAGTGAATAGCAAACCCATCATCCTCCCCTGCCACCCCTTACCCTTTACCTACTTCTCTACTGCCCAAATACCCAGGAGGACGCCTGTTGACCCACCACCAACGCCACCTCCCTGGCCCGTCCTACTGACGAGTGTGTGTGTGTGTGTCGCAGTGCCAGTCTCCGACGTCTGACCTATCTCCGTAGGAGCGAGCATGCAGTGAACTCCGACCGATCGGATCTTCAAGTGATATTTTGGTGTTTTGATTTTTCCTTTCCTTTGTGTGGTATTTAGTGACAGTTGTTTTGGAAAGATAAAGATGGAATCTGATCATTTCTTCGTATGTGGACCCCTTCCACCGTCCCATCCTTCGTCGTGGAACGTTGGGATGCCTTGATAAGCGACCCCTCAGAATAAACTAGTTTAGTGTTTTATCATTCTCGTCTCGTTTCGGTAATGAGGTGAGGAGAAAAGCTTCTCATTATTGCGGAGTCTCGGACGAAACCCCCTTCTGGTTTTCTCTGACGTGATAAAGCTTATAATTTCTCCCGTGTTTGTGATAAAAGATACTCATAGTCAGTGTGTGTGTCTCTCTGTCTCTCCTCTTCTCCGTCGTCTCATTCTTACCAGGAGGGTAAACCACGTTGATTCAAAGGCGATTCATTAACTTTCTATTCACACAAAAGTTTTTAAGTTATTTAAATACATATCTAGATTTTTAAACAATCGGTTATCACCAACAGCTGTTTCATTGTTCTTTTCGCTCGTGATTCATTATCATTTTGGAAGCATCGTAGCATTGAACGAAGTTTAAAGGATTTTTCTAAAAGTTGTTGTTAATGTGTTGCTCTTAAAAGAAACATTACGTCATTGCTTAAGGAAGGTTGGGTAATTACAGTGAATTTTAGTGTCTGCCTGAGCTACTTGGACTAGATAGAATTCAGTCCACCACTTCAGTATTGGATTTTTCTTTTGAGTGATATCGTGCGCAGTTGAAAAGATATAATTTCGTATTTGTAACATTACCCTGTAATATTTTGAATTCACATTACCATTAGTCACGTTTTTTTGTTTTATATTTTTAACGAATTTAAAATCTTAGTTTCATTTAATTGTTAATATTATTTATATATTAATCTCGTATATATTTGTTGAATTTCAAGATTAATATTCCACGTATTAAAAAACAAATTTTAACATAGAAACTTCCGTTAGATTATGCTCCATTTGGCTGCTGGTGTACTTGACCTTCAACATAAATTTTACACAGAGACGAGCGATTTAAAAAATGACCGAGATCTCGAATCCGGGGATTTGTTTTTTCATCCGAATCAAGGTCACCCTTCAATGTCTAATAACGTTCCCGTTGAGATGATAGAAACCGATCAAAAACCTCCTGGTGTAGATACCGAGATAGCAGCTAACCTCCCGAAGGAGGAGAACAGAGAAGAGTGTCTTTTAAAGGAGATAGCGAAAGAGGAGGAGGAGGAAGAGATCCTAGTGGAATTTTCCTCCTCACAGACTAAAGAGAAATCAGAGAAACTCGACGGTGAAGGTAAGACTCAACAGGTTATTAAGGCGGACATCCGCCCTATGAGACACATGGAGATTGCAAGCACACTGGTCAAGGGGACTGCCCCCAGTTCCTCCTTCCATTCAGAGAACTCTCCCCTACTGAGGGATTATCCCATTTCCCTTCAAGACTGCTCTCCCGTTCGGCGGGATGTCAGGTCTTACAGTCCCTACAGTCAGACTTCCGACATGCACAGCTCGACCTCCACTCCTTCGTTGGAGGACAGTCCGACGGAGGTCAAGGAGGAGCCCCTTTTCGAGGGCCAGCGACCAGTTAGGTGTCCTAGAATCCCACACAACGGTCAGCATGAATCCCTAATGACAGACAGTGGGATTTACGATCACGATTTGCTCGATTCCGATGCGTCCGATTCAGTGGAAACGGGAGAGGACAGATTAGTGGAAACGAGGTCAAAGGTTATCGACAAGACTAACGGTATCGAACAATCAGAAGGCCGTAGGGGTCGTCATGCTTGTACAAGCAGTGAAGGGGCTTTGGAAATTGTGAGTGAAAGTGAATTTTATTCGGAAATTGTCGAAGCGTCTAGTCCAATAAAGTTAAAAGACGACAATCAATCTAGTCAGCAAAGATCAAATTCGGTCGACCTATCTTGGTACGATTCTGTTACGAGTGATTTCTACATTAATTCTGCCTTCGAGGGAAATGTTAGTGGCATTGCTGAGTTTAACCCCTGGAAAACAGGGGCATTATGTACCCGATTCTAAAGCAACCGTTGGTGAGTGTAGAGGGCCAAAAAGTAGTGGTAAGAAAATGGTTATGCTCATTGAAGAGCCCAAGAGAAAAGAAAACACAGACGCTTCTTTTAATACTGACGAAGACGAACTCGCCGCCTACATCTACGACCCCCAAATCAACGACTCCTACAACACGTGCTTGATGAAAAACAGAGAATTTCTCGAAGACCCTTACTTCGAACTGCATCGCAAGATCATGAAGGACAGGGAGGAGTCGGGGAATATCCTAGAGGACCCCTTGGAGGACCCCAATTTCGCCCTGCCCTCCTCCCATAGTCCCCTGCACCTCCCCTCAGATTACGACGACGAGGACGACGAATTCTTTATGCAAGTCGTACCTCCGTTCGGCGACGTGACCTCCAAGCTTAATCATCATGGTCTCATGGACTACAAATACGAGATGCATGACGCCACTTGGGGGGTGTCCAGTGGGGAGGTGTACTTCGACCTGCTAACAGGCCAGAGAATATTGTCGACCATTTACGAGTTCGAGGTTTCGTCCGACGAGGACACGGACTCGTACAGGATGACAGAGTCCCGCTTGAGCGACGTTGAGGAGGAAGAGATAAGATCTTTCAGGAAGGACTCCCTAGAGGAGAATCCTGATTTGTTCTCCCGTGACAGTGTGTTTGTTGGTGATGAGGGGGATGGAGAGGAGGAGGAGATGGAGGAGGAGGAGGAGGAGGACGGGTGTCATACGTCCCAGCCTGTATTCAAGAATGTTGGAGATGAAAGGGACTCGTTGAAGGAGGCGAATGAAAGTGAAAAACCCAGTCTCTCGGTTGATAAGGGAGGAATGGAAAGTATTCCTCGTGATAGGAGCGTGAGTGATGCTTGCGCAGATGATGATAGTCCGTTGATTGAAGAAGCATCGCCTGATATCAGTGACACAATGGAGTGCAGTAGTAGTGATATTGATGATAGGAAATCCGCAGAGAATATCAACGATAGTGATAGGAGAGCCACTAGTGATAAAGACGAACGTATATTCGAGCACAGTGGATTTGATTGCGAGAAAGAACATGAAACTCGTGATTTTATCATGAAAAGAGATGAAATTAGCCTCGAATTGAAGGAAAACAGGGGTGATCTTCGTGGTGATAGGGACTCTACTCCGCAGTTAACTAAATCCTGTTCAGATAATGTTGAGTCGAATGATGTGAGTAACGAATGCGAGGATTCCAAAATTGCGCAAGAGATTGCAAACGATCCTGCAACCACAAATTGTACAAGCGAAGACGCCCTTGATATTTCAATCGTGGTCACTGCTGCCGATGAAAACTACGGCAGTGATGAAGACTTCTATTCAACCGATACCTTCATCACGACCCGAGATCATTACGAATGTAATGACAGCTCTACGTGCGTCATTGGTTCGGATTGTTGCAGCGGTCCCGCGGGTAGCAACGATTGTTGCAGGAATACCCTGGAGGTGACGTGCGTCCACAACACCCACATTAGCGACGACGAAGCCTTCCAGAGCGATACCGAAACTGATGTCACTTACATCAGCAACCAGGATTCGCATCTTACCAGTAACGGACATCATGACGTCGCTAACATTGCCGAAGTTAACTTGAGCGACTCTGAGGACGAAAAGAATGGCAGTAGCCAGGGAAATTGCCCTTCAGATGACAGTAGCATAGAAAAGGCGAAATATACTAGAAATTATGATTCCGTTGATTGCCATGTTATGAAGGATGACGATGACGTTGCTTCTGAGCCGTTTGACCCAGAGTATTCCGGTTCTTATGACACCAGCCGGGTACCATATAAGGATGGGGATGATTGTAAGAGCAAATATAAAGACTCTTCATTGGAGAAAGGAGACACCAAAGCTCCTATTGCTGATGACAGCAATACTGAAGCTGAGGATTTTTCATTTCATCAAACCGAAGCTCTTGTTGCTAGCATTAACTCTGTGAGATCAGAAAGTATTGACGTTAGCAGCATTGAAGCTGATGCACTTTCAGATCGACACTATGAAGAATTTATGACAAATAATAATGTAATTGGTGATCACAACTGTTGTTGCGAGAATGGCGGCTCTGTTCAATGTACCCCTTGCGTTAATTGTGAGAAAGAAAAGCTAAGGATGTCTGTAAGTGAGAGTCCTATTGAGGGTAAAATCGTATCTGAATCTTGCACGGAAGTAAACAAAACTCCTTGCACAGAAGTAAACAAAACTCCTTGCACAGAAGTAAACATAACTCCTTGCACAGATGTAAACAAAACTCCTTGCACAGAAATAAACAAAACTGTCATTTCGTCATCGTTCACAGCTTCAATAGGTAAAGAAAAACAGCCTATCATTGATTCGATTCAGTACAAGGAGGAAGTTGCCGAGGACCTGCGTCTCCCCCCGGGGGGAGTCTCTAGGCTCGTCTGCGTTTGTTGCGAGAATTTAATCGGCCATGATAGCCTTTTAGGAGACTCGGGATCTCCATTTAAGGATGGAGAATCTGAGGAAAGTGATGGATCGGATTTGAAGTCGAGACGAAAGACACCCGTTCGAGAATCGTCGACCTACCGGACAGCTGCTTTAGTGGCCGAAGAATGCAAGAGATTGAATGTTAATATTGGTCAAAAGCATAAAAATCAAGAAAGAGCCAGTGAAGAAAAGTGCCTTGGAAGTTTTGGAAAAGATCAGTATTTGACGGGTGACGAATTTGAAATCTGCGTACCGGAACTCGCCCCGGCTAAGCCCAAGAGGTTATTTTTGAGGAGATTTTCCAGCGAAAATAGAACATATGTGGCTACTCCGCCTTTACTTAACAACCCAAAAAGTCATCCTGACGGCACAGATCTGGCGCAATCGCCCATCAAACCTAGAAGAAAGCGACACAGTCCCATGTCACCGCCAAGAAAAATTAAAAAAACCCACCGAAGCGAAACTGTCGCGACCAAAGCAGATATGGAAAACGGAGAGAAGCTTGAAAAGGAGATAGAACGAATGAGTAAAGAGAATCAGAATGGAGAAAACATTGCTGGACGTGTTGATGTTCAGCATCTCAGCGCCATTACGAGCTATAGTGGGTCAAGTTCATGCAGTGCTGAAACCCCCGGAGAGGCTCGGGGTGAACGAGTTGGCACTGGCCCAAATCCTCGTGATCCAGGTAGCCAGCAATTTGAATTGAATACTAATTCCTCCGGCGATGGAGAGATACGGTCGTCACATGACGCACACGAAACGGTTGCTATCGAGTCACGCATAGAAAGGGCGACGGACGACCAAGGTGAAGTTGATAGGAAAGGGGAAGATGCTGTTCTTACTTTCTCTAGCCCCACGAAGGTCTCGGCAATAGTGGCCTCTATTGTTCGGGAATCGCATCTAGACTCTCCTTTGAGGGCGCGCAAATTATCCAGATCCAATGGCAATGAGGACGAATGCATAAGGGATGAAGCAAAACCTGACGCTTCGAATAATAAAGATGTTTGTGACATTTCTCATTACCCTACGGGAGGGGCGACAGAATGCGGTGATAATATTCGTGACAAACCAGTTACAAAAGACATAGGAGAAGGAGAGTGTCACAAGACAGCAGTTATCGACAATAGTGTCTTGCGAGATATCACTAACGCACAAGAAAAGATTTTGGGCCATTCGGCTGTCAGTGCTGTTGATACAAATTACCCAAGTATAGGAAATGGAATAGAAAACAAGGAGGTATCCTGCCCCCGCCCACCAACCAGAAAGAAGAGATCCCATTCCTTCAATACGATTAAAGAGAGTCGACGAATCCAATTTGCAACAACTATTACTCCCCCTCAGGAGGTCGAGGACCAAAGGTCTCCTCCAAAGGTCCCACCGAGAACTTACCGTCGCTGCCAGTCCCTTCCCCGACGCCCTAAAACGCTGACGGGCGTAACGCCTCCCGGACGCCAGCCTACTTCTGAATCCAGAAAAGCCGTCGGACGATCGGCATCAACGGCCACATGTCGCCCTCACAGCATCAGTGACAGGACATCTATTCTTAATAGCAATCGTGTTCCGCAGGGGCATTTAAAAACCCCGAAGTTCGTAGGTATACAAGGCGCTCCCTCCAACGGGGTGAAGTTAGTTTCCATCAGTCCGCACACGCCCAGTCACGGCCCCGTTGCCGTGACCGAAGTGTCTAAGAACAAGAAACTGAGCGAGTCTTTCAGGAGGAAGAGTGCGTCTATGAGAAAGCACTATTTATCTCTGCCTCGACATCTGGCCAGGAAGTTTTCCAGCAGTTCCGACGCTAACGACGACGCCCTTTCGACCTGTTTCCCTTACCTGTTTTCCCGAAAGCAGAAGGACATCTACGATTTCACCTTACCTTCTTCCCACCCATCGGAAATTCCCGATCCAGAGCCTTTCGCAAGAGCCCCATCAACTGGTTCAGCGGAGAGCTTCTCTAATCTCTTTTCTTTCTATTCCTCGCTGGAGTATTACGAGCAAGAGGATAACAGGATCGAAAATCCATTTACCAAAGGTATAGTAGGCAACCTGACAACTTTTTCACCAGGAGTGGTTGATAAGACTCCACCACAACCCCCGCCTAGGAGAAATAGAAGGGGATCCCCCGTAGCTCTGAACTGTCCAGACACTTCTGTTAAAATCGTCAAAAGTGAGGAAGGTATTGCTCAAACTCCCAGTTCAGTAGATATGAACGACTCAGCGGCGATGTCACAAGATTTAAAGGTCCCTTTAAATTCACAAAATGATATAGATAAAGAAACGCCCCTTTGCATGGTAGAAAATGAAAATACTTTGGAGGCTGATAATACTCAAGAAACGAAACTTTCTTGTGAGTCATCATGCACTCCCGATACGTCGTCCCCACAATCAACTGATAAGGGGAAAGGAATATTGAATGATAGCAGCGTTGGAATTCTGCAGGAGGACTTTGACGCTAAACCTATTTCCTCTATGGAATGTCATGAAGAAGAAAAAGAAGAAGAAAGACCATCTCATGAAACTGTGGAAAACATAAAAGACATATTACAAAAGGACGAAATGGTTGAAACTCACGATGTGAAAGAACAAGAAAATGAAATAACATCTCTTGAAACTGCGGAGAATATAAAAGACGTATTGCCAAAGGATGAATTGGTTGAAACTCACGATGCCCCGTCTGCCATAGCACCTTCAGGTGACTTGGAGGCAGACGGAGAACTTCACCAGGTAGAAAGTGAGACGCAGAAAGACGAAACGACTTCGACGACTGACGATCCCGAAGGTGTGACGCCCACAGACGCCCCTGATGCGCAGGAGATCTTGGAACGGGACAGAGTCCCTTGGACGCCTCCTAACGTGGCCTTCCGAACGTGGGCCGAGAGGCAAGGAGTTCAGGAACCCCAGTTTACCCCTCTATCACTAAGACGATTAAATCTAGAGAGAAAGGGGAATGAATATGGGTCCCTGAAAGAAAGAAAGATTAAATCTTATCTTTCCATGGGACAGATAGACTGGAATAGAGGTTTCTCCCAAATGAGGAGGGACTCGAAAGGCTACCAGTCCCTGGAAGATTTACGAGGGAAAATGTTTGGATCCATGGATGATATTAGCCAAGGTAAATGGAGTCACCATTGTGTATGTGATATGTTATCTGGTGAATGAAGAATTCATGTTAATGACTAAACTGTCTTATCTTTTCATTAATTACTGTATTTCTGGCTTCTTATATTGTATGCAATGGTGACTAACCTTTATTTTCTCTTAATCTTCTGTATTGTTGTTAGAACATATTCCTTTTCTTTGACCCGAGTAGCAATTTTAGTTAAAAAATATTGCGGTAGAGGTTCCTGGTCTGAATTTTACGTAATATTTAACTAAAAATAAAAACCACAATTTCTATTCTTTTGCTGTTTACTAACACACCATTGCTACTTGTTTGGCAAGTGGCATTTTCAAACTTCACTGACATTTAGCACAGGAAGAAAGCAAGCATTCAATCTTATCATATGATTGCATATATATACATTTTGTATTACACGCATGTTTTTGCTTTATTTTTTGTATTTCCAAAGTTTAGTGATTATTCTCTTACTGTAACTAAGACAAATGTATTTTTCCTTCAAGAAATATGTAGATAATTGTTTAATTCGAAATGCAACATACACACACACATACATATATATATATATATATATATATATATATATATATATATATATAACATACATACATATATGCATATGGACGTGGGCAAGACTTATAATAAAAATGACAGTTGATAGTTGATAGATGGACAAAAAGTATAACAGAATGGGTCCCTAAAGATTGCAAATGAAGCAGTGAAAGTAAGAGAGGGCGTCGGATTAACGAGCTAAGAAAATATGCTTGTATATAGACTGGCATGGAAAGACCATAAACGGACGAAATCGGAAGGACATGCCCGAGGCCTTTGTCGCGCGTTGAACTAGCAATGGCGTATATATATATATATATATATATATATATATATATATATATATATATATATATATATATATATATATATATAAATGGCTGATGATATATATATATATATATATATGTATAAAGTATATTTCTTACCCCAAGACCCGAAACTAAAGGGTACTGACCCTGTTCAGCTTTCACTTAAGTCCATTGTGAAGCAAGAATATTTGCAAGAGAAGCAATCTGTATTCCATCATATTTGGGTCGATAAGGTCATTACGAAATCGTATTTAACCTGCGTTCGAAGCTCCGAGCTTGTGATAACCGTGTGTAACCGGTTAATCACACATTCGAGATGGAATCCAATCAACCGTAAAAAGTTGTATTTTAGTCTGTGCTGTTGAAGTAATCCTTTTCATATATTTTTCAAGCGATTTATCATTAGTTCTTTGTGGTTTATTACAGTTGGGAAATGTTACAGTCTCATTTTGCTTGTTATAGTTAAATTCTTTCTTATAAGTTAATAATTTCTCAGTGCAGTTTTCTTGTTTCGATTAATTCTATGAAGAAATTTCTTTGGGCTTGTTTTATACACTACAGTTTCACGTTATAGATAATTTTCTTCACCGATCAGGAATTTTAAATTTGTCAGCGGACCAGTTTGAGTCTTTCTTAAGAGAAGTTAATAATTTCTCAGTGCAGTTTTCTTGTTTTGATTAATTCTGTGAAGAAATTTGTTTGGGCTTGTTTTATACACTACACTTTCACGTTATAGATAATTTTCTTTACCGATCAGGAATTTTAAATTTGACAGTAGACCAGTTTGAGTTGAATTATAAATTGGCATAGCAATGGCAGTTCAACAACCCCATTTCAAAATGAACAGTGATACTTCATATAAGCTGTAACATTTTATCAAGAAAATTAGGTGGATCAAACAAGATCACACCAGAGAGAAATTTCAGTGTTTGTTATTCAAGACGCGAGGTATCAACCCTTGTATGCCCATTGTATCTCATGACGCAAGTTTGGTCTTTTTTTATCTGGAGAATTTGTAGTTTGCATGTGTACATTTACACACACACTTTATATATATATATATATATATATATATATATATATATATATATATACACATACACACATACATATCAAAAACCAGTTGCAAATAATAAAATACTTCAGTACCTAGTGCTTTCGTGTGTTTTAATACACACTTCAGGGCACAATGAGAGTGTATTAAAAAGCATGAAAGCGCTAGGTACTAAAGCATTTTAATATTTCCTACTGGCTTTTGCTCTCTCTCTCTCTCTCTCTCTCTCTCTCTCTCTCTCTCTCTCTCTCTCTGGTGGGTGCTCAGTATGTAAAACTGAATACCAACTTATGATTCACATACACAAGATAGTATTAAGAGGACTTAGATCGTACCCATATGATTTTTTTTTTTTTTTTTTTTTTTTGCAAATTAACTTCCGGTGGCCTTCGTTTCCCAAGTACCCAGTGAATGGTTTTCTCATTCCTTTGTTTGGGTTGACATTCAGTTACCTTTGATTGGGCGAGGTCGAATACTGCCGTTGGTATTTGCATCTTATAGAAGAAAAAAAAAGAAAAAAAACTACCTTATTCTGTGGTATCTTATTCTGTATGTATGTTCTTATTTTCCTTATGTTATTGGTGTTCTTATCGTGTATTGTCTCATGAGTATGTTTATTCATTTTTGTAAATAAATGAAGTGTTATATGTTAGTTGTCTAATGAGTAATGATTTAATTGCTTATTGAAATCTATTGCGCTGGTGTCCACACACACACACACACACACACACACACAGTTGTACTGCATCGATTGAACATTTATTATGTTGTAACACAGCCCCGTAATAATACAGTTTAAAGGGTTGTCGTTACCAGTGCAGCTTTGCCCAACATATCTAGCCAATTTGTCTATTTTATACATGAGCTATTTATACCATCGCTTTATATTTTAGCCTACCATTTAATTTAACAACGGGCAGTACATTTTCATAGTGTTATATACATTATACATACCCATGCTGTTTTGTAGCACGTAATAATTAGAAATTATGAATAAATAGACTAACTGGAAATTATCACTTCCCTCCTCAACCCGTATAGTGTTTTCCACCAACCCCCCCCTCCCCCCCCCCGGGCTACCCTGGGGCCACTCCCCCCCCCCTCCATCCCAAATTTTTGTGGTAAACGTAGCACCATATCACGATAACGGCGTGGAAAGGGATGAGAATTAATAACGAATGCCAGTTTCATGTTACAGTACATACTGTGACATACCAGCAGTGTCGTTATTCCGTATTACTCGGTTTATTTACGGAATATAGACCCTACGGATTTTTTTTTTTTTTTTGTACTGATTGACGAATTTAGGTCTAATCCGATCCATGCTGAGTGACATAGACATAATTTATCATCTGGTATTTGCTAGGCTGCATTGCAACCATGATATTAAGATTCAAATTCACCAACAGAATAGTGAGGAAAGGTATTGACATCTTGAATGTGTAAATAATGTGTATGGTCAGTTTCTGAATATGTTGATGTTTTGATGTCATTCACATTAAGGAAATGTGAAATGTTCAGTAGGCTGTAGGGAGAGTCGTTCGTGGAAAACTCGATATCATGACCCTGAACCAGATACATAATTATCTTTTTTTTTCATGATGGGCAGGTGTATCTGTCAATCAGAGATAATTGTTATACGATTCATACTAAAATTAACTAAGATTACATTCTCATTGTAGTCAGGCTTTAGAATGTGATAAGTGGTTGATAGTCTGGGATTGGCTTTATATTCGCAAGGGACGTTTAGTCACTAAAAGATAAGAAAACCTTAATTGTTCACGTTGATAACTTCCTTTTGATGTTTAAAGAGCACTCTTGCCCACTGTTCGTTTGATCCATATTCTGATGTAACTCGTTCTACCTTAAAAGGGGGCTCACTATCAGGCCTTCAGCCATTGTTTTGATAATTATAAACTGTTTTTTAAAAGATTTTTGGAAAGTTTTCTTTCGTAAATGTTCCCGTGTCAACCTAGGACCCCTATCATATGCATGTACCATATGACGTAGTTTTAACAGCTTTTAATCTACATTGTAAAATAAAATTAACGTAAATTTGTTCATTTCTAGTCCCGTAGTATTAGATAACTGAATGTTTTAATGTCCCTAGTTTCACAAGTTTTAGATCTCTTCTCTTTGAAAAAGGGTGTGTTCTTCCATTTGGACACCTTTAATCTCATTTACCCATGGAAGGTTTGTGCAAATTTAGTTGAAATTGGGTTAAGTTGTAATGGAGATGAACTCGTTAGTGAAAATTTTATTCTAGACATATATACGGATAAACTTCGATCAGAAAATTTTCTCTTTTAGTTCAAGTGAGGTAGAAATTTTTTTTTTTTTTTTTTGTAAAGGGTTTTTTTTTTTTTTTTTTTTTTTTTTTTTTTTTTTTTTTTTTTTTTTTTTTTTTTTTTTTAGTAATTATCCAAGTAACTAAACTTACCAGCGAATGTAAGATTAATAATGTTCCTGGTCACGACTTTTACTGAAATCCATTTCGTCAGTAATGAATAGAATATTAACAAATGGGACTATACTATCTACGAATGCGGTCTCTCTCTCTCTCTCTCTCTCTCTCTCTCTCTCTCTCTCTCTCTCTCTCTCTCTCTCTCTATCGTGAGAGATTTCATGTAACTTAAAACTGAATGCGTTACATAACATCTTGCATTTACACATTTTATTGACCTAATGCATCAATTTTATATAACTTTCTTAAAGTTTGTTATTATTTAAGCAAAATAATCCTGATGCCTATGTTATTCAATTTACCATTCAAACTTATGTAATTTTTCATTTAAATATGAACAACTCGTTCCATTTTTTCGTAGGCTACAAATTAATCTTTGTAGAATGGGTACAGGACTTGTGTAGGTGATAGCCGGGATGTTTGGAAAATAAAGTTCAGTAGAACGTAGGATGGTTGGGGCAGACCCAATTGCTCTCTATTTCCCTAATTACCTATGTTATATCAATTTGATATATAGTACCTTTTCTGTCTGTCTATCAGCATAGTATAAAATGTAGTTTAAGTATAATTTTCAGTTTTTTTGTTATTTCGCACGTAATAACTTCTCAGACTTGTTGATAATTTATATATATAATGACTGTTTTCATTCTTTTCAGACACTCCCTCCCCTGGCCCGCCAGTGGACCCCGAGAAGGAGGAGAACAGCCAACAGGAACATAACAAATCCCTAAAGAGAGAGGAGGACACCAGAGTCCAGCAGGACCGCTGCATCGAAGTCTACCCCGAGACAGTCAGGCAGAGACAGAGAAACATGATGACCTCGGCGAATAAGGTAACGGCAGTCTCCTGAGTTCTTCTCTGCCTTCTGTTAGGAGTCAGGGATATTTCTTTTTTGCTTTTGGGATGCAAGAGTGTTTGTTTTGCTTCCAAGGAGAGAGAGAGAGAGAGAGAGAGAGAGAGAGAGAGAGAGAGAGAGAGAGAGAGAGACTAGGTCTCTAGACCTGAGAGAGAGAGAGAGAGACTAGGTCTATAGACCTTAGAGAGAGAGAGAGACTAGGTCTATGGACCTTAGAGAGAGAGAGAGAGAGAGAGAGAGAGACTAGGTCTATAGACCTTAGAGAGAGAGAGAGAGAGAGAGAGAGAGAGAGAGAGACTAGGTCTCTAGACCTGAGAGAGAGAGAGAGAGACTAGGTCTATAGACCTTAGAGAGAGAGAGAGACTAGGTCTATGGACCTTAGAGAGAGAGAGAGAGAGAGAGAGAGAGACTAGGTCTATAGACCTTAGAGAGAGAGAGAGAGAGAGAGAGAGAGAGAGAGAGAGAGAGACTAGGTCTATGGACCTTAGAGAGAGAGAGAGAGAGAGAGAGAGAGAGAGAGAGAGACTAGGTCTATAGACCTGAGAGAGAGAGAGAGAGAGAGAGAGACTAGGTCTATAGACCTTAGAGAGAGAGAGAGAGAGAGAGAGAGAGAGAGAGAGAGACTAGGTCTATGGACCTTAGAGAGAGAGAGAGAGAGAGAGAGAGAGAGAGAGACTAGGTCTATAGACCTTAGAGAGAGAGAGAGAGAGAGAGAGAGAGAGAGAGAGAGAGAGAGAGAGAGAGAGAGAGATGGATGGTGTGCATCTGGACATACATCGCAATAAATTACAAACCTTTTTTTGTAATTATTTAGTTACGAAGTAAGTTAGCTTATAAAATGAAATATCTGCATGCTCTTTTATGTTGTTTATTTTTATCGTTTTTTGTTAGTAATATTATTATTATTGTTTGTTTTTATTCTGCAGTTGCCACCAATAATGGTTGCCCAAGTTCCCTTATTCAACTGTATATAATTTTTTTCAGAGAATACAATCTATAGATATTAAATAATTGTATCAAACACTGTTTAAAAGCATTGCACAAGCAAACAAGCAAAGTTAAAAACCCCTTCACTAGTCGTCATCGTGTTTAGCAATATCTTAACTGTAAATTGTTTACCACTGGTTAAGTAAGAAGTTGTTAGTCCATGTGTGTGGGATGAGACAATGTGGGCTGTTCAACTTCAAGAAACTGTTCACATATGAACACTTCTTTTGGTTGGAAGGGGATTTTTTTTCCGTGTTACTGCGTTGTACAGTCGACAAGTTTCCCAACTTTCCAAATATTCTAGAAATTTAAGGATTTGTCATTAGGAGTGGTGATAAATTTAATATTTAATTAGGCTTTGTTTACTATACTGATTCATAACTCGTAAATAACTTTATATCATTTTATTCAAGATGGCAGCTTGTCTTTCATATTCTGAATAAGCAGTTGGTAAATTGCTTAATGGTAAATTAACGGATTAAGTTTAATTGGCTTTTTCCTTAATCAAGTTATTACCAGTTTCCTAACAACCAAGAGAGAGAGAAAAGTTAGATATAAAGATAGATGGATATCTTATGTACATATATACTGGTAGGTCTCTTTGTTTCAACCTATATTTCAATACTTGTGAACCATGCGCAGATGTAACATTTATTACCTGAAGTTCCTGAACTAGTCTAGCGTGGGCAGGGAAAGTGGATGCAATCTTCCCTAATCCTGTGTGTGGTGGCGGTCGTGGGAGGCTGTCTTGGCCAATAGGACAAAGTCCAAGGGAGTGACATTCTCCATGGAAACAGAGCTTGAACTTTACTGATATTTTTTTCTATTTTATTGATTTTTCCTAGTTATTGGTGTAGATAAGAAAGATCCAGGTTAAAAAATTACACTGCAAAACATATTATAGGCAGTACCTCTTTTAATAGCTACCTCATTGCAAGAGGGTCGTAACTCCAAATTCCTGATTTTTCAGGAGACGCATTTGAAAGTTGCTAAGTCCAATGAATTTGATCATGTTTCACAATCTTCTTAGTGCCATCTCACCTAGATTTACGAATCTTTTACCAAAAGATGCAGAATCAATTCGGCAATCTTGTACACCATATAACTCAAAACTAGCAAATTTGGAGTTACGACCCTCTTGCAATGAGGTAGCGATATGCTGTACACATTTACATGAAACTTTATTTGGCCGGAGATATCCGGCTTTATAATATTCGAGAATCCGGTTAGTGTAAGTTTTCTCTTCATCTTTCTAGCAGAGCCGGAATTGACAACTTTGAAATTTGGGTGACGTAACTGTAGTGTCTCGAGATGAATTTTGATAAGATGCCGGACAAACACCCTTACCAGATAACTTCCTGAATATTTAATTATATGTTTGTTGCAAGGGGAGCACTGCATTTGTTGCTAATTTTTCCTTTTGCAGGTTAACAGTACTTAAGTTTTGTTATTATACAGCGTTCATTACAAGGGATTTTTTTATAGGGTGTTAACCAAGTATGCTATACATAGTTGTAAATTTATTTCAGTATGTACTGTTTAATTTCTTTACCAGTAGTAAATCTTATTATTATTGTGATAACCTTAGAAAAGTGTAAGTATTTTTTTTTATATTATTTAACTTAAAAAAAGATGTCACACAGGTTGCTTTAATTTGAGAAATAATGTTTTGCAAAAATAATTTTATTAGAATTTGAATTTTCAATTTCAGGTTGACATAAAGAACTGGACATCCAGTGGTAATGACACCTTAACAAGTCCTTCCAAAGTCAAAAAGTTCCTTCCCTCTGTCAAAGCCCTCCGAAACCAATTTGAGACTGGCAAGACCAACAACAGAGCAGATACAAATGGTAACGGCACTCCAAATGGAAATCTCAGCCGCAAATCTTCCATCTCAAACTCCTCTGTAGCTAGTTCTTCTATAGAGAAGACTAGCAGCACAAACAGCCTCAGTTCTGCCAATGGTTCTGTTGAGAATCTCCACAGTTCAAACATCGAAAACAGTAGGCACGTTGATCCGGATGAACCAGTCGAACCCATCTACAGTCAGTTCAAAAAGGTGGATGAGGAACTTCGAGAGTTGATGAGCAAACCTCCCTCAACCACCGGATGGAATCCAGTAAGTGAAATGTGGATGTTAAAATAAAGTAGATGTGTTGGCATAAACTGTTTCTTGTGTACTGCTTATGAAAATGACGGAAACTAGTTCAAGTAAATTTTAAATGAATTAATACTTTTATTGATTTTTATTATGAACAAGTTAATTTGGGTTTAAAAACACAAAGCCTTTGTAGTTCTTTGAGTCAGACCTGGTGTAAAATTTTAAGTTAAGACCTAAAAACCATACTTTAAAAGGGAAACAAACACATGAACACCGCCTAACCTAACATAGCAGCTATATCCTCACCTACTGGAGGGGTAACACCCCTATGTGACCCCCTTAGACTGCCATATCTTAAGCTTACCCAAAGACTAAGTCTCAACCCTGGGTTTACTTCCCAACTGGCTTTACTCCTTGCAAGGTAGCAGTAAATCATATTTCTTAAATCTTAAAACTAGCTTCATATTGTATTTCAGACCAAGATAGGCAATAAGTTCCTCATAAATAAAATCGATTTGGCAATTCATAAAAAAGTTCATGCCTGTCTCAATGAACTACATTCACCCCTAAACTGTCTGGACATTAAGATTAAACCTTTGATTTTTTGAGAAATTAATCTTTCCAATTTTCCTTCTAGCGTTCTCTATTGAAGCGTCTGTATTATGTACCAGAAGCTCCAAAACACCATAGTCAAGGTACAACTTACATCAACATTGAAGGATACTTGGAAAAACTTCCATCCGGGAGGAAGAAGGCCACTTTCTGGAATGCTTGGAAGAGACGTTACTTTGTGGCAAAAGATGGTGTTCTTTATTATTATCAGGTAGGGAAGGGAGAGAGAGGTGAAGTGAATTTACTGTGCCAAATAATATTTGTACCTTATTCAATTTATAACTTGATTAGTTCACAAAATTTCTGCGTTAATGCCACTGGTGATTTTCACTAAAATTCTCCTTTAGATAAGGAAGCTCCAGATAGAAAGGTTCTTTGAAATTTTAAATTAATGTAAGTGAACTAACGATACATTAGTCATGTGCTGTTTTCATTATAGTACTTTACCGTAAAAAACTCTAATTGAAAAACTTATAATTCTTATTAAATATCAGTTGGTGCAAACTGTAATCTATATTGTAGCCAATGATTTATATAAATATCATCCTAACTGTAAAAGATCTCACAGTTTTTGTATGAAAATGATTGCATTAATACAGACAGATATACAGATGGCTTTTAGGTGTCATGGAGCACAGCCAGTTTTGATCTGTATTTTAACAATTTTGAATTTTGATGATTGTTTGCCCTTCCCCCATTTACAGAACCCACAGGCAGACAAAGCCAGTATGAAGATGACCCTCATGGGGGGTAAAGTAGAATGCATGGAACCCAACATGGTCGGCGTTGATGATGGGGTAAGTTATTGTGCAGTAACTGTAAGTTCATGTGCTTGATGCTGTATGCTATATGCTTTAGAGTTTTCTGTACTATGAAGCTGCAGACATATTTTTAAGGAATTATTTGGTTTCTGGTGGAATGTACAGTAATTATGTTAGTAAGAAATTTGTTTTCCTTATAGTGCTTTTTATAATAAACATGTAGACTTAAATGTTGTAGATATGACAGTCTTCCTGTACTATGGGCCTGACTATTACAAGTTTTGTGGAACATCTGTTTCATAACTTCGTTTTCACTTAAAAGTAGTCTAAGCTTGTCATCTGTAAATCTGTAGCCATACTGGGTACTATTTCATTTCAAATTATTGTATCAATTGAGTTCTCTTGCTCGACATTTACTGTTTACAGCAATAATACGTGTATCCATTTTATTCCTCACAAAACACAGTGTAACTTAAATACTATAAAATCAACCTTGGAATCATGACACATAGTACAAACAAGCTCAAAGTTAGAACACAATTGAAATCTTAGAGTTTTATTTCAGTACAGTACAAAAAATTACAGCTAGAAATACGATGTAATTAATGCTGGTGCTTCAAAAAATTGGCTTTCTAACTTTTACTTACTGTAGACAACTTCAGAACTCTTTAGATACAGTACTGTACCTTATTTTTTATGAACTTTAAAGGCTTTATGGTCATGTAGTTAGCTTCCCTTGCAGTTTTTATTTATTATTGTAGTGGAGTAGTGCTTCAGTATATCTGTTTTTTATGATGGTTTTTTTTTCATCATCATCTATTATGTCCTTGATTTGAACGTTGCATGTATTTGCACTTTTCTACATTGCTTTTGAATTCTAGAATTTATCCTAAAATCTTTTAACTATGCACAAAAAATCTTAATTCTGTTGCAAGTGCTACACTATTTTAGAAACTTCGAAAAAATAGCCTGCATGTTTTATTTTTTTCTCATTACCATATGTATATTTTTAAATTATTTCCTTGAAATATTGCTAAAAATTTTCTTCCAAACCATCTGCTAAAGTTAATGAA
The DNA here is from genome assembly GCF_036898095.1 of Palaemon carinicauda. Lineage (NCBI taxonomy): Eukaryota > Metazoa > Arthropoda > Malacostraca > Decapoda > Palaemonidae > Palaemon > Palaemon carinicauda. Next base: position 63,653,684 of record NC_090742.1, on the reverse strand, counting down.
GAGAATGAAAATAAATTTCTAATTAAACTCATCTTAGTTAGTGAATCTTATACATGCAACTTATTATTGTTTGAATTCTATCCTTCTGAAACATCTGTTTGTGTAAAAATGTCTTTGTTTGTTTGTCTGCAACTGCCTCAGTTGTCAGTTGAAGTGTCCGCTTATTCACTTACTAACCGATCTCCTCGTCTTTGTCTTGGTGGGTACAGAGCAGGGACTCTAAAGCTGGGGCAATGATCGGCATTGATGATGGGGTAAGTTTACTTTGGGGTCTGTTTCTGTCTGTCATATTTTTATTCTTTTCAATCCAATACTTTACTTTTTTAAATTCCATATTTTTGGTACTGTCATGTTTTTATTCTTTTCAATACAATACTTTACTTCTTTATACTCCATATATTTTGGTACTATACTGTCCATTTGTTTAACTTCTGAGTGTAGTGTGTTATTTTTACCCTAATTGTTAAGTTAGATCTTTGTTTGGAACTTTAATAAAATTATTTATGAATGTATGTCTGCAACACCTGGTAATTTGGTTTCTTTTATGAATTTGGAATGCAATTCAAGCCATGATATTACGGTCACATTGATATGTTTTAAGGAACATTTACAATAAATTCTTTGACAATCTTATTGACTATAGACCCTTTTGTTTTGTTAATCTATTTGATATGACTAGACCTTTTGTTCTTGTTAATCTATCTGATATGACTAATTATGAGGTACTGGCTTTATGAGTGCTTTGCTATGAATGAGTTGTTAGAGGCCATGTAGCCTAATTCCCAATACAATACTCATAAAAGTTTTGTGCACCGCAGAAGGGACATTATGTGGTCGTGAGATGCAGTTCAAAGCAGGAGGCGGAGAGATGGCGACGTGCCTTAGAAACCCATACAGTAGAGGACTTTGCAAGTCAGTATGTCCAGCCTTGGCCCATACCAACCAATCCTACAATGCTTAGAGATACACTTATCATTGATTTGGGTTCCTCTTCAGTCAGAGCTGGTGTCCTGGCATCACAAGGTAGGTTATATCAAGATGATGGAATGGATGGTTATTTCAGGTAGTTATCATGATAAGCTTTTTCAGCCTAATGTAGTCTTAATCTTGTTGAATAACAGTAATATTTCACAATTCTATAAATTTTTCTTACTTAAAATTAGGTCTTACACTTCTATGTGCTGATATTTTCTGTTTAACAAATTATTATATAACACGGAATATAATCTCCAGTCTCCTAAAATGTTATAATATTCTTCCTCCTCTTTCAGCCACCCTTCCACAAGTTTTCTTACCATCAGTGGTGGCAACAGAGAGAGAAAGCAGACGTCAGATCTGGGGCTTTGATGCCCTCTCACCAGATGTACGATCTGTTTCCTCAATCTCCTTCCCCATTAGACCCTCGCACAAAATTTCAAAGGTAAGTTTGTGATAATTAACCACATAGCTTTTTTTTAGATTCATGTATTATTGTACTTGATCTCATGAGATCAAAACAACTTTAACATTGGCTCATTATTCAGTATTTATTTTTAATGAATACCTGCTGTTCTTATGAAATAACAAAGATTATACTATTACTGTATATAGATATGAAACTTGAGGAACAGCATGGGAAAGAGACATCAAATAAATGTTCATCGTATGTTGTGTGTGTTGAGATATTCTGTTAGGATCTTGTACTGTCCTTCAGTATAAGAATACCATTTGATAACAAGAAATATTACAGAGTACGATATTGTATCATTGCCCTGGGACAATATAGCTTCACTGCAATTCATAGGTTGTGGAATGAGCAGTCTAATTAGACCCGTTTTTTTAAGTTTCCAACTTTAGCAATAACATCTTGGTATTTTTTTATATTCAATTTATCCTATTAATATTAGCTTATTGAAGTACATTTGTATAGATTACTGTAATACAAAATCTTTCTTCTTTATACCAGGTTTGTCAAAGACAGCATTTCTCAACTTGTGGCAACATAATTTCTTTAGCATGAAAGACAGGTATATTCTTAACACATCCTAAAGATGTGTTTACATGTTCATAAAAATATAGCAGAGCTATTTTACTTTACAGTACTCTGTAGACCTGAGTGCGGTCTCAAGTCTCCTGCAGAAAGCCTTTGCCGACCTTAAAGTGGATCCCAAAAACTACAATGTTCAACTTTCTGTTCCAAGAGTACTGAACCCCAATACCCAAGCAGAACTTCTCAGGGTTCTGTTTGACAAGTATGGTGTCAAGTCAGTCAACCTAACCCATCAATCTATTTTGGCCCTCTATGCATACAATGCTACTTCCGGTATTGTAGTTGATATTGGAGAAAGACTAGATATTGTGCCTGTTATTGATGGTAAGTAAGATTCACCAACTTGATCCAAAGGGCTCATCTCAGATATATGTCTGATAATAAACTTAGAAATGCAGTCGCGATTTTTTTTTATTGTGAAAAAAGCAACTAATCACATGCATGATAATCTTTTATTTATAATACAGTATTTGAAATTGCTTTTGACAAATTATCCAAACTAACATAATACAGTACTTTACACTTAGATGATATATATATCTATCTATCTATAAATTATATTAATTAATGTTTCCCTTATTAGGTTACATCGTAGATGGAGGAGTTTCTCGAGTTCCTTACGGAGGTTACAGAATCCTTGATCATCTTAGGCAGTTTTTGTATATGAGGAACATCTCGCTTATCAATGAAGTAGAAAGTTACATTATCAGATATGTAAGTATTGTTTAATTTACTGTACTTCAGTGATACTGCATTATGCTTATTTTTTAATTCTCAATTTGGTTTTCAGACAAATAATCCATTCTCAAGATGATACAAGCAAAACTAGTGAATATTTTCATTAATTATGATTAATAGAATTCTACTTGTAATTATATTTAGTTTCCCCTTATAGATTATAATAAAACAATCAAATATTCATTTCTTCTTCAGGTTTTGGAAAACATTTGTTATTGTGCTCACCATTATAACACAGAGAAGGCTCGCTGCACCAACAACCCAGACAATTATGAAAAAGGAGTCTCGCTGGCAGAGTATTTCCAGAAAGATTGTTCATTCGAGTAAGTTAAACTTAGTCAAGTGATGTTACTAGAATCAAGGACACGAATCCTCTTACTTTGGAAGAGAAAAATAGTACTAAACATTCTCAGCTATCTCTAAATTAAATAATTAAGGGATTCGAAAAAACACTGTGCCCAAAAAACTCAACTTGCTTGCAAGTCCAAAACAGAAGGATGTCCTAGAGGGCGTGCGTGGTAGGTGTCGTTTGGGTAGTTCAACTATGTTCTCTAGGGCCTGTCACGGCCCTCCCCATTGATGAAGGGATTATCTAAATGGAAGACAACCTGTGAATAGTGGTTTTTCGCACGCCTTTGTTTAATACACGACACCTACAAGGTGTTCGCACGAGGGTTATAACCTCTGCATTCCATGCTTTTATCTTTCTCTAGTATATTTGGAAGATTTATATTAGGAAAGGTATAAGGAAGGACCTTTCTCACCAGACGTCACAGGCCTCTTGCCAGAAATTATTAATAAGAATTTTAACCCAACCAAAGTATTAATTTCCGATTCAAAAGTATGGCCTTAATGGTTTCCTTCAAGTTGAAATTGGGATAAAAATTTTGAAACATGAATTTTTGTCAACCTTATGAATACCCAAAGAATTATTGCATAATTTCACAGGATCTAGAACTTGTGCTCAGATAAGCACAGGTGACTTGGATCTTAAAAATCATGTAGACAGTACAGTAGTTCAGTTCATTTACTTTACACAAGAAACATGTTTTATAGAATACTTTTGCTTTAAAAAAGAATCAGAACACTGTACAAAATTTTTACCCATTCTCATTTAGCCTTTCATGAAGATAACTCATACTACCAAAGTCTCAATTTCCGATTCAAAAAGATGGCCTTAATGGTTTCATTTAATTTGAAATTGGGATAAAAATGTTGAAACCTGAATTTGTGTTAACCTTATAAAACCCAAATATATTATTGCATCATTTCACTGGATCTAGAACTTGTGCTCAAATAAGCACAGGTGACTTGGATCTTAAAGTCATGTAGGCAGTACAGTAGTTCAGTTCATTTACTTACACAAGAACCACGTTTAATTGACTATTTTGTAAAAAAAAAAATAATATTGTACAAAATTTTGACCCATCCCCATTTAGCCTTTCATGAAGATAACTCATACTACTATTGGTAATGTTCTATTCCATTAGAAATGCATCCTTAATTACAAATTGTTAATTTCAATTGCTGTTGCTCCATCACTGGGACCCAAGTCTCTATATATCTGAAGTGTTGCTAAGTGAAGTAAACTTGCTTTAAAATTTTAGTAGTAACTTTTTAAAACTTTTGTTTCAGGTCTATATCCCTAGATTTTGGTCGTTTCCAAGCAACAGAAGGTCTCTTCAATCCTGATGCTTGGGGTCTTGATCATCCTGGTATTCACAAATTAGTACACAAAGCCATAATGGTAAGTACTGAGGTTGATTGTCATTGAACTTCAATCCTGTTTGGGGTACAGCTTTTAGCCCTTCACACCTTTCAGTCTTCTATTTAACCTCCATTCCTATTATTCCATCTTGTCCTCTTAACTTCTCTTTTAAATTATACTTCACGTTACAACGACTGCCAAGTTTCCCAATAGTTGTAACTTGGCACTGAATGTCTTCCTAGGCCTGTGTTAAGTCACATGGGCCAAAACTTTATAAATCAGATATATATTAACTCATTGAATGCCAAACAATCTGGGAACTTAGTATAGTAAGTTTGGGTTGAATCACAAAAAAAAGTATCATATCGTACTGTTTAGACATTTGAACATGTGTTTATACACATGAACATTACTTAGTGATTGACTAATTCATACAAATATTTAAAATTTCAGGAATGCAGCATGGACATACGCAAAGAGATGAGTCGCAGTATATTTTTGGCTGGTGGTGTAACCCAGCTTCCAGGACTTGTAGAGAGATTAACCACAGAAATTGATAATCTCACTCCTCCTGCTATTAGACCAAAGGTAAGATTTACTGGTTTCCTTCTTTGTTGGAGATTGTTATTTTACCATGCTAATATTCATGACATGGGATACTAATTATTGAGGTTCCTATTGCTTCTTAGATAAAAAGATGACTTATTGAGGTTCCTATTGCTTCTTAGATAAAAAGATGACTTATTGAGGTTCCTATTGCTTCTTAGATAAAAAGATGACTTATTGAGGTTCCTATTGCTTCTTAGATAAAAAGATGACTTATTGAGGTTCCTATTGCTTCTTAGATAAAAAGATGACTTACACAGTATATCATAATTATTTAGTAATGTTAGCATCTTTACATGCTTGAAAATCTCAAGTAAAATATATTTTCTAAACATACTTGGTGTCAAATTCAGGGTTAAAAATCACTACTGATAAAGCCTTTATTGTTTTATTGTCAGCAAAAATTATGAAAAATTAGTTGCTTGTAATATTTGAATACATTTAAAATGCAATTACTTTCAAGATACTTTTTTTTCTACAATAGTCATATTTTTTCATTTTCCAAAACTATGGTACACAAGTAAGACCTCTCATAACCTAACATTCAAAATCTAAAGTTCAAACAGATAATTGTTAACAAACAGGAGATATATATTATTATGAGATCTGCTCATACAGATTTTCAGCTCCAATTTACATGTTTATATCAGGAGAAGAATTAATGCAATTATGTACAACTTTGGCAAAATATCAGCTTGATAAAATCTCACGGATCCAGATTTGCAGATAGAAGGAAGCATATTTCATAACATAGATGCAAATCAGAAGCTTATAATTATCCTATTCTACCTTTGATTTGAATAAGGATTTGTAACCTGGTACAGATAGTGAACCAGTGGGTTCTGGTCTTAGCCTCAAACTCGGGAACAAAAGTACAGGAGACCTTCTTCCTCTCTGAATAACTTGCAACATACGAGATGTTATGAAGCTAACCAACTCAAAGGCTAGCAGGTAAACTGTCTTAAATGTCAGTTCCGTCTGAAGCTTGTCTTATATGCTCACATTGGGTTTGCCTAAGTGACTTGAGATTCATCCCAGGGTCCTTAAGCTAGTAGCTCCTCATGAATATAGACAGTTCCCATGAGGAGGAAAGGTCTATGTCCTTCAGTCTGAAGACCTGGACGAGCAATAGTCTTGTACTGCAGAGATTGAGAGGAGTGGAAGATGAGAAAATTGCTGAAGGGCTCCAACCTACTTCTCCTGGTAGACAGCTGTAGAGAACATTCGCCATTATTCAGACATCTGTGCAGTGCCTTGTTTAAAGCACTTCTCTCGGAGGAGATAAGACTAAACACATGAAGTGTGTGGGACGCTACCGAGTGATTGTACCTCTGAAGGTGGGGCTGACAGAGAAGACCGAGCCATCAGTGTAGCTCAGTCAGTACCTCGACAAGAAGCTTTAGCAGATCTGTATACCATTTGGTATGCAGCCACCTGGTAGACATTTAGGTCATCCTAAGACTCGATGTCATCAGTAACCTGGTGATTAATAAGGGAATCATCCAGATGGGAGTAAGAGCATACATGACTAGGTTTTCCTAGGAGGTGTTGAAATGCATCCTCCGTCCCCCAAAGAGAGTGGAATGGGGGAGCAGAACATGGTATTTTCTGTTCAGACATATCGGCATGTCATTAACAGGTGTTTCCCAGAGAGCAAAAGGCTTTTCAACCACACAAGAATGTAGGGACCCTCTTACTATACAACTACCCTTGGCGACTGAATGTTTACACTAGAATAAAACAAGCTGATATCTCAAGAGTTTTTCACAGCCCAGATGTGCACCTGCTTTGGTAACTTGCAAAGACTGTACGAAACAGTCCTTTGCCTGTTGACGTAAGCTATGATTACTGTAGTGTTGTTACTCATCAACACTATTGAGTGCCCTATCAAACTCTCTTGGAAAACTTGCAGTGCTAGAAACGTCGCTCACATTTCCAACTGGTTCATATGTGGGTGAGTGTGGGGACCACACATTTTCGGCAACTCTTCCATGGATGTGTAGGAGAGCGGAAGCATTTTTGGAGGTAGGGAGATGAGTGGAACTTCCCTTGCGTTTCTTTCTTGAACAGGAATGGGTGCACCACCTATGAGACTGCTAATGCAATCGTCTGATGGAATGACTCAATGCTGATGTGTATATCAGCATGTCCAGGTGTTTCGTGCTCTGTTTGGGCATGAGAGACTTTACTTTTCCCGAATTACCACATCTCAGATCGTAACAAAATAAAATTCTGAAACAACAGCCTCTTGAAGGAGGTGAGCAAGGCAGTGGTGCAGATACCAGAGACCAGAACAAACACAGGGGGAAGAGTGCACTGTCCAAAGCAAAGGGCTATGGAACTGGTACACTGTTCTAATAAATGGATGGACAAAGCAAAGGCACTTTCTAGGACTGAAGAAAATATTGTCTTTTAAGTCTACTGAAAGCCTGAAGTCTTCCTCTCCTGTGGTACTTGCCATCTCCATGATGAATGATTTTTGATAAACTCCCAGTCAACTTAATAGCTGGAAGAGTCATATGTAGAAACCCAGAAAACTGTCTTAATGACTTAAAGAGCATTGTTCACCTCTACCGCTAAGGCTAGAGCTTTCGGTGAATGAAGAGGGAGTAATCGGGACTGCCATCAAGAGTGCAAATGAGGGTAGGACAAAGATCTATGAAGGTAAGATGTTGTTGTCTGTCCTGAAGGACTAATACCACCCACTACTCTGCTCCTTGTCCCTGCCACACAGGCCAATGTCTTGATAGGCATCATCCCCTCACAGCAGCTAGAGGAGGGGAGGGACTACCAACATCCCTTTCCTCCCTCTACCACTCTTCCTAGACTGAAGAGAGGCTGGGCTCAAAGGGTGGAACACTGTCTGTACCTTTGTTGGAAGATGCAGAAGCTGGATGTCTTGACCAGGTTTTGGAGGCCATCTGAGCTAAGTGAACTCCAAAAGTTGTAGGCAGAGACAACTGCGCGATGGATAAGCGTTAGTCATGGTTAGCCTTCCTCCACTTCTCCATCATCACCTCTCCATTCCTCTGAGGAAAGAGAGGTGCTAGCATGCTTCATTGGATTCTTCCTCAATCCCTATGGTCCAACTTGCCTGGATAAATTTTAAACTATGACATCCTTCCTCTTCTGGACACTGTTGAACGCCCGTTGATTTGCTGACAGGTGTGGCATGAAGGTCACAGGATCAACTTGCCGTACAAAACTGATCACTGTCAAATCCTGAGTAGTGTTGACTACCAGACTAATTGTTGATTCAGGAAGTAACCAGAAGGCTGCCAGTGGAAGATGATTCCATAACAGCAGATTCTAGAGCACAAAAGATTGTGCACTCAAGTCTCTCAATCTTCAAGGCAGTCACTGGGATTGATTAGAAGAGATGGGTTTGTACCCTTAGGCGAGTGAAGGAGACAGGATCTTGCTAAACGGAAGAGAATTTCTCAGGAACTGAGATATAAAAATTTACTCTGTCCAAAACCTCGGGAGCAACATCGGACCTTGGCATTTCAAAGTAGTCTTGAAGATCCGTGAAGGGCAACTAAACGCCAATCAATGACTGGCAAACCGCCTTTCAAAGGATCCCAAGTAGCCTCTACTAGTTAATTGCATTCATGGATGAGTGCAAGGAGTCTAAGCCTTCACTGGCACTGAAACGAAGGCGAGCGCCCTTGAGGCGTTGAAACACAAAAGTCTCTATATAAACAGACAGTTCTATCCACCAAGAGTATACACAATCAAGACTGTAAACAGAACCAGGAATATATCCTAAAGAGATTGGAGGGGGAACAGAGCAATGATTAGATTTTAGTTCAGAAGTAGTGCTGCTTTTAACCCTTGCGCCCCAAAGAGACTGGCAAAGTAGACCTTATACATCACCCTCTGAAGAGCTTAATGGTGAGCAAAAGTATCAGCAAGCAAGCGCATTGGTTCGAAATACTGGTTGCTGTGTGGTGGAGAATCTTGCCATTGATTACTCTTTGCGATGGGACTGTTCGATGCTTTCAAGATCTGAAAGTTGCTGGTCATTAGTTCCTGTTCCCGCAACCGTTGCAAGTATTTCACAGTGCATGGACTGGCCATCCCATCCCGGGAAGGATCAGGTGGCACAGTAGGTGCATGAGCTCGTGGGAACGTCAAAGGTGACCCAGGGTTCACAAAAACGATCACGTGGGGACTTATGAAGATATCAGTCATGAGGAGACTATAAGGATCACAGTGCTGGCATGAGGGAATGACTCGATCGTGCTTACATGACGGAAGTTTTTGTGACTTGTAAAAGCAAGGGGATTTGTGGTACCTCCCACCTCACCACTAGCCAACTTATCTGTCCTTCAGAACTGAAGTATCCTTAGTGAGATAAATTGATCAGGTGGAGACGGAGAAGACACAGCGGGGTTGTCTTAAAATCCCTTGCACCAGCCAAAAACTAAAGAAGCTTTCATACCAGTGATACCCAAGGCAAGCCACAAGTTTCTCATTTCCAGGCTATGGTCATAGTCTCAACTTATGATTCGAGGATTGTCCCGAGATTATGACAACCTGTTGGGGTAGCTACCCCAATATATCCTGAAGAGATTGGAAGGGAGCTGATCAATGATTGGAGTCTAGTAGAAAAGTAGAGCTGCCTTTGGCCATAGCTCCCAAAAGACTGGCAAAGTACCTTGTACATTACTCTCTGAAAAGCTTAAAAGTATTAGATAGCATGCAAGCATGTTGTTCGAAATACTGCGATGGGGCACTTAGGTGCTCTTGCAACCAAGAGCTTTCATGGCTGCTTATTTGTTCTTGTTCTTAATTGCACAACCACTTAGGTATTTCACTGTGCATGGACTTGCCATGCAAGGAAGGATCAGGTAACATAGTAGGTGCTTTTTTTTCTTTCACGCTGGAGCTTATGGGAACGTCAACAGTGACCTGGGGTTCACAAAAACGATCACATGGCGACTGATCCTGAAGAGGTTAACCATGAGAAGACTAGGGATCAAATACCCAATTGCGCTGGCATGAGGGAATGCCTCAAATTGTGCTCACATGATGGAAGTTGCCTCAAATTGTGCTCACATGATGGAAGTTCTTGTCACTCAAGAAAGCAAGGATACTTTCCTATTTCTCCCATCTTCAGAACTCAAATCTCCTTAAGGAGAGAAACTGATCATGTACCTCGATAGTCTATAGGAATCAAGGTTTAACCCTTCACCTCAACCGAAGGTGTGTGTGTTTGCTCGGATCAGTACAAAACTGAGCACGGGTAGAGCAGCGTGAGCATTTGTACCGAGCCATTATCCCGGTGTGTGGGGGTTCTTGCTACTGCACCACCTTTTGCATGTGTAAGCACAGAGCTTGGTGGTCTTCCTTAACTTCTATAACAAAGGCAAGACAGAGGAAGAAGAGCGTGTGCACAGTGTCAAGGGGTTTTAGACGAACAGCAACAATCCTGCAGTGGGAGAAGCCACAAGGACATCAACAGCAGATGAGACCACATCAATCAGCACCTCCACAGGTGGAGACAGAGAATACACAGTGGGTAAAGCCTTAAAATCCCTTTCACCAGCCAAAAAATTCAGAAGCTCTATACCAACAGATCACCAGTGATGCCCAAGGCATGCCACAAGTTCCTCACTTCCAGGTTATGGTCATAGTCATTGGTTGGTACTGCGACTTGGGAAGTTCGAGAATTGTCCCCAAGATTATCACATTCTCTTGGGGTAGCTCTCCATGTCACAGTGACATCAAGATTTCGTTGATAATCACTAAAAGTTCTTATCTTTTAAAGAAAAAAAAATTTCAAGTCTGGTGATTCATATTTCGTTGAATTAATGTAAATGATTTTTTTTAACATTTGATCAAGAAATACAACCAATATGTAGCTTACCTCCCTTTCCCTGCAGGTACAGTACAAGTAAAGAATATATTCATTTCTAGATGAAGACATTCTTAATTTACATCCTCACATGTAATGCAGCCACTATTTCTGTAAAATATTAGCACATGAAAATATATGGAATCACTGTAAATCTATTTAGTGTAACAAAATTAAACCTGAATGCATTGACATCTGACAACTTTTACAGAAAATTGCATTGACATCTGACAACTTTTACAGAAAATTGGAGCTTTAAAGAAAATAAAACTACCATAACTAGATACAATACGGGGAAAATGTATCATAAACAATTTTATGAAAGTAAATATTTGTCATATATCTTTCTCTTCACTAATATAGAATACTGTACATTAAATTTAGATTATTAAGAAGTTAAGTTTTTAGTGTGTACATCTTTCAATTTATTATTGTTATTCAAGAGTATTTATTGTGCTGTATGAAGAGAAAAATTATTTGAGCATGGATAGTTGTCTACATTTTTACGAGCTACTCCCAAGTCTAAATTTATTTCATTTGGATTGAATGAGGTCTTTTACTTCCTGTCAACTAATAAATTTTCCCTTCTACTTTGTAGGTTCATGCTTCTCCCTATCGTTACCACGCTGCTTACATTGGAGCTTGTGTCCTAGCCGAATCCCCAGCCTTCACCCAATCTAGAATTACCAGAGAAGATTGGAACAAGCACGGCAATGCGGCACTCAAGAAATGGTCGCTCTGAACACTATGAACGCCCAAGTCTTCGGCTAGAACTAATCTAATGTGGAACTGGCATCTTCACTGGGATTTTTCTACAGTCCTTCGGAGGGCCGCCACGCAGCACTTTCCAAGTGACTTCACTCCTGTATTGCTAATACCGTTGTATATGAGAATCATGTGTATTGTGTGAAAGCTATACTCATGCACAAAATTTGTTTTCTAGTTGCCTCACTTGATCACTGTATGTACAGAATTTTAACACTAAAATGCCAAGTCATTTAAGCTAAAATGTAAAAATCATTCCTAGTATAATTAAGTAATATACAGTATATATATATATTATACATTGTTATATTTTCAACTAGAAATACTTTTAAAATCAACAGATTAAGTCCGATAACCATGTGTAAATTGTGGCTAATGGTAGTTAGTTTTAATAGCAGTTCTCAACTTTTGGTGTACAGATCACCAAATACTTTGAATTTTGCTAAAGTATATATACTTTTTAAACCTTTAATGTTTCTAGAGACCCAATACTGTTAGGAAATAGTTTCAAACCCTCTTGACGAGATAAACATCGAAAAAATAACAATGCATCCAGTGTTTTCTAAATACTGTACTAAACCTACTATAAATGAGCAGGAGAATTTATATAGATTATTGTAATATATGCTTATTTCTCCAAAGAGTGTATAATTTGTAAATACAAATCCTCGCTAAAGGGAAAGGTTAACTTATTTTCATTATGTAAAATACAATCACACGTTGTTTACTTATCTCAAATATATTTGTATATGAGAACATTATTTTATCTCATCCCTAACAATATTTTATATCATCCATAACAATAATACATCATTGTTCAACGACAACCTCGGCATATTTAAGACCGCAAAAATATTTGTACAATGAATTTGTACAGCATACTTAAAAATAAACTTCGTTTTTTAACAAATTAGCTACCAGCCAAATTAAAAAAATACTGTACCTAATTTTTCTAAAGAGCATCACTTTTTACATACCCGTGTATGGGTAAAATAACTGCTCAATAAAATATTTATGCAAGCTGCCCGTTTAAATAGTATTGCCATCATAAACTACTGTACCAGGAAAACTAGATTAGTTTTTACACCTTAAAACTAACCAAAATTCCTAAAAAAATAAATTGTTTACAAATTTAAGACTACTTTGTAACATAGCTCAACAACTAATAATATCAGTGATCCCAACTTTTAAAACTACCTGCAGTTTACACTTGGTCAACAAAATTCTGTATATCAAATTATAAAATATTCCTTTCAATTAATATTTGAGGTTCCTTATTAATTTTGCATAGTCAAAATTCGTTGTATTATCTATTTAACTAGGATCCTGTTTTCTAATATTTTTAACACCAATTAACACATTTAACAGTTAGCAGAACATTGACTTAGAAAAATATGTTTCACAACATTCAACATAACATACCTGTATGATACAGAAAGACCGCAAGTTATATCACAGGCTTACGACAAAGAATTAAAAAAGCAACTAAATCATGACGATTATCAACAATTGTGTACATATAATATACCTTGATTACGATGTGCTAGGTGGATGGACGTTTTCCGGGAACAATATCACAGATGACGTCTGGAATTTTTAACGTATCTTCGCCTATTGCCACAAATTTTCTTTCATCACTAGGAATGGGAAGTCAACATTGGATCAAAGTCTCACAGACATCAAAAGTATTTTAATGAGAAAAGAAAGATTAAATAACCCAAACTGGAACCTTATAATTCATCTTTGATGGTTTTCCTCCCAGCATTAGGATCATTCTTCCAGTATTTGTAAGCTAAAAGTGCTACATTCTTCGCTCCAATAACTTCCATCTCCATTGCACTACCCGCCCATTCAATAGCATTTAAATGATACATACCGGGAGTTAGGGCAAATCTAGCCATTTCCTGATCCTGGTCATAATGCGGGTATGCTAGCCAGTCGATGACATGCGTAGAATTTCGCTCTTTAAAGAAAATATCCAACTGTTGCTCAGGTAATGGATTGGGCGAAAATATCTTCCAAACATCAGGTAAGTCTTCATAGCAGTCCTTTAGGTCAACTGGATGCTGTTTTCCAAAGGAATTGAAGATCAATCTAGGATTGGTAACTAAAATCTCATCAAGGGGATCATCATCAGTAAATCTCAGTGTTTCTGGGACCAACTTACCTTCCACCATCGTACACACAACTCTTTCATAGTGTCCTGGAAAATTCAGTTCTTCAGTGAAGTTCGTAAACTTGATATTGCTCTTATCTGTAGTGAGTGGGGTAGCAATAATAACAATGTCGTAATCTTGCGACCGAGAAAACTCTTCATCCACTTGGGGTACGGCTGCAGAGTTCCCCTCCACAAAAAGTCGTTTAAAAGGCATTTCAGTATCCACAGAAGTTACCTGTAAGACATATCAAAATGATAAAACTTTTTCAAGGCCATTACAGAATTTCTACAGCAGTATTTAAATGAACATGATACAGAATATTGTTACACAATTAAAACTAGTCTGAATTATTTTAATAATGCAGATTAAACTAGTGTTTCTTATTCATAAGTTTGTAACAGGACATTATATATGTTACATTGTAAAATTTATCTTAAGTTAGTTTCAAATAAACAAATGTCACACTACATGACAAAGAAATAACAAATGCAGTAGCTTATGTTACTTTCTTATTTTTACTCAAATTTTCATAACAAAATACTGTACTAAAACTCATGGGCACATACAGTATATGTCAAATAAACAAAGGCCTCTTTTACAAAACATAAAACTGCATTCTAATTTTTTAAATCAGAAATCTACAAGAATATTTACATAAAAGGGATTTTGACGTAGGAAAAATCTATTTTTGGGTGAGATAGCCATGTCGTCATGATGGAAGTTCCTTCTGGCAACTTCTACAGTATAATATTTCTGCGATTGATATTACAAGAGAATCTCCATCAGGTATCACGGGGTTACAACCCCCGGAAACGACTATCCGAAGATATCGTGTATAATCAGGGACGTATCCTAAGATAACCAAGATAACCACAGATATCTGCACCCCAAACAGACCTTACCCAGTCTAATTCACTAAGGAGAAGGATAAATAAGGAGCCGTTATACATCCTATCACCTTCGAGTGCCCTATACGTTCCTGTTTCCTATTCCTTCGAATGCAGCTGATGGCTACAAGAATATTTACATAAAATATACAACTGGATACCAAACTATTCTACTCAACAAACCAATCTGAACATTCAGTCAATCCCAAGCAAGTGTGATGCCTGTTTACAACCAGTTTCAGAATAACTTTAAAAAATGTGCTTATTTTCATACTTGCCTTTCACCTTTTTCTTTCTCTTACAATAGTATCACAACCCCTAGTGTTGTATTGCCCCTATATTATTACTATTACTATTTGCTGAGCCACAACCCAAATTGGAAAAGCAGGATGCTGTAAGCCCATAGGCTTTAACAGGAAAACTAACCCAGTGGAAGGAAATAAGGATATAAACTGGCAGGGAAGTAACGAACAATATAAAATATTCTAAGAACAGTAACCACTTTAAATCATATCTTTCACATATAAACTATAAAAACTTAAAAAAAAAAAAAAAAAAAAAAAAAAAAAACCAGAAGAGAAATAAGAAAAAGTGTACCAAAGTGTATCTTCCGGCAAGAAAATTCTACCACAAGAAAGTGGAAAACCATGGTAGGCACTACCCAAGGCTGGAGAACAATGGTTTGATTTTGGAGTGTCAATCTCCTAGAAGAGCTGCTTACCAGAGCTAGGCTCTCTTTTAACTTTACCAAAAGGAAAGTAGCCACTGAACAATCATGGTGCAGTAATTAATCTCTTCAATGAAATATGTTATTTTGATAATAAAATAAATTTTTGAATATACTTACCCGGTGATTATATAGCTGCAACTCTGTTGCTCGACAGACAACTCTACGGTAAAAACTCGCCAGCGATCGCTACACAGGTTGCGGGTGTGCCCAACAGCGCCATCTGTCGTCCAGATACCCAGTACTCAATGTAAACAAAGACTCAATTTTCTCCTCGTCCCACTGCGTCTCTATTGGGGAGGAAGGGAGGGTCATTTAATTTATAATCACCGGGTAAGTATATTCAAAAATTTATTTTATTATCAAAATAACATTTTTCAATATTTAACTTAGCCGGTGATTATATAAGCTGATTCACACCCAGGGGGGTGGGTAGAGACCAGCAATATATGTTTACACTTTTATGAGCTAAGAGTTTTTATTTCATTTTAGAAGTTATCAAAATAACAAAAACAAAATAAATAGGTACCTGGTAAGGAAGTCGACTTGAACAATTACTCTGCCTTTTAAGTACGTCTTCCTTACGGAGCCTCGCGATCCTCTTAGGATGCTGATCGACCCCTAGGATCTGAAGTATCAAGGGTTGCAACCCATACAACAGGACCTCATCAAAACCCCTAATCTAGGCGCTCTCAAGAAATGACTTTGACCACCCGCCAAATCAACCAGGATGCGAAAGGCTTCTTAGCCTTCCGGACAACCCATAAAAAACAACATTTCAAGAGACAGATTAAAAGGATAAGGAATTAGGGAATTGTAGTGGTTGAGCCCTCACCCACTACTGCACTCGCTGCTACGAATGGTCCCAGTGTGTAGCAGTTCTTGTAAAGAGACTGGACATCTTTCAAGTAAAATGACGCGAACACTGACTTGCTTCTCCAATAGGTTGCGTCCATTATACTTTGCAGAGATCTATTTTGCTTAAAGGCCACGGAAGTTGTTACAGCTCTAACTTCGTGCATCTTCACCTTAAGCAAAGTTCGGTCTTCCTCACTCAGATGTGAATGAGCTTCTCGTATTAACAATCTGATAAAGTCTGACCAAGCATTCTTTGACATAGGCAAGGATGGTTTCTTAACTGAACACCATAAAGCTTCAGATTGGCCTTGTAAAGGTTTAGTACGCTTTAAATAGAACTTAAGAGCTCTAACAGGGCATAAGACTCTTTCTAGTTCACTGCCTACGATCTCCGATAAGCTGGGGATATCGAAAGATTTAGGCCAAGGCCGAGAAGGCAGCTCATTTTTGGCTAGAAAACCAAGTTGTAGCGAACAAGTGGCTTTTTCTGACGAAAATCCGATGTTCCTGCTGAAGGCATGAATCTCACTGACTCTTTTAGCCGAGGCTAAGCATACCAGGAAAAGAGTCTTAAGAGTGAGATCTTTCAGGGAGGCTGATTGTAACGGCTCCAACCTGTCTGACATGAAGAATCTTAGTACCACGTCTAAATTCCATCCAGGGGTAGCCAAACGACGCTCCTTGGTGGTCTCAAAAGACTTAAGGAGGTCTTGCAGATCTTTATGTTTGGAAAGATCTAAGCCTCTATGCCGGAAGACCGATGCCAACATGCTTCTGTAGCCCTTGATAGTGGGAGCTGAAAGAGATCGTCCTTTTCTCAGGTATAAGAGAAAAACAGCTATTTGAGCTACAGAGGTACTGGTCGAGGATACAGAAACTGACTTGCACCAGTCTCGGAAGACTTCCCACTTCGATTGGTAGACTCTAATGGAAGACGCTCTCCTTGCTCTAGCAATCGCACTGGCTGCTTCCTTCGAAAAACCTCTAGCTCTCGAGAGTCTTTCGATAGTCTGAAGGCAGTCAGACGAAGAGCGTGGAGGCTTTGGAGTACCTTCTTTACGTGTGGCTGACGTAGAAGGTCTACCCTTAGAGGAAGACTACTGGGAACGTCTACTAACCATCGAAGTATCTCGGTGAACCATTCTCTCGCGGGCCAGAGGGAAGCAACTAACGTCAACCTTGTCCCTTCGTGAGAGG
Organism: Palaemon carinicauda; assembly: GCF_036898095.1. NCBI lineage: Eukaryota > Metazoa > Arthropoda > Malacostraca > Decapoda > Palaemonidae > Palaemon > Palaemon carinicauda. The sequence continues at coordinate 63,636,150 of NC_090742.1, read as the reverse complement.
CGAACTTCTGCAGTACCTTGTTGACAATCTTGAACGGTGGGAATGCGTAGAGATCCAGATGTGACCAATCTAGGAGGAAAGCATCTATATGTATTGCTGCTGGGTCCGGGACTGGAGAGCAATAGATTGGAAGCCTCTTGGTCAGCGAGGTTGCAAAGAGATCTATGGATGGTTTTACCCCAAGTGGCCCAAAGTCTCTTGCACACATCCGTGTGGAGGGTCCATTCGGTTGGAATTACTTGCCCTTTCCGACTGAGACAATCTGCTATGACGTTCAAGTCGCCTTGGATGAACCTCGTTACTAGGGAGATGTCTTGACCTTTTGACCAGATGAGCAGGTCCCTGCGATCTCGTACAACGTCAGTGAGTGGGTACCTCCTTGTTTGGAGATGTACGCCAAGGCCGTGGTGATGTCCGAGTTAACTTCCACCACTTTGCCTCGAAGGAGAGACTTGAAGCTTTTCAAGGCCAGATGTACTGCCAACAGCTCCTTGCAGTTGATATGCATGCTCCTCTGACTCGAGTTCCACAGTCCTGAGCATTCCCGACCGTCTAGTGTCGCGCCCCAGCCCACGTCCGACGCGTCCGAGAAGAGAACGTGGTTGGGAGTCTGAACAGCCAGGGGAAGACCCTCTCTTAGGTTGATATTGTCCTTCCACCAAGTCAGACAAGACTTTATCTTTTCGGAAACCGGGATCGAGACCGCTTCTAGCGTCTTGTCCTTTTTCCAGTGAAAAGCTAGATGGTATTGAAGAGGACGGAGGTGTAGTCTTCCTAGTGACACAAAATGTTCCACGGATGACAGCGTCCCTACCAGACTCATCCACAGCCTGACTGAGCAGCGTTCCTTCTTCAGCATCTTCTGGATGGATAGCAGGGCTTGATCTATTCTGGGGGCTGATCGTCTTGTTGTTCAGCAACGTCCTCATCAGAGGGTTCCTCATCCGAAAACTGATGAGGAAACGGCAACGGAGTGGGCAACGTCTGGCTCGCTGAGTCCGGTCGCACTGGTGCATGCGTGACAGAGCCGGACACAACATCATGGAACTGCTGCACAGTCTGTGAACTATCAACAACCATGGGTGCGCGAGAAAGCACAGCGTCAACCCGAGACTGTCTAGACCGTCTGGGTTGTGCAGTCAACACCCTCCGGGTTGCTGAGGTTGACGCACTGCGTCAAAACAAGTCACCTCTGCTGGTTGTTGAACGTCCTGAACGTCAACAACCACCTCCGAGCGTCGCTTAACGTCAACGTGCGGCTGGCAACCCACACTGGGTCGCATCGGTGGAGGAACCACCTCAACTGGCAGACGCGAGTAGGTTACCTCAGCGTCAACAGGGCGCACAACCGACCGGTTGGAAGGTTGTTGGCCAGAAGGTTCGGTAGCAACCTTCTCCGCATTAAAGTCCTCTATCAAGGACGCAAGCTTGGACTGCATGTCTTGCAGCAAAGCCCATTTAGGGTCTACGGGAGCAGGTGCGGCAACAGACGGGGTTAGCGACTGAGGAGGTACCGCTTACCATCCCTGAAAGCCTTGTTATGCATGACATAATTGTACAGCAAAACTTCAAAGGCTCGAAAACAGCTGTGAGGTTGACCTGTAAAAAACTTGGAGCGTCTCCTGGCCAGGCGCCAGGGAGAGTCTACCAGAATTGAGAAGTCTATCTGGGCAGAGGCATGAACTCCCAAGCCGAGAACTTCTCTCGTGTCATATCAGACTCTCGCTCTATAAACCAGTTTAAAAGAAGGGAAAGCAAAGGCTGTATCCCCCAAACTCCTCCTGGTGAAAAACCAGTCATCTAGTAAACGTAAAGCTCTCTAGGAGAGCGAGAGAGCACTAGCTTAAAAACAACGGCTTCGAAGTAGCTAGGCCTAGTGTAAGCTCTGACGTTTAGGCGAACGAGGAGCAGCAGTTACAAAAAGATCCGGACAAAGATCCTTAAAAAAATCATCATGATTTAATTAAAGTCCATAGGGGGCTAAGCAGCTTAGGCACCTCTCCATCTGACAGAGTCCTCAAGGGAATATCAGTAGGAGGGGGAACAGCAACTTCCTCATCTACAGGAACCTTGTCCGATAAAAACTGAGTCTCAAGCAAGGGAGAGACCTACCGTGGTGGCAATGCTTTACAAGCAGAGTCCACACTCACTGGTGCATTAGTAGCGGACCAGAACGCAACGTCATGTAACTGCTTGACAGTATGTGAACTGTCAACAACTGAACTGTCAACCACAACAGGTGCGTGAGGACGCACAGCGTCCACTCGAGACTGCTCTGACTGCCTAGACTGAGCAGTCAAAACAACTCTAGAATGCGGAGGTTGACGCACAACGTCAAAACAAGTCAACTCCGATGTTAGTGAACGTCTTGAACGTCAACAGGAGCATCAGCAAGTGGCCTAGCGTCCAAATGCGGCTGAAAAACCACACGAGACCGCATCGAGTGTGGTTCTCAACAACCTGACTGACGTGACTAAGTTACGCCAACGTCAACAGTAAGCACAAAGGAACGTTAGGTTGGCTGAAAGCCAGGATATCGATGAGATAAACGGCTAGACTCAACGGACTAATCGGCAGAATAGTCTTCCATAAGGGAGGCAAGCATATACTGCATGTCTTGCCATACAACCCATTAAGGATCAACGGAAATGGTTGTGGTAAGAGACGAGGTTAACGTCTGTGACCGCAACACTTTGCCAACAAAAAAAGACTCTCGGAGTCTGTGTTACGCTTTTGTAAGGCGGCGAGCAGTTATCCGATGACTGCATAGGGTCAGAGCTGTCCTAATGGTTGTAATCAGGACGCTGGACCTGTCCTGAAAGGACTGACTTTCGCTTAAGGGCTTCGAAACCTTGTGACAGGTTTCTTATGCGAAAAGCCTTCGGATGACGAGGAGAAACAACGTCTCTCTCGTCTTATGGTAGGGGAGATCTTGGTAAGATACACCCGATACCATAGAGGGAAAACGTCTGTTCGTTGATCAAGGCCTCTCGAACCCATAAGTCGTTTGACATTACTTCTCCCCTGGGCTTGGGAGCATGCAAGAGGTCCCAGACTAGGTGAACGACAGGCACGAACAGACGAACCCTCGGACGCAACACTGTAACACTTTGCGCATATCACTTTATCACTTCGATTTTCTGTTTTGCACTTATTTCACTGAAATCGAAACTTTTACTGATTTCTACCTGAAACATGCAATTCTACCCTTCATTAAAAGGTAGTAATTGCGAAATCAGTCGTAAAATGCAAGCTCATTAATACCAGCAAAAAACAGAAAACATATTTTAAGATAAAAAAAATCAGTGGCTGGGAAAGAGACTAAACACTAGTTCATATAACTACGTTTTCAATCTCTCACCGCACATAGCCTGGGGACGAGAATAAAAAACTAAAAAAGTTTTATCCTTCCTCCCCGTACAGCGACTAGGGACGAGAGTAACTCGAGAACAACGTTACCCGCTTGAACGGAACGTTTTCTCTCTTCTCTCTCCCTCCGTCTCTATCTCTCTCTCTCTCTTTCTCTCTTGATTTCGCACCTAAGAGAAGAGCCCAAGTATATTTCGTCAAAAAAACATGTTATTTGACTAAAGGAAAAAACTGAAAGGTTTTTCAAATAAAAAGTTCCTTTAAAATAGAATTTAAAACATTTAAGCTAAGAAAGAATGAACAAAACGTCAGAATCGATTTACTCTTACTGCAAAGTGAAACCGTGATACACTCTCTCTCTATCGTAACGATAGAGCGCATGTTGAATGTCCTGAACGTCAACAACTGCGTAGCATAAATAAACTAAACGTTAGTTCATCTTTGAAAACAGTACGAAGACTATCAAAGAAATTCTTTCATAAAATATTACATTTAAAAAGTTTTAAATCCTTAGCTCTTTAAAAGCTAATTACGATATAAAGGGCTCAACGTTGATTAACTTCGGTTTCCAAGTTGTTTATAATAAATGGAAAGTTAATCGAAGAGGCCTAAGAAAGGCGGAGAGATATAAAATATATTGAGGAAAATCTATAACGTGATAAGATAATTACTAAAAGCCTAAACACACTTCTGTCTAAGGGAAGGGTCGGCCATTTAAAAGTGAAAGAAAGTCCATACTCTCTTTGTCACCATAATTAAATCTATCCAAAACGAGTTCAAGATTTAAGATGAAGATAAAACACCTGCATAGCGAAAGCTCAAAACTAGAATAAAGTACTTCACCAATTAGTTGTGAAAAAACTCCAGTTTAGCAACAGCGAGTAAGTACGTCTTGTCGATAGCTCGACAGAGAGAAAATTGAGTCTTTGTTTACATTGAGTACTGGGTATCTGGACGACAGATGGCGCTGTTGGGCACACCCACAACCTGTGTAGCGATCGCTGGCGAGTTTTTACCGTAGAGTTGTCTGTCGAGCAACAGAGTTGCAGCTATATAATCACCGGCTAAGTTAAATATTGAAAAATAATTTTTTTGTTATTCATTGTATTATGAAGTGTTTGAGGACGGAAGAGAATGTGGAAAGAATAGGCCATACTATTTGGTGTAGGAAATATATTGATTAAACTCAATACCCAATCTAAACACTTAAACAACTAATTCGAGAGTTTTAACACCAATTACAAGAAACCTTATCCACCGAAAGCTAGAAAGGTTTACGTGATACAGCACCAATCCATTTAAGATAAAATAAATAATAAATATCCATTTAGACCTATTAACCACTACAAATTTAAAGGCACAATAAAATTCATGCTATAGCATTATCTGCAGCTACCACAGGACTCAAATTCCAATAAATTAAAAGAAAACTAGGCTTCCCTTTTGGTGAAAACTAATATGGTTAGTCCCCGAGATGCTGCTAAAACTTCAAAAAATATAATCCTACAGGAAATTAACAAAGTAGTCGCACTTCAATCTTATGAATCCGAATCTTCAAGTTCCTCACCTGACTGAAATTAAATTTTCTGTGAGTTTTGGTTACTAAATGCTTACATACATACATATACCAAGGCACTTCCCCCAATTTTTGGGGGTAGCCGACATCAACAAATTAAATAAAAACAAAAAAGGGGACCTCTACTCTCTACGTTCCTCCCAGCCTAACAAGGGACTCAACCGAGTTCAGCTGGTACTGCTAGGGTGCCACAGCCCAACCTCCCCCATTATCCACCACAGTGGATCCTGTATCTACATCCTGTGAGACATCGACTAAACACTTAATAAGATCTTATTAAGGACATGGCATTCTTGGAAAGAAGATACCCTGGGCACCTTAATCCTATAAAACAGTTTACGAACCTTTTCTCTAATGCAGTAAGCCACGTCGAAGCAAAATTTTACCAGCCAATTCATACCAAGAAACCTATCCTTCAATATATAATCTACCTTTCTCCCTAATGAGGGAAGGAGAAATAAAAAATTGTCAGCCTTTTCACCTGAAATAAATTTTTAACCAAAAAGCTATGCAATAGACACAAAACCATTTTATCAACACCAAAAACCATATTCTTAAAAGAGCTTGTAGCTCACTAAATACACTTAGCAAAAGCCAACGCCAACAGAAAAACAGTCTTAGTCATAAGAACTATAAAGAAGAGCCCCTCCAAAAGGATTAAAACTTGGATTCTTTAAATATTGCAACATGACATCCTAATTCAAATAAATAGATGACAACCAGAGGTTTCCCAATAGTAAATGAACTGAATACATATGCAAAAATACCCAGAGGATAAATTCAGTCCAAGATATCACTGGATAGTATTAATATCCAGGCCAAGATATCAGAGAACGGTACTATGTATGGAGCTAAATGGCTAGTTAACTCTCCTAGAACAGGATATGATAAAACAACATTATCCAAAAGAAATTTTTAGTCCTTGAAACGTTATTGGACCTACAGTACATCAATCAAAATACTTTGCCACTGTTCTTGATACAAATTATTAGGGAATACCAAAGATAAATCATCAAGAGGGACAAGAAAACCATTTTTTCTCTGAAAATTTGTTGGACAGTTTCCAGCCAACTAGATGAAGTAGGTGGATTCTTGGGTGAAAGACCTTTGAAGCCTGTTATCTGAGAAGATTGCTCTTGCAAGGCAACCTCTTCAGTCAATTCTACATGTAAGACCCCACACATTGGTAAACCACTTTCTTCGAGGCCAAACTAAGAAATTCTGATAATAAAATTAATTATTTCTAGAATTAATGTTCAAAATGCTTTTCTCTCAAAGCTTGGTTATACCTACATTTACCCTAGAACTAAAACTTTGTCTTTTCCTTTCAATAAGCTTAAACCTCTAGTAAAGTGTCGAGACAATTTGGTGGTTAATGGCAATAGCCTTGGCTTGGTACACCACAGATCCTTCATCTTTTCAGTCTCAAAGTCGAAACCAAATCACTATCCTCTTGACACTGCTAGTCAGTAAGGAGGAGGGGGCATGCAGCCTATTTGATCAGACAAGTATTGAGATAATAAATTTTATCCTCAAAATATGTTTATTTCTATGAAACTCCCATGATGTTCATAATTCTGACTCCCACATTCTGATGGAGGCGAGTCAGCACCTGAGGCTCTCCTCGTACTCTAGTAACACGGTAACTAATCTTCACTAACAAATCAGCCTATTTCCCTGCATAAACATAGGTAGAGGGATTATTCCTCTCAAATTCATCCAAGTCAATAGAACTTTTGCTTGAGATGTCTTAGTGGCCAAACTTATATTAGACCAATCCTCAAAGCTATCCACAATATTATGCAATTGTTCAGCTTCAGCCGAGGCTTTAAAAGATTTATTTAATATTCACAGGAGCCATAAAATGTGCGATACCATTAACGTATGTATAAATCAGTTGATCATCAACACTTACTTCTGCAAGCGAAGGGACATTAGAATTCAGGCTCCCAGCTTGGTCTTCTATCTCAGAATTCGATGGTTGTAAAAGGTGGCCGGATTGCTGAAAGGCGAGGCTTTCGCAATAAAACAACATGAAGTAATTTGCTAGAGGAAGGCTAGTGATGAGGTTATTGACACTATATAATGTACTGTGTACCTTCAGAAATCTTATTCACACTAGAACCACTAGTCAAAACCTAATGAGTCTGGCTAGGGTTTGGATCAAGCAGGTTGGGCTAGTATCACTGCCTTTGTCCAAAGGCACATCAGCCTTCTCAGATTGGCTGAATACAGTAAAGTTGGTAAAAGCTTATGAAGCTAACTATTGCACTACGAATCCCCCAAGAATTCAGGACTGTTACATTTTCAGACAGAGCAATGTTCAGATTAGGTAAGGAATAAGCTACTGCCAGTAACAGCTTTCTTTTTCTCAAATACATGAAAAAGACACACAGTATAAATATGCAATGATATAATAAATAGTTCTAGTTGGATATTAACTTAGTTTTAAGTTAGGTGAATTGAGCTTTATAAATTCACAAACTAACTTGAGAGCACATCTCAAAATCGAACGGGAAGAGGCATTAGTTTATTTTCCTGCCTCTAGAGACATCAATTTATCCACTTTGTAAAAGTAAGGAAATTGTGGTGTATAGTATACCAGTAAGTCATTTTAAGAGCACTACAGTAGCAGATAAACATGATACTGAAGAACAAATAGCAACAGAACTTACATGAGGTAATTTCTTAAGGAACATTCTGAGAGGAGTTTCTGTAAAACCAGAAATGGGTATAAATCATCCATCTCTCCATCTCCCAAATCAGTATTCAATGCGCCTTCAAAATCCTGTTCTCTCGATACATTTTCACTTCAAAACTCCAATTTTCTATTTGTAAACTACTAAAGGTACTCTCCTGCGCATATACTAATTATAAGAGTTGATGATTCATTTCAAAGACCAAGCATTTAGATGCACTGGGCCTAACAATATCATAAGAGAAATTCAAGCCTAACTAGTGGTTGAGCCTACATTAGGTGTACTGTACTCAGCCATGATAGCCAAATACTGATGCAACCATAGCATAAGCAATGCTATTAAAGCTGAATAGAATAACTGTGTGTCTGACACCATGAGTATGAGAAAAAAAAAAAAAAAAAAAGATTCCTCTTGTGCACTAGTTTTAGTGACTGGAAGGATATGAAGATCTAAACTCCTGACCCAGTCTTCTATCCTAGATTCCGGTGGTTGTAAAGAGCTGCCCAAAGGCCGAGAAGCAAGGGTTTCACAGTACTGTAGAAGGATTTGATTGATGCAAATGATAGAGGACTCAACCAAATGGTACACCAGAACTGCTACCCATAGCATATGAAGTTAGCCTAGGGCTCAGATCAGGGTAGATTATTCTAGGATCATTGCCACCACCAGAAGGTAAGTTTGCCTTGTCATCTGCATGAAGAGGAACAAAGTTGACTTCACCATATAAGGTGTTAAAAGTTGACCTGATCCCAGCAATCTTCATGGAGTCCAGAAATAACTAGACCAGCATTATACCCATGGCTATCTAAATCTACCAGCCTAATCTTCTCTGGATGCTCCCCTGAAATAAAGTTCTTTTCTTTCTACATTTAGTCCTCATTCAGATATAAGGATATCATATTCTTCCATGACAGGCTATGTTTCTACAACAAAATATCTACTATAGCACATTGTCACCCATGACTCAACACACAATACTTTAACTGTACTGTACTGTACATAAAAGAGCTAATCAAATCCAGAAGAAGATATCCCTGATTAAGTGAAGGTTAACTTGCACTTCTAATGAGAACTCTAATAATACTGCATTCACAAAGCGAAATGCTATGTCCAACACAGCCACTTTTGATGAGTAAACTGAAATTGACATGCAAGAATTGCTCATTATCATATGTTGCCATAAAGGTGTAATACAAAACTAGGGTGGTGAGACTATGAGACAGAAAATGGGAAATATTTCAATTTTAGAATAGACGTCAACAGCTGGCTGGCTTCAAGCAAAGAAGCCATATGAACCTCAAGTGAGATTCATAGAAATATACACTAATACAAACAATCACATCAAAGAATAAATGGGAAAACTCTCAAAACTTACTGTAAACCTGCCATCCTCTTTGAGTGCTATCTCGGTGACTAATCGTTTCAACAAGGCTGCCCGAGAAGCTTTCAATAATTCCTCTGCTACTCTTCGATTTCCTCCTTCAACAGCCCATAGGTCTGAATCTGCTCCAGCCACAGCAATTGCTCCTGAAAAATAATCAGAATTACCTCTATGTAAAGTTTAACTTCTAGCATAATAATAATCTCCTAAATTCCTCATACAGTACATTGAAAATTCAAAACTTGAAAAATAAATTAAACACAAAATAGCATACAGTATAAGAAAATTATTCTAGAATAAAACAATGCTTGCCCATAGATAACTGAAGAATGAAAGGGTTTAAAAAGGAGGAATAAGTGGGAAGGAACCACAAAAAACAGATGGAGGGAAAATGGCAAAAAGGAGGAGGCTGACAAGATACTGTATTGGAAAGTGCCTTTATTGCAACCTAGTGGCTCACAGGGAACCCAAAGAGCAGTACATAATTATCTTTACAGGTCAGGGATTGGATATTACATACGGCTAAGAACATGATTAAAAACCAATTTACCCATTTCTGCAACAATTTTAGATAGGTTTCACACAACATAAGGTTGTATTTTTGTAAACTACATCAACCTTGACCCTTACCCCGAAAATTAGATTTCTGAATAATGCCTCCCTGAGAGATAAGAAAAAATTCCCCAAAACACAAGATCAGTTGAAAAAAAATACTGTAATAATAATACAGTTTTATATGAAATAAATAGATTTACAAATAACACTGTAAATTTGAGCTCTCAGCAATTACATATAGAGTGAGACTCATTACTCCAGAACCAGCAGCGATACACAAACGCAGCTACGTGATGTCGGTAATTTCTCAAATTTCAGTAATGCTGCACCCTCTAAAGTATGTGTAAATTATCTATTTCCTATATGTTACTTATTATATCTAAGCCTTATACTTATAATTATGAAACAAAATATATAAAATAATGATAGAAAAATTAAAACAATGAACTTTTACATACATAAAACTCATTGCTTATCATTTGCATTTTCTTTATGACTCCCACACCTAAACTACTGCCTGACACCCCCCCCCCCCCACACACACTCTCTCTCTCTCTCTAAACATCAATAGTAAGACCAATAGTAAGACTCCATCTAGAAGAGTTCAATTCTGGACTCCTAGTATTCAGAAGGATATAGATAGACTGGAAGCAGTAAAAGCTAGGGCCACCAAATTAGTTCCAACACAAGGACAATTTTGATATAGAGGGAGGATGGAATGTTTAAACTTATCTGATCTACAAACTCGACAACTAAGAGGACAATTAATAGAGACATTCAAAATTCTTAAAGAAATAACAAATGTAGATTACAACAATCTAATCACACTTAACACAAATCCGTCTAGAGACAACGGATACAAACTGGAATTAAAAAGATACAACGCCAATCAATGTGGCAATTTCTTTATATAGAAAATAGCAAATACTTGGAATAGACTTCCAGCGGATGTCGTAACCAGTAACACGGTAAAAGAGTTCAAGAACAAGTTAGACGAGATCATAAGAACTCTCTAAATGCTTGAACTAAATCGCTCTACCAAGGAGCAAATGAAGTCTCCACAGAAGGACTAAAAAGTCTTTGAGACATCCAAAATCCATGTTACTCCTTGTAACACTAACACACACACACACGCACACGCAATCACTTTCACTTTCTCTCAAGAAGACAAAGACGTATGCATCTCGGTTTCCCTCTCTCTCTCTCATAAAATTGTACGGTAAAGTGGTATAGGCTATCTGGAAACATGAGAGGTAAAATTCAAGATCACAAATTGGGCAGTATCATCGTGACCGATCTTGACCTGGATCCCTTTGCTCTATGGGAACAAACATAGCAGTTTTACTAATCTTTTGACTTCTGGACAGATAATGTTTATAAAGGAATCGCCCTCGTCAAATTCAGTCGAGCTGAAGGGGAGTCTCATTTCCATTTTATTTTTCTGATTTGAATGTTCCTTACTTTGCCAGGAGTTAGGTTACAACATTCAAGAACAGTACCGTAGTGACATGCTTTTATTTACACTGCATTTGAAGAGGTTTTAAACATCTAACAAACACAGGCACAAAAGGGAAAAACAGTCTCCTGTACCACCTCATGATTTATGAGTGCATTCTATCGAAATCTTGTATTTGCCTAGAAGTCACACTCATATAATCAATACAGTACACTAATTACATTGGGTTTCATAATATGCTCCTCAGATCTGAAATGTCTTTTTCCAGTGTCTTTTATTTCATCCATATGAATGTTTGTGGTAAGGTAAAATTCTTGGCAGTCTTTCCATTTGACAGTCAACTTGTGGCCTTTCTTCTTCTTGCCATTTGTCCCTCTCATATCCGTCAAGGGAAGTTTGGCATCCCTTATATATTTACTCAAGAGTAGGGCTTGTATAATAATTATCAATATATAAAAAAAATTATCTTTAGACCTTTATTTATCATCGTTTTCACTACTGACCCTGAATGTTTTAGAAGCTGATCACCAGGTATATCAATGTTTGTACCTGTATACATAATATCATCGAAAACCATTCGAAATGTTATTTTCATTAGTAAAATAAATTTTTGAATATACTTACCCGATAATCATGTAGCTGTCAACTCCGTTGCCCGACAGAATTCTACGGGAGGGATACGCCAGCTATCACTATACTAGAAGGGGGTGTACTCACCAGCGCCACCTGTGGCCAGGTACTGCAGTACTTCTTGTTGACACCACCTCAATTTTTCCTCGGTCCACTGGTTCTCTATGGGGTGGAAGGGTGGGTCAATTAAATCATGATTATCGGGTAAGTATATTCAAAAATTTATTTTACTAATGAAAATAACATTTTTCAATATTAAACTTACCCGATAATCATGTAGCTGATTCACACCCAGGGGGGTGGGTGAAAACCAGTGTACATGACTAAAGGATAGCTAAGTATCCCGTATTTCATATAATCAGTTATTCAGAATAACAATGAAATAATAAGTACCTGGTAAGGAAGTCGACTTGAACCGTTACTCTGCCTTTAATAAGTTCGTCTTCCTTACTGAGCGCAGCGTTCCTCTTTGGAGGCTGAATCAACTCTAAGGTGCTAAAGTATACAGGGCTGCAACCTATACTAAAGGACCTCTACACAACCTCTAACCCAGGCGCTTCTCAAGAATGAATTGACCACCCGCCAAATCAAAAAAGGATGCGGAAGGCTTCTTAGCCTACCGTAACAACCCAAAAAACAACAATAAAAGCATTCAAGAGAAAGGTTAAAAAAGGTTATGGGATTAAGGGAATGTAGTGGCTGAGCCCTCACCTACTACTGCACTCGCTGCTACGAATGGTCCCAGGGTGTAGCAGTTCTCGTAAAGAGACTGGACATCTTTAAGATAAAAAGATGCAAACACTGACTTGCTCCTCCAATAAGTTGCATCCATAATGCTCTGCAGAGAACGGTTCTTATTAAAGGCCATCGAAGTGGCTACGGCTCTCACTTCGTGGGTCCTTACCTTCAGCAAAGCAAGGTCTTCATCCTTCATGTGAGAATGGGCTTCTCTAATCAGAAGCCTTATATAATACGAAACTCCGTTTTTGGACATGGGCATCGAAGGTTTCTTGATTGCACACCATAAGGCTTCTGACTGTCCTCGTATAGGTTTTGACCTATTAAGATAATATTTCAGAGCTCTGACAGGGCAAAGAACTCTTTCTAGCTCGTTACCCACCATGTTGGAAAGGCTAGGAATTTCAAACGATCTAGGCCAAGGACGTGAAGGACGTTCATTCTTAGCTAAAAATCCGAGCTGTAAAGAACATGTTGCAGATTCGGATGTGAACCCAATGTTCTTGCTGAAGGCGTGAACCTCACTAACTCTCTTAGCTGTTGCAAGGCAGACGAGGAAAAGTCTTTTGAGGGTAAGGTCCTTGAAGGAAGCTGACTGGAGAGGTTCGAACCTAGGAGACATAAGGAACCTTAAGACTACGTCTAGATTCCAGCCTGGAGTGGATAAACGACGTTCTTTAGAAGTCTCGAAAGATTTAAGGATGTCTTGAAGGTCCTTGTTGGAAGAAAGGTCCAAACCTCTGTGGCGGAGAACTGAAGCCAACATACTTCTGTACCCTTTAATCGTAGGAGCCGAAAGGGATCTCTCATTCCTTAGATGTAATAGGAAGTCAGCTATTTGGGTTACAGAGGTATTGGTAGAGGAAACTGCATTGGCTCTACACCAGCTTCGGAAGACTTCCCACTTGGATTGGTAGACTCTACGAGTGGATACCCTCCTTGCTCTGGCAATCGCTCTGGCTGCCTCCTTCAAAAAGCCTCTAGCTCTAGCGAATCTTTCGACAGTCTGAAGGCAGTCAGACGAAGAGCGTGGAGGTTTGGGTGTACCTTGTCTACGTGAGGTTGACGTAGAAGGTCCACTCTTAGAGGGAGAGTCCTGGGAACGTCGACCAGCCATTGTAGTACCTCTGTGAACCATTCTCTTGCAGGCCAAAGGGGAGCAACCAGCGTCAGCCGTGTCCCTTCGTGCGAGACGAACTTCTGAATGACTCTGTTGATGATCTTGAACGGTGGGAATGCGTAAAGGTCGAGATGGGACCAATTCAGCAGAAAAGCATCCACATGAACTGCTGCTGGGTCTGGAACTGGGGAACAGTACAACGGAAGCCTCTTGGTCATGGAGGTGGCAAACAGATCTATCGTAGGTTGACCCCACAAGGTCCAAAGTCTGTTGCACACGCTCTTGTGAAGGGTCCATTCCGTGGGGATGACTTGATCTTTTCTGCTTAGGCGATCTGCTGAGACGTTCATGTTGCCCTGAATGAACCTCGTTACTAGAGTGAGGTTTAGACTTCTTGACCAAATGAGGAGGTCCCTTGCTATCTCGTACAGGTTCCTCGAATGGGTCCCTCCCTGCTTGGAGATGTAAGCCAAGGCTGTGGTGTTGTCGGAGTTCACCTCCACCACCTTGCCTAGCAGGAGGGACTTGAAGTTCATAAGGGCTATATGAACTGCCAGCAGCTCCTTGTAGTTGATGTGGAGCGTTTCCTGTTCCCTGTTCCATGTTCCCGAGCATTCCTGTCCGTTCAAGGTCGCGCCCCAGCCCGAGTCTGATGCATCCGAGAAGAGATGAAGATTGGGGGTCTGAATCGCTAACGATAGGCCCTCCTTGAGAAGGAGGTTGGTCTTCCACCACAAGAGAGTGGTCTTCATCTCTTTGGTGACAGGAATAGAGACTGCTTCGAGCGTCAAATCCTTGTCCCAATGAGCTGCTAGATGGAATTGGAGAGGGCGGAGGTGGAGTCTCCCTAACTCGACGAACAGGGCTAACGATGACAGGGTCCCTGTTAGACTCATCCACTGTCTCACCGAGCAACTGTTCCTCTTCAGCATGCTCAGGATGCATTCTAGGGCTTGGCTTATCCTTGGGGCCGATGGAAAAGCCCGAAAATCCTGACTCCGAATCTCCATTCCCAGGTAAACTATGGATTGGGAGGGAATGAGCTGGGACTTTTCTAAGTTGACTAATAGACCCAGTTCCTTGATCAAGTCCAAAGTCCAGTTGAGACTCTCCAGACAGCGACGACTCGTGGAGGCTCTCAACAGCCATTCGTCTAAATAAAGGGAGGCTCTGATGTCCGATAAGTGGAGGAATTTTGCAATATTCCTCATCAGATGCGTAAACACCATAGGAGCTGTGCTTAGGCCAAAACACAGGGCTTGGAATTGGTACACAACCTTTCCAAAAACGAATCTCAGGAAAGGTTGGGAGTCTAGATGAATAGGAACGTGAAAGTAAGCGTCTTTCAGATCCAACGAGACCATCCAGTCCTCCTGCCTGACCGCTGCTAGGACCGACTTCGTCGTCTCCATAGTGAACGTCTGCTTGGTGACATAAGCATTGAGCGCGCTGACGTCCAGCACCGGTCTCCAACCTCCTGTCTTCTTGGCCACCAGAAAGAGACGGTTGTAGAAGCCCGGGGATTGATGGTCCCGGACTATAACCACTGCCTTCTTCTGTAACAGGAGCGACACCTCCTGGTGCAACGCTAGCCTCTTGTCCTTTTCCTTGTAGTTGGGAGAGAGGTTGATGGGAGAAGTGGTCAGAGGGGGTTTGCGGCAGAATGGTATCCTGTAACCCTCCCTTAGCCACCTGACAGACTGGGCGTCTGCACCTCTCCTTTCCCAAGCTTGCCAGAAGGTCTTGAGTCTGGCTCCTACTGCTGTCTGGAGAGGAGGAGAGTCAGTGTTTGCCTTTTGAAGTCTTGGGACCTTTCCTAGACCTGCTCCTGGAAGAGTCTGGACGGGAGCTTCCTCGGCTGGGGGCTCTGCCACGAAAGGGCGGAATAAACCTTGTAGCAGGAGTATCAGCCACTGGGGTGCGGTAAGTCCTGGGAACTGAGGGAGCAACCTTAGTCTTACGAGCTGAAGAGGCCACAAGATCATGAGTGTCCTTCTGAATCAGGGCCGCAGACAAATCCTTGATAAGCTCTTCGGGGAACAAGAACTTAGAAAGCGGAGCAAAAAGGAGTTGAGACCTTTGACAAGGTGTGATGCTGGAAGAAAGAAAAGTGCAAAGTTGCTCCCTTTTCTTAAGAACTCCTGAAACAAACATTGAAGCAAGCTCGCCGGACCCATCCCGAATTGCTTTATCCATGCAGGACATTATAAGCATGGCTGAGTCCTTGTCCGCAGGGGAGGTCTTCTTGCTCAGGGCCCCCAGGCACCAGTCGAGAAAATTGAAAATCTCAAAGGCACGAAATACACCCTTTAAGAAGTGGTCTAAGTCGGAAAAGGTCCAGCAGACCTTAGAGCGCCTCATCGCTGATCTACGAGGAGAGTCGACCAAACTTGAGAAATCAGCCTGGGCAGAGGCAGGGACTCCCAAGCCTGGTTCCTCTCCTGTGGCATACCATACGCCCGCCTTAGAAGTGAGCTTAGTAGGTGGGAACATAAAGGAAGTCTTCCCTAGTTGCTGTTTGGACTGCAACCAATCCCCTAATATTCTTAAAGCTCTCTTAGAGGATCTAGCAAAGACGAGCTTAGTATAGGCTGACTTAACCGGTTGCATGCCCAGCGAAAACTCAGATGGAGGAGAGCGGGGGGTAGCAGAAACAAAATGGTCCGGGTATACCTCTCTGAAAAGAGCCAGGACCTTACGAAAGTCAATGGGTAGAGGAGAAGACTTGGGTTCCTCCACGTCCGAAGAGGGATCTAGGTGCGCAGCTTCCTCCTCAGAAACCTCATCACCAGAGTGTAGCGAAGTGAGAGGTAAAGTAACAGCGGTATGCTGAACAGCAGAATCTGAACAAGCGGGTGCATAAACACTTGTGGTTTCATCCTCAAGTCTCTGTTGCTGAGTTAAAACCTGAGGTTCAGGCTGCAAAGACTGGTCAAGAAGAGTGGAGGAAGGTAGGCGCATGGGTTGAGGTGGCTGACTCCTAGCATGAGCTTCCTGTCTCAAGAGTTGCGCTTGCTGCAAGGGTTGCGGATGCGCAGTAGCAGGTTCCTGAGGAACGAGTTGAGGTTCCTGAGGTGTGAGCTGCGAGAGTTGAGGTAGCGGCTGCGCAGAACGCAGTTCCTGTCTCGCGAGTTGAGGTTCCTGAGGTGCTAGCCTTAAGAGTTGAGGCTCTCGCCTTGAGGAGAGTTGAGGTCGCTGCAGCGAGAGCTGAGGTGGCTGCCTCATGGATGGAGGAGGTTGTCGTACCTCAAGAGGTTGTTGCCTCGATGGTCTAACCGCAAGAGGAAGAGGAGGAAGTAAAGCATAAGACTCCTGCTCCCACTGTTGAGGTTGCCTTAAGGAAGGCTGAGGTTGCTGCACACCGCTGGTAACTGGCAACTCAGAACGCGGTAAGGTAGCCTGAGGAACCTCAACTTCGTACGCCTGGCAGACTGGACTGCGGTGAGGCGGAGCGCTCGCAGGAGGAGGTGCAACCTTCTCAGCCTGAAACTCACGCATTAAGACCGCAAGCTGCGACTGCATGGACTGCAGCAAAGTCATCTTGGGATCAGCAGACGCTAAGGTCTGCTGAGGCAAAGCCTTAACAGAAGATGAGGTCTGTTGAGGTATCGCCTTACCTCTCTTAGGAGGTGTACAGTCACCTGATGACAGCGGAGAGTCAGAGCTAATCCAATGACTGCATCCGGGTTGTTGAACTCTTGAGGTCTGGACTTTACGTTTAAGAGGTCTTGAGACCTGAGTCCAGCGTTTCCTCCCCGATATTTCTTCTGCAGACGAGTAAAAGACGGGCTCAATCGTCTGCGGGTGGGAGTGACGGTCTCTGTAAGACACGCCCGCAACCACCGAGGATACTTCTGTGCGCCGATCAAGGCCTGCCGAACCCTTTTGCCCTTCGACATTGCTTCTCCCCTGGGCTTGGGAGCTTGCAAGAGGTCCCGGACTGGGAGGACGACTGGCACGCACAGAAGTACCCTCACGCACAACACTGACACTGACACTAGCACTCGGCACCGCACTGACACTAGCACTTGTCACAGCACTGGCACTATCACCTCCCACTGCACTTTTGACCTTAAGTTCTTTGACGTCTGCCAAAAGAGACTTATGGTCACTAACCACCGATTCCACTTTGTCACCTAAAGCCTGAATGGCACGCAAAACAACTGACATATCAGGCTGAGCACAAATAGTAGGTTCGGGGGTAGCCACTACAGGGGGAGGAAAAGGTTGAGGATCATGAGGTGAGGAAAAAAGCGAAGAGCGAGAAGAACTCCTCCTAACTCTCTCTCTCTCTAACTTGGTTGAATATTTAAGGAATCGAACAAATTCAAGTTCCGAAAGTCCGGCGCATTCCTCACATCGATCTTCCAACTGACAGGGTCTTTCCCTACAGTCAGAACAAGCGGTGTGAGGATCAACCGAGGCCTTCGGAATACGCCTATTACAAGACCTACATCGTCTATGGGGAGGGGCTTGTGAAAGGTCAGACATCTTGAATCAAAGAGCAAGTCAAGGGGGATTCCAAATCAAGCAAAAGATCGTTAACCATTAATCAAAACCAAATAAAAGCTATCTAAGCTAATTAGAAAAGTTTCCAGTATAGCGAAAGCTGAAATCTTAGAGAAATACTTCACCAAAAACCGTGAACAATACTCCAAAATCATAAGCGTATCCAAGAACGTCTTGCCGGAAGCACGACAGAGGAAAAATTGAGGTGGTGTCAACAAGAAGTACTGCAGTACCTGGCCACAGGTGGCGCTGGTGAGTACACCCCCTTCTAGTATAGTGATAGCTGGCGTATCCCTCCCGTAGAATTCTGTCGGGCAACGGAGTTGACAGCTACATGATTATCGGGTAAGTTTAATATTGAAAATTTGAAAATTACTATCTACCTATCTACCATGGCAATTCCCCAATTTAGTTTTTATATAAGGACAGCTTGAAAATGTTTGAAATGGTTGGGAGAACTTACTGAAATTATTTTGTATTATTGTTATAATTTTTCATATATCTTATAGCCTATCATCACAGAAACCTACAAATGTACACCTGCCTTTCGTCGTTATCAACAAAATGCAGAAAAAGAGGTGTATGTAAGTTAATGCTTGTTGACCAATAGTCACCAACATGATGTTTATTCATGTGAGGCTTGAGTAAGGTTAAAGCGAGAAATGCTACCATTTCTGTGAACACAATAGGCATCCATGTTCTCACTTTTATTGAATTCTGGTCACGTCCAATTACCCTCTGCTCAAGGTACCAGTTTGTCTCCTCAACATAATGTTCAATACCACTTCACCCATGAACAGCTCAAAGAAGTCACATTCACAGGCATCGGGGGTAGACTAAAATCACTAGAAATTCCAGCTTCAGTGACAAAATCAAATTCAGTCAAAATATAACCCATCAGTACAGTCATCCGAAGTGGAAAAAAGCGCCTCATTGTTTTCTAGAGAATGCTTCCAGCTTTGACCAGTACTAAAACTTTGAATCGTATGATAACCCCTAACTTCGCCTGCCATGTCTGCCCTCTCTGAAATCAGCTCTACTGGGTTCCTGTTATCACGCATCACTTTGTAATGATATATTACTGCTGTTATCGACTTCTAAAACATAGACCTAATCTTAATGGTCATCTAGAAACAGTTCATCTATATTTCTTTAATCAAGAATATCTCTATCACCTGTTTGCACTTGTTCATCATGTTCATCATCAATGCACGCATTAGGTTCACTATCAGCATATTCATCTAGAATCTCTCTGATCTGATCTATGTCAAGCTCACACCATAATAAAGGCACTCTAGGCCGATCATCTACCCTCACATCTGCAGATAATGTGCTGCGCTGAAGGCTGTGGCTGTGTTCTAATTCAGAACTACAAAGACAATGATTAGCTCATGAAATTTTCCCAGACTAGACTTGAAAGGTTGCCAATTAGTATATTAAATCAGGTTGTTGTCATACAAGGCACATACATAAATTTAAGCAATCTGTGAACCATATACAACTCATGTACACAAATACATGCATGCTAGGAAATAAGGATTAAATACAATTTGTGTATCCCTTACCTACAAAGGCTTGAATATCGGGAGTTTGTCCATAGTTGCACTGAGTCACAGCCATCACAAGTTCATTAACCATAAGGTCATGAAACCCAAGTCCTTTTAACCATGAAGAAGTTGATGAATGGGTCATCGTGAGGAAAGAAGGATCCATTGCACTTAAGAGTGAGCCAACATCTTCATAGGCATGTCCTTCCTCTTGGAGTCTATATATCTTACCAAAGTTTCCAAGCATGTTTCTGGTCAACTCGTCAAGCCGATACACATCTAAACCATAGCGCCATAATAGCTTCATAATGGTCACGAGCGACCATTTGCTGTCCTTGAACACATACTCCTCACCATTGAAAAGCCCCATATTACCTGAACATTCAGCTCTTTTTGCAAACCCTGTAAGTAGTAAAACTTTAAAAATCATATGTACAGTACAGTATGTATAACACCAATCCAGGAAAAAGTAATCATTTAACATTCACAATATTAGTCAATGAAAAATTTATTGATTATAATTTAAGCTGATCACTACCTACTTGAAATGTAAAATACTGTACAGGAAAATATTTTGATACCAACTAAATTTGCCTTGCTTTTAGAAAACTCACCAAATTTTGATGCAAATTTCACCATATATTCATTCTTGGGATGAATAATACTCCCTCCAACTTCATACAAACGTCCACCAATGGGTACAGTTGCAAGTCTACCTCCTATGGTATCAGCTTCATAAAGATCTACTATGGCATCATCTCCAAAGAGTTCACTAAGAAAGTAAGAGGCTGAAGTGCCTCCTATACCGCCTCCAATGATAGCTGTGGAAATAATTCAAAGTCAATGTAAACTTGCATCTATCTCTTTGTTTAACCTCTCTCTCTCGCGCTGTTATGGGTACATCAGCTGCTCCCTTACCTATCTCTAATACAGTAATATTCTGTCGGCTTTGTTCCAACACTTATTCTTTCCCTCTTTATTAAGAACTTTCCCTCATTCTACTTTTTCTATTCATGCTAATCCTCATGCTTCAGACATCACTTCTTTCCTCATTTCCCAAACCCGCTACTTTCTTGTCCTCTACAGCTAAGCTTTGGAACTTTCTCGTTCTTTGTTTTAATCTCTTTTTCCTTCCCATTCTTGTTATTCTTTTCTGCCCTGAACTAGATGTAAACAGTGCATTGCCTATTTCCTTGGAAAGCAAATTTAATTTAATAACAAATCATTATAAATTGAATGTAATAAAACAAAATGTGTATGATAAACTAAACATTTTGCATATTGTATTGTTATTACAATAAGAATAATGAACATTCAAGTTATTCAATACTACAAGTCCCCTATTTATGAACGAGTTACTTTCCAAGAGTGGGTTCCCAAGTCAAAATGTTAACAAGTCCAACATGATTAACTTAAGCATTAAGCTCATAACCCTGACTTGTTTTCAGTCAGCTGATTTTTCTAACATTAGAGAGCTATTCTAGAGATGCATCATGGATTCCTACAGCTGTTTAAGCATAATAAAATACTTTCAAAAAAATATAAAAACATTTTATATTTATTGCACACAGGTTCTTATCTATGAAAGGCCATAATTCAAATGTTATTATCTAGGGAATTTCAGTATAGCATCATCCTAATATAAAAGCCACATTTTCACATACAATCTTTAAAACATTCAGTTCAATAGGAGGAGGGTCACCAACCATAAATTATCAAATGGCTAACACACCAGCTATAAATCGGAATATGAATAAAATTATAGCAAACTCCACATCTAACGAGCTATTCTACTGACGATTTAAGAATGAAGTATTGTACCGTAAAACATTTCCTCACTTCATTCACCTTAGTACAATATATTAACCCTTTTACCGCCAAAAGGACGTACTGGGACGTTTCACAAAACTCATCCCTTTACCTCCATGGACGTCCCGGTACGGCCTTGAAAAAAACTGCTATTTACATTTTTTTTTTTTTTACATATTTTTGATAATTTTTTGAGAAACTTCAAGCATTTTCCAAGAGAATGAGACCAACCTGACCTCTCTATGACAAAAATTAAGGCTGTTAGAGCAATTTAAAAAAAAAATATACTGCAAAATGTGCTTGAAAAAAAAAAATAACCCCTGGGGGTTAAGGGTTGGAAAGTTCCAAATAGCTTGGAGGTAAAAGGGTTAATGTAACTGGTTATTAGAATAGAGATCAAGTTTAAAATTGTATGCAAGATGCTTGGAATTACAAACAAATTAGCATTACTGGCCATGCCACATAAGTCAGTGCCACTTACGTGCATAACCACTCACTCTCAGATTCATACATAATTTCATAGAAGGCCATCTTGCATACCAGTATACAGGACATTATAAATAACTTTTCACAGGAGAGAGTATAAAGATGTTAATGTGATATTTAAATAAATTTCTCTAATATCAAACAAAACTCTTGTATGAGGGATTAACAGAGCCTGGCAGGTTATCTCCAGCCCGACGTGAATAGAACGTGAAGGGATAGTAAAAATATAGTAAGATTATGAAGTAACTATCTAAGAATTATCCAATACACTAATATCAAGAAAGTAAATAAAAAAATACAGTAATACAGCAGTACTGAAAAAGGTAGTAAATCAACGGAAATAATGTAATACTGTGCTGCTGCTATTTTCTATCCTCACCTAAACAGTAATGGGCATAATATTCAATTACCTGAGCTTAGCCATAGTGAGCATTCCAAAATATGTAATTCAACCAAAGAATGTCTTTTACTATACTTTACTGTACTCAATGTTCTGACTAAGACAATTTCTTAAACAGTAAAGGAATTTTTAGACTAGAAATCTGTACTGCATCTTCAAAATAATGTACAGTATGCAGGAACATGAACTTATTTAGCTCTCCATTAAAATTAGTCCATGAAATGATGGACTAAAGTGAGATGCAATTAATGTAAATATAATAGCAGACCAATATAGCTGATGGCAACATTTAAAACTTCCTCAATAACAAAGAAATACGCAGCAAGCAAGATAAAAAGCGTTTAGATTTGGTCCAGCCATATGGGCGAGAATAATGCCCGACGCCAATAAGGATCATCCAACACCAATGGGAGTATTCCTGACATGGTACCAATGAAGAGACCACGACAAAATTTTAGCTGAACGGCTTTCACCTTTTAAGCTGAATAACTACGAGCCAAATATGTAACTCCTGTATAGCAATGAAAGCTTGAGTGACAAAAAATATAAGGAGAGAGATTGATTCACCAATTAAAATGCTTTTACTGTACAATACAATATTGTATACTCACCAATTTTGGGAGGTTCTGTAACTTCTTTGTTAGTATCCTCCAGAAAAGCACATGATCTCCTGATGACAGTTATTAAACTGAAAACAAATATTCTTGGAATGTTGAGCATCATTTCAAACTCTGCAAATAAAAAATAGAACTCATCAACATCGAATTTCTCTCAATTATTTCAAATCTAGTAGAAAAATAAAAAATCTATAAATCACAAGTACAAATACTGTATAATATACTGTATAATGATAATACAATATACCTGTACAGTACATGAACTGAATACTGTACTAGTCATAGTTGAAAACAAATAATTAACCTATTGGTAGATTATTATATTTAGAAATGGTGGGAATAAAAAAACACTAAAAATTAATTAAGTGATATGGTAAAAACTCTGGAGTGATACTTTATGTTTACAGAACATTACCTAAAGACTATAGTTACAAATTTCTTGACAAGATAACAATCTTGGTATCAATCCCCATTTTTGACAAATTAAAGTATAACAAAGGCATAAACCCGATGAAAATTTTTCATATTAAAATTTCTTTATAGCACAGATGCATTGATAATATGCAATGGGTTTAGTTACCCAATCTTTTAAAAGTAATTTCTGTGTGAACATATAATCAGAGTACATAACAAAAAGGTAATCTGACAACATGATACAACTTATAAAACTACATTACTTCTACACTCTAAACTAAATCTAATATTTGTAAGTTTTTAAGAAAGAACATACACGTTCTTTGAGCGATGAAGTAATTACACCTCAAGTTCATTAAAATGACCAAAAAAAAAAAAAAAAAGCTAGAGGAATCGGGATTAGTATGGACGAATATCATAAGGCCTGGAGAAATGATGGACTTCAAAATCGCAGGTTGCAGAGGGTTACACTTGTGGTTGTGTAACTTTCATGGTTACTGGGGCACGAGAACCCTTAATTGGGCCAATATACAGCCAAGGTATACAATACAGCAGGAAAAAAATTAATACAAATTCTGGCCGAGTGGAAGCGAAGACTGAATGAGTCAGCATATGGATCAAGATTAAATGGAAAACGGTTCCATAAAAGTGGTACTCATTAATGCAAGGATAAAGAAGTTACGTTATTCAAGCTGAGGACTAAAAATAAAGATACATTTCAAGAAAGGCAATCAGATGCAGATTAAGAAAGTATTTTTGTTGGGAGAAGACCTTAAGAATTAGCATGAAATATGGTTTGTTTTGAGAAAGACACAAAACAAATATATCCTGATGGAGAAGTAGTGCAGCACTGATATTTTGTCATAGCCAAAGATGACGACAAAAGCCAAATGCAATAATCAAGATAAAAAATAGCTGATAACAAAAAAGTCTGGAAATGCCATGATATGGATGGCCAATACAGTATTCTGATGGAAGAATGGAGGACTTAAGAAAAAAACGACTGTCCCATTATCCGAAATAAGCAATGCTAATCCCAAAAGAAGACAGCTATGCACTGAGCTGATGGCGAGTGAACAGATATGCAGTACTGTGCAGTATTACCTCTTGACACAAAAAAAAAAGGTGGATAGCTATGAAAGGGAATACCAAAGACAGCAGACTCATGGTTTTCCTGTTTTTGTGCATTTCAAAGGATTTTGGCCTTCATTACTATCGAAATTAGTAATTCAACCCTTTTACCCCCAAAGGACGTACTGGTACGTTTCACAAAACTCATCCCTTTACCCCATGGACGTTCCGGTACGTTCATGCAAAAAACTGCTATTTAAATTTTTTTTTGCATATTTTTGATAATTTTTTGAGAAACTTTGGACATTTTCCAAGAGAATGAGACCAACCTGACCTGTCTATGACAAAAATTAAGGCTGTTAGAGCAATTTAAAAAAATATACTGCAAAATGTGCTTGAAAAAAAAAAAAAAAAACCCTGGGGATTAAGGGTTGGAAATTTCCAAATAGCCTGGGGGTAAAAGGGTTAAGGGATAAGGTCCCAAAACCCATGGTGGGGTAACAAGGGTTTATAGGTGGGGAAACACAAAAAACCAGTCAAATAAAAAGAAGCACCCTAACCCCATCTAAAAAAATGTGTCAGTAATAGTAAATTACGAGAAGTTTACAAAATATACCATCCTTAATGAGCTTATCAAGATACCTTGGTAATAAATGATACAGAATACCAATAAGAGGGGTGTATGTAAGATGACAGCCATGCCCCATAACTCCCTTATTTTCAATTTTATCACTGAGAATACAGCAGTCTAAGGGGGGACACAGCAGCCCCCTCCAGTAAGTAGGTAAGGACACGGCTTGTAGGTTAGGTTAGGTGGGAGGTCATGTCCGTCGTTATACAAAGGCTCACAATATAAATTGCTATCCATGCTCCGTCGTTACTAAACCTTGAAACGTCATACTACCATAACCTAACCTAAGACATCACGTCCTTACTCATTGAGGGGTTCCCATATTTATTTAATGGGATTCTTTCTTCTTAATCATCTAACATCTCCGTATCTATGAACGGCACTTTAGTAAAATTATACCTTGACCTATGCAAAAACCTTAAACAACTTTTATATCATTTGATGAAAGGTTTGCAACGAAATAGTTAAAATACATTGGCTACAGCAAAAAAAAATAATACCAGGAATAGATACACGGTTGATGAGTTTGACAAGCATTGAATTATCTATAATTGCCCTTTGAACTTCTCTTATCTAGGCTAGCTTGGCCTTCTTACATGTACACGCATCCTTTATGAATAAATATTCAGGACAAAATGTACGTGAATACATTAATGTCTCTGTGGTATGGTTAAACAGACTTGCCTATTTTACAATAATATCAATGATAAATTAACATACTTACAACTTCCTTCTGCAAAACCGGTCTTTTGGTAGTGAATTACATGGCAATGTAAGTGGGTATCCCCGCAATCGATTTCAAAATGCCTGTTAGCTTTTTATTTTATAATAAAAGTAATAATATACTCACGTATAATAATGCTATTATGGAAATGTCCTGGTCCTCCTGGATTTTAGCATCAAAGAAACAAAGACTTCGCCCCTAGGGTACACATACCTATACTGGCAACAACCAGTAATGCGACATTCCCTCGTTTGTTTACATCAATCAGCTGATCGACCAAGGCAACCACTGAACAA
>NC_090742.1:63602622-63605122 GCF_036898095.1 Palaemon carinicauda | reverse complement strand
ATAACCTACTTTATATACAAGTTGGAGTAACAAACTCTCTCTCTCTCTCTCTCTCTCTCTCTCTCTCTCTCTCTCTCTCTCTCTCTCTCAAACACAGAATTCCCCAGTATTCATATTCCACTAAATGCAAATGTTTTCAATTTACAAATAACCTACTTTATATACAAGTTGGAGTAACAAACTCTCTCTCTCTCTCTCTCTCTCTCTCTCTCTCTCTCTCTCTCTCTCTCTCTCTCTCTCTCTCTCTCTCAGATATAGCATTTGACCTTTGAGAAAGGCAAAGTACGTTCTGTTCCTAACCTCTTGCCATAAAAGTTTCAAATGTGGCTTTTCTGGAGATGTTTCTTTTACAACGCCATTCAGTACAAGTAATTTCATACATTTTACAGTCGACAATGATGAAACCAGACAACATCAGTGTTTGTGTTCGAAGATTAACTGAAATACAAGACCGTTATTATTATTATTATTATTATTATTATTATTATTAAATGCTAAGCTACAACCCTAGTTGGAAAAGCAGGATGCTATACGCCCAGGGGCCCCAACAGGGAAAATAGCCTAGTGAGGAAAGGAAATAAGGAAAAATAAAATATTCTAAGAATAGTAACAACATTAAAATAAATATTTCCTATATAAACTATAAAAACTTCAACAAAACAAGAGGAAGAGAAACTAAAGATAGAACAGTGTGCCCGAGTGTACCCTCAAGCAAGAGAACTTCTACGTTGCTGTAGAAGTCGAAGAGTAAATTGGAGAATGAGAGAAATCGACTTATTGGTGTTATAACTGTAATCAAGGTAGTGTTTGATAAAATTTAGTTAATGTGTTTTGTGCATCACCGAAAATAAAAGAAGAATTGATTAATTTGAGGATTTCTGGCATCCTGCTATTTAATAAAAAGAGGGATAAGCATGGGATGGAGGGCTTTTGGAAAATAAAATGGGATTATGAAAAGTAAAATGTCACTTTCTCTAAAAAGAAAAGTATTCAATGAGATGGTTCTACCAGTTTTAACTTATACATAAGAAACTTTGAGCCTTACTAAAGTCTCATAATATAAAGTTCTTACAACTCGGAGACCTATGGGAAGATAGGAATAACACTCAGACCGAAAAAGAGCAACATGGATACGAGAGCAAACTAAAGTAGAGGGCATTCTAACATGTGAGACCCTAAGGATTGCAGAAGAAGCAGGTGAAGGTAGAGAAGACGATGCATTGACGAACCAAGAAAGTTTGTGGCCGTGGACTGGCACTGGAAGACTATAAACAGATGCAAGTGGTAGGACACACCCGAGGCCTTTGTTCTGCAATGGACTCACTAGTAACAGCAGATGCTCTCTCTCTCTCTCTCTCTCTCTCTCTCTCTCTCTCTCTCTCTCTCTCTCTCTCTCTCTCTCTCTCTCTCTCTCTCTCTATGCATATATATATATATATATATATATATATATATATATATATATATATATATATATATATATACATACATACAGTATATATATATATATATATATATATATATATATATATATATATATATATATATATGTGTGTGTGTGTATATATATACACAGTGTATATATATATATATATATATATATATATATATATATATATATATATATATATATATATATATATATATATGTGTGTGTGTGTGTGTGTGTGTGTGTGTGTGTGTGTGTGTGTGTGTGTACATAAAACCTAATCAAATAAAGGCTGTCGGAGTAGAGAGTACGTTTGCTGCTCAAGAATAGTATTGTAACTATCCTCATATTTCATGGACGGAAGCTCACTGGCAAACAACACACCGAAAGATACATATTGGTATATCAATCCATCACTTACTTTCACCCTCTTATACTTTCAGATCACAGCATTCAATATCAACAACGTTTGGATCACAACTCTAACATCAACTATATTTCCTACATTTTTTTGTCTACGTTATTATGACAGATGTTTTATTGACCGATGTAAAAAAAATAACTATCCAAGGTTGTGGTTTGCCATTTCACGCATCGTCATCCTGCTCTATAGATTCCTACCAAGAGGAAATAACTCCTTTCAAAGTTATAAACATGGAGAGGAGAGAACTCCTTTCCAAGTTATGAACATGGAGAGGAGAGAACTCCATTCAAAGTTATAAACATGGAGAGGAGGGAACTCCTTTCAAAGTTATCAACATGGAGAGGAGGGAACTCCTTTCAAAGTTATAAACTTGGAGAGGAGGGAACTCCTTTCAAAGTTATAAACATGGAGAGGAGAGAACTCCTTTCAAAGTTATAAACATGGAGAGGAGAGAACTCCTTTCAAAGTTATAAACATGGAGAGGAGAGAACTCCTTTCAAAGTTATAAACATGGAGAGGAGAGAACTCCTTTCAAAGTTATAAACTTGGTGAAATCGGATCGCGTGAACGCGAACGATACCTGTGAAATACGATCATTATATTTTATAAGAAAAATTATCTTGGAAAGCATTTGCCGTCCGTTAGAG
>NC_090742.1:63591536-63596536 GCF_036898095.1 Palaemon carinicauda | reverse complement strand
TCACTGAGTCAAGGCTTTTCAGGAAAGGATCTCATCTTTGGGCCCAATGAGTCCTTTGTAGAAGGGACGACGGTTTAAGCTCCCTACCAAAGTATCCTCTTGGCGGAAATGAACAATGCCTTTAGGATTCCACAGGACTCTATTACATCACTGAGTCAAGGCTTTTCAGGAAGGGATCTCATCTTTGGGCCCAATGAATCCTTTGTAGGAGAAGGGAAGACGGTTTAAGCTCCCTACCAAAGTATCCTATAGGCGGAAATAAACAATGCCTTAAGGATTCCACAGGACTCTTTTAGGTCACTGGGTCAAGGCTTTTCAAGAAGGGATCTCATCTTTGGATCCCACGAATCCTTGTAGGAGAAGATTTAATCTCCCTGACCAAAAGGATCGCTTCCACGTTCTTAAGCAAATCTGGATGCAAGAAAATGTCATGGGGCGAAAAGCGAGGGTCGGTCAAATCTATGGCATTTCGTCAAAAGAGCAAAGAGGACTTTAGCAACGTGGTTGCGTTCAGATGCGGGCAAGATAGCTAACGCTGCTTTCGATGTATTTATTATTATTATTATTATTATTATTATTATTATTATTATTATTATTATTATTATTATTATTATTAACGATTAATTATCAATTATTAATTACTATTAAACATTATTATTATCATTATTATTATTATTATTATTACTATTATTATTATTATTATTATTATCACTTGCTAAGCTACAACCCTAGTTAGAAAAGCAGGATATGCTATATGCCCAGGGGCTCCAACAGGGAAAATAGCCCAGTGAGGAAAGGAAACAATGAAAAATATAATATTTTAAGAACAGTAACAACATTAAATAAATATTTCCTATATAAACTATAAAAACTTTAACAATGTATTTAGATAACGAATGCAGGTAGATACGGAAAATCCGTATTAATTATTATTAATACAATCTAAGCTATAACCCTAGCTGGAAAAGCAGGATGCTATAAGCCCAAGGGCTCCAACATGGAAAAATACCCGATATTATCATTATTATTACTAGCTAAGTTGCAACTCTAATTGGAAAAGCAGGATGCTATAAGCCCAAGGGCTCCAACATGGAAAAATACCCGATATTATTATTATTATTACTAGCTAAGTTGCAACTCTAATTGGAAAAGCAGGATGCTATAAGCCCAAGGGCTCCAACAGGGGGAAAAATACCCGATATTATTATTATCATTACTAGCTAAGTTGCAACTCTAATTGGAAAAGCAGGATGATATAAGCCCAAGGGCTCCAACATGGAAAAATACCCGATATTATTATTATTACTAGCTAAATTGCAACTCTAATTGGAAAAGCAGGATGCTATAAGCCCAAGGGCTCCAACAGGAGGAAAAATGCCCGATATTATTATTATTATTATTATTACTAGCCAAGTTGCAACTCTAATTGGAAAAGCAGGATTCTATAAGCCCAAGGGCTCCAACATGGAAAAATACCCGATATTATCATTATTATTACTAGCTAAATTGCAACTCTAATTGAAAAATCAGTTTGCTATAAGCCCAAGGGCTCCAACATGGAAAAAATACCCGATATTATTATTATTACTAGCTAAGTTGCAACTCTAATTGGAAAAGCAGGATGCTATAAGCCCAAGGGCTCCAACAGGGGGAAAAATACCCCAGTGAGGAAAAGACAAAAGGAAATAAATAAAGAACAGAAGTAATGACCAATCAAAATAAAATATCTAAAGAACAATAACAGAATATATCCTTCATATATAAAATAAAAAGCTTAAAAAAACAAGAGAAATAAGAAAGAATAGCGTACTTGAGTGTACCCTCAAGCAAGAGCATTCTACTTGTCTTGTGGACTGACAATTTCTATAGGTAGTAGGTTGGCCAGGGCACCAGCCACCCGTTGAGATACTACCGCTAGAGAGTTATGGGGTCTTTTGACTGGCCAGACAGTACTACATTGGATCCTCCTCTCTGGTTACGGTTCATTTTCCCTTTGCCTACATACACACTGAATAGTCTGGCATATTCTTTACATATTCTCCTCTATCCTCATACACCTGACAACACAGATTACCAAACAATTCTTCATCACCCAAGGGGTTACTGCACTGTAATTGTTCAGTGCCACTTTCCTCTTGGTAAGGGTAGAAGAGACTCTTTAGCTATGGTAAGCAGCTCTTCTAGGAGAAGGACACTCCAAAATCAAACCACTGTTCTCTAGTCTTGGGTAGTGCCATAGCCTCTGTACCATGGCCTTTCACTGTCTTGGGTTAGAGTTCTCTTGCTTGAGGGTACACTCGAGCACACTCTCCTATCTTATTTCTCTTCCTCTTGTTTTGTTAAAGTTTTTATAGTTTATATAGGAGATATTTATTGTTGTTACTCTTCTTAGAATATTTTATTTTCCTTTTTTCCTTTCCGCACTGAGCTATTTTCCCTGTTGGAGCCCCTGGGCTTATAGCATACTGCTTTTCCAACTAGGGTTGTAGCTTAGTAAGTAATAATAATAATAATAATAATAATTTTGGACAAAGCATGAGAGTAATATTACACGAGGGCTTCCATATAATTCCAGGTTTCATCTAGAATTTTTATACGAATGAATGGAATAAAAATGAAAAACCTATGTTCCGGTTGGTATAAATACTGAAATTGAAGTATAGGAGATTCAATATGGAATCCAGACGAAAATCGAAAAATTTCACTACACAATATCATAACAATATAAACAATGACAATCCATCTATAGCCTAATAAATCATATACAAACAGTGTGTTTTCTACGCAAGAGCCCGTGTTTTACATAAGGTATGACAAAGAAACGCAAAGAGACAATTCCCAAACTCGTGAAATATTCTCCCTCAAAAAAAAAAAAAAAAAAAAAAAAAAAAAAAAAAAAAAAAAAAAAGCCTACTGAACCTTTCGCGGGGTTTTGTTGATGGGCGGGGCTTCGGAGGGTCATGGAAGTAACGTCGAGGTATATAAGAGGCAACGGGTGCCGAAAGCATCAACGGTGTCCTATCAACACGCAAAGCAAGATGAACTCCCTGGTAAGTAGATCTGCTAGTCTTTAGAAGTCAGGAATCAATTTGTTTTCTTTAATTGTTGCTTTGGTGAGATGGTCCAGTTAAAGCAGTTGTTACTCGTTATTCAAGAGGATTATGATACTTGTCTTTTCACATCTTTTTTATATATGCTAAAGCTTCTTAAATCTATATTTGTTTAACTCTGAATGCATCATAAGGTATAACTCAATTCAACAACTTAGTCATTTACAATTACTCGAATCGAATATTTTTCTTTTACAAAAATTACCTTGTGAAATTTGCATATTACAAAAACAAATACAGGATAAACATATTTGCGATTAGATTCCCCATTACGATTTCTTTATTGCAGTGGCAGTAATATGTTTAAATGAATCGACGATACATAAATAAAATATGCTAGAGAAATGGACAGATCCATACGAAATAGTACCCCCTAGCATTTTGTTGAGTTTATTAAGATGTGCCTTAAGACATTAGAGAGAGAGAGAGAGAGAGAGAGAGAGAGAGAGAGAGAGAGAGAGAGAGAGAGAGAGAGAGAGAGAGAGAGAAACTAGCCATAACTGAATGCAAAACCACAAGAAAACTGCGCAACATTGTTTTGTCCACCTAATTTAACTAAAACAAATTGAAAAGGGGTGTTCCTGTTTCTTTCCCTAAAATAAGCTGCTTTGACTGTAGTTGGTTTAATCGAAATGGAAGCACTATATTACTTTTCCCTAAAGTTCCCTTCCGTTCATTAGATTAGGCAAATGGCAATATAGCTATAGCCATGCTACGTTTAATTTCGCACAGTGGAACATTTAATCAAATTATATTCCTAGTTTCTCTCTTTTTGTTTCTTTAAATTCATTCAAAAAGTACAAGTTATATTTTTTCTTATTTATTCCACGGTTATAGCAGAAAGCTACACCATTCAATGACATTTTCAGTTTTTGTCTGATCCGCCGGTTAACTACAGAGGTGTTTATCTCAACGAATCATTCTCATATCTTCCAGGCTGTTTTAGCTGTTTTGGTGGTCGCAGCTGTCGAAGCCATGCCGCAGGCGGCTACGACGGGCACGCCAGCCCCGACAGCCGCAGTGCCGCAGGCGACTTCCCCCTTCCCAGGGTTCTTCTTCACTCCCCAGGGTGCCTTACCTTCCTCTCTCCTGCAAATGCAGGCACCGTTCCTGACCCAAGCCCCCGGGGTAGCTGGTCAGCCCCCTACCCTTCAGCAGGTCATCCCAGTCACCTCATTTGTGGTAAGTTCAAAAATAATTCCCAGTTGATAAGCAAGAGAATATAGCTTTTGTATCAGTTAAGGTACTATCCTTTTTCAATACTATATAGATTTTTACATGAGTGGTCTGTACAACAAATTATTTGCTGTATGTAGGTACACCCTTCTGTACAATAAATAATTTTCTGTATGTAAGTACACCCTTCTGTACATAAAATTTTCTGTATGTAGATACAGCCTTCTGTACAACAAATTATTTTCTGTAATTACACCCTTCTGTACAGCAAATTATTTTCTGTAACTACACCTTTCTGTACAACAAACTATTTTCTGTAAGTACACCCTTCTATGCAATCAATAATTTTCTGTAAGTACACCCTTCTGTACAACAACTTATTTTCTGCACGTAAGAACAGCCTTCTATATTTTCTGTATGTAGGCACACCTTGGTATTAGTGTTTTACTTACAACATTGCATTTTGTTGTATTTGCTCAGAGAACTAGACTTTAAAAGCCAAGAATTCTGTGGTAAGACAAAGAGAAAAAGGAATAGGCCTACTCTAGGAGCCATAGACTCCTTTAAGGAAGGACTGGAACGTCCCCTGCTCGGGGTTTTTAACTTGAGTCTGAAAGATTAACTTGAGTCTGGACTAAAATGACTTCTACCAGGGCTAGAAACACGTTCTCGAGTCTATGCTATGAGCCAAAAATCTTTTATCCTACCATATTT
>NC_090742.1:63576536-63581536 GCF_036898095.1 Palaemon carinicauda | reverse complement strand
TAAATATGTGCATATTATTTTCATCATTACTATTAAATGCTAAGCTACAACCCTAGTTGGAAAAGCAGGATGCTAAACCGTAAGCTTAGGGGCTCCAACAGGGAAAATAGCCCAGTGAGGAAAGGAAATAAAGAAAAATCAAATATTTTAAGTATAGTAACACCATTAAAATAAATATTTCCTATAAAAACTTTGACAAAACAAGACACACATTACAGTAACATTAATGAAACAACCCTAGAACTGTTCCTAAATAAAGAAAAATACACTATGGTAAATATCGGCCACTAATATATTGACAAGAAAACACTTGGTTAGGTTAGTTACAGCCTACAGTAGAACCCTGTTTATGTCTGATAGATACATTAACCGCTGTGTCCCCTCATAAAATACTCTATAATTGTATATGTGAATTTGGACGTTGTGGAAGTTTCCGTAATTGCACAATGATATAAAAGTATGTTTTTTGTTCGAAATCAGAACCTGTAATACAGTAAAACTTTACCAAAAGTTAAAAGAAAGATGGACAGAAAGGTTGAAGAAAGGAAGCAGAAATGGCGGTTTAGTCCAATGAGCATATATTTACCATTAGGCTTACATTTATAATCGACCAGTCATAAATTAATAAAATGTAATTGTATTTTTATAACAAATGATAAAAAAAAAGTCATAAACTAACAACGGCAAAGCTTTTCCATTGGATAATGTCTTTTACCCTTATGAATCTTAGATAACCGGATTCGATAAATGTTAGGCTACTATTCTACAGGAACCCTCATTGAACAACTGAAAACACCATTTGGTTTACGATTTGAAATTCGAGTTCAGATCCAAAGGAATTTTGAATATAACAACATACGTGAGCTTTTGGTGAATTGCCTTCAAAGGTGGTTTCTAATGCTATGTCAAGCTAATGTCTATAGACAGAACACGCGTCCAAGGATCTCTTACACATCACAAAGAACAGCCATAACTGGTTTTCAGAAATTTTCTCCTTACTCGTTTTTTTTTTCTGATAGTTTACCGGATATTTAAGGAAAAAATGCCCTAACCAAAAATATACATAACGAAATAAAAATGGTTTGATCTCTCCTAATGCATAAATGTTAATCTAACATCTTGATAAAAGAAAAAAAAAAAAGTTTGGAAAACATATCACGCATGCGCAGTTCGTTTAACCAATAAATTATTGTCTTTAAAATATTTTGGCAACTTATTGATAGAAATAACAAAGGTAATAGTATTAAGGTCACGAGTTGAAGGTAACTACAACATTGATAAATAATTAGTAATATGTGATCCCAGCAAGTATGCAATGGCTACATGAACCCTTTTGATCTTCCCTCACTTACGAAGGTGAATTTCTTATCAATAAAATAATAAAAAGAAAAGGCTATACTTCAGAGTTTATTTTACTATGTTTAAAGTTTTAAAAGTTCACTATGCGTAAGAGAGATGGTCAGAATTGCAAATGACTTCCCAGCAAGATTATTAAATCTTCTACCTGAAATTTCAAGCAAGTTCTGTTTAAGCCTAGGGCAACGCCGTCTCCTTGAACGAAATTACAATATTGTATTCTGAAATGTCGTCCTCATAGTGGTCATATTTTGTAATGCAAGGTTTCTTAAATGTTATAAAAAGTTGACAAGTTATGAAGAAGTGTTGCTTAAACAAATGGATACAATAGGCAAGGCACCTTGCAAAGATCTCCTAAGACAGCAATATTTCTAAGAGTTGTTCAATAAAAATAACTGAATTATAACATAAATCCTAGTTTGACTGGATTCAAAAGTGTCCTGTCTGATATTTATCTTATGATTGGGTTTTGATATATATATATATATATATATATATATATATATATATATATATATATATATATATATATATATATATATATATATATATATATATACATATATATATATATATATATATATATATATATATATATATATATATATATGTGTGTGTGTGTGTGTGTGTGTGTGTGTGTGTGTGTGTGTGTTGAGGCTTAATACACGACAAGTCCTATATAAATCCATACACATCCTACCGTAGGCTATCTATGTATAAATCAATTGAGAGGTCTATGTTATATTATTATTATTACTTACTAAGCTACAACCCTAGATGGAAAAGCAGGATACTATACGTCCAGGGTCCCCAAAAGGAAAAATAGCCCAGTGAGGAAAGGATACCAGGAAAAATAAAATATTTTAAGAACAGTAACATTAAAATAAATATTTCGTACATAAACTATAAAAGCTTTAACAAAACAAGAGGAGGAGAAATTAGATAGAATAGTATCTGAGGGTACCCTCAAGCAAGAGAACTCTAACCCATGACAGTGGAAGGCCATGGCACTATCGAAGACTAGAGAACAATGGTTTGATTTTGGAGTGTCCTTCTAGCTATACCATAGCTATACCCTTACCAAGATGATAGTAGCCACTGATATATACGAAATTTTCTTAGAAATGGTTGAAGAAATATGTGATAATATATCTTTATATTACTTTTAATGGAAGATGCACAGGACAGTAACATTAATGAGGCAACACTACAACTCCACACATTCAAGAAAAATACATTTTTGGTAAATACTTGCAACTAATGTCTTCACCTAAATGCATTGTGCGCTTTTGTTTCACAATAAGTAGTCAAGACATGAAAATGCTCACTCATGGTCTACGATTTATTTTCTTGTCTAAATCCAGTTTAGACAGAAAAATATGCTATTACCAGGAGGGTATTAATATAGTAACATGAAATGACAGGACAAAACTTAATGTGTCCGTATGCTGACTTGTACACGTTTATTTGTCTAATGAAGTTCCTTGTGTCAGATTGTAATAGTTTAGGCCTATTTGTTTCCGTTGACATTGTAAATTGACAGTGATGATAAGAACTATGAAAAATGGACGATCGATAGAATTTTCAATTCGTAAGTTGAAAGAATTTTTTTAAACCTTAATATTCATAATTTTAACACTATAAAGAAATTGAGATTTATAGGTCTATGGTAATTATAAGAATAATCTTTATCTCATAGAGCCAGCAGTTTAAAATGATATCAGTAGCAATGTCTAGAGGATTTATTTATATATGGACCTAGATCTAAACTTTAATATTCATAATTTTAACAATCTATGAGGAAATTGAGATTTATAGGTCTATGGTAATTGTAAGACTAATCCACATCTCTTAGAGCTAACAGTTCTTAAGAATATCAGTAGCAAGGTCTAGAGGATTTATTTATATATGGACCTATATCCAGTGTCCTTATGTGGGAACGGAAGAAAGATGTTTAACTGATAGACTAAAGGCTTCTATTCAATTTAAGGCCACTAATGAAAAAATATTTTTTTTTCACGCAATGTCTGTCACTTGACCATCTCAAATTCTATCTCCAGACCTGGGCAAAACTTGAGAAAATTATTTACTCTTATAGGAGTCTAGGACCGAACAGGACAAAAGGTTTAGGTGACTACCACCAGCCTGGTCACTGGTCCAGTCATTGTTTAGGCCTAGTCATCATCATTGTCAGAGTATCGTGTGATGCAAAGCTACACCGAAGTGAGTAGCAATGTACAACACACAATAACTGATCTACGATTGGAGCAATATTTTCGAAATTAGGTACATACTCTTCCAAACCTACAATAATTGATTCTGTAAGCAACCAGGAATACTCGTTACAAGTCTAGAACACTTTAAGAGTTTCAAGGATTTTATCCGTATGCTGACATATCAACCATAACACATTTCAAGTCACAATTAATAGCATCATAATTTAGTCAAAATACTAAGCTATACATCAAGTCATACAAACATTTAAAAATCATATCAAGACTAGCAAGTAGCCATGTCCTCAAAAATGGACATGGTACTACAATGACGTCCATCCATCCATATACCAAGGCACTTCCCCCAATTTTGGGGGGTAGCCGACACCAACAATGAAACAAAACAAAAAGGGGACCTCTACTCTCTACGTTCCTCCAGCCTAACCAGGGACTCAGCCGAGTTCAGCTGGTACTGCTAGGGTGCCACAGCCCAACCTCCCACATTTCCACCACAGATGAAGCTTCATAATGCTGAATCCCCTACTGCTGCTACCTCCGCGGTCATCTAAGGCACCGGAGGAAGCAGCAGGGCCTACTGGAACTGCGTCACAATCGCTCGCCATTCATTCCTATTTCTAGCACGCTCTCTTGCCTCAGCAA
The DNA here is from genome assembly GCF_036898095.1 of Palaemon carinicauda. Taxonomy (NCBI): domain Eukaryota; kingdom Metazoa; phylum Arthropoda; class Malacostraca; order Decapoda; family Palaemonidae; genus Palaemon; species Palaemon carinicauda. Next base: position 63,577,307 of record NC_090742.1, on the reverse strand, counting down.
AATTTACAGAAAAAATGACAAATCATCACAATCACCATGAATTACTGTTACTAATACCATTTGGGTTTCACTGTTGCCCGGAATCGTCTTCGCTGGCCTCGTCGATGGTGATGTTGGGATTCTGCTGAAGCAAGATTGACGACACGTGGTCGTCGCTGTCAGTAGCTTCCTCCCCTCCTCGTCCACCCTGCCCGCCGGAGGATTTCCGGCTGCCACTTTACAGAAAAAAATGACAAATCATCACAATCACCATGAATTACTGTTACTAAAGCCAGTTGGGTTTCACTGTTGCCCGAAATCGTCTTCGCTGGCCTCGTCGATGGTGATGTTAGGATTCTGCTGAAGCAAGATTGACGACACGTGGTCGTCGCTGTCAGTAGCTTCCTCCCCTCCTCGTCCACCCTGCCCGCCGGAGGATTTCCGGCTGCCACTTTACAGAAAAAAATGACAAATCATCACAATCACCATGAATTACTGTTACTAAAGCCAGTTGGGTTTCACTATTGCCCTGAATCGTCTTCGCTGGCCTCGTCGATGGTGATGTTGGGATTCTGCTGAAGCAAGATGGACGACACGTGGTCGTCGCTGTCAGTAGCTTCCTCCCCTCCTCTTCCACCGGCGGAGGATTTCCGGCTGCCACCGCTGCTGCCCACACTCCTGTCACTTTGCGCCCCAACTTCCTTGTCGCTGTCACCGCTGTTTTCTCTCTCTTCGTCATCTTCTTCTTCTTCGGTGTCTCCGTCGTCCGCGGCGGAGCTCGAATTTTCGTCG
>NC_090742.1:63529036-63571536 GCF_036898095.1 Palaemon carinicauda | reverse complement strand
TCTCTCTCTCTCTCTCTCTCTCTCTCTCTCACCTTCCTCCTGTGGTCCTTATAGCGTCGATCCCGAAAGGGTTTCTCAATAATCACCTCTCGACGTGTGAGCATAGCGTCGTCTTTTCCGTGAAAGCTGAAATATCGATAAAAGATAACAGAATTTTTTAACATACGTTCATCTTTTTCATTTATCTACTGTTATTTCCACCAGTATTAGATTGTAATTTACTGCTATTGATGCTAGTTTCATCATCCATGCGTTATTTGTATAGTTTTTAGGAAGATTTTTCGTAATTGTGGGGTTTTATATAATTTCCGTAAAGATGTAGCCTACATATTTTGCCATATTGATAACAATGTAAATTACTATGGCACCTTTATTAGCATTTAACATAAACGAAAATTGAAAATCGGATTGAAAACTCAGTTAACAGACGGTTATTTCACAATTCTTTGTTCGCAATGTATCGTAATTCCAGCCATTTGTGCTGATTAAAATATAGCGAAGGAAGTTCTGCTGTTATAATTCCCAGTGAACAATGTTAGTTCAACTTATCACACTTCCATAATCATGAATTCTTACAAGTTTTTATTATTTTCGAAGAGGAAATTTTTATACATACGTTACTTCCTGCTAATATGCAATCATTTTTTTTTAAAGATCAGTGATAGCCCCCTACTGTATAGCCTGTTGTGGTTAATTTCAACTTATCTGAAGTTATTAAATAGTCTTTCAGGGAATTTGAGAAAGTACTCCAAGTACAGATTTATAAACATATAGTTGACGTTGATATAACCCGAGATATGCCTATAGCACAGGAGGAAGCACTTATATCAGATACCCCGAGAATAAAAACTTACATTATTATAGATATACTTACATTGAGTAAAGGAATATTCTGAGCAATACGAGCAAGATAATACAGTTTCTTAGGTATTAAGGAGTGTCACATCTGTCTGAGGCGAATGCTAAAGTAAAGACGATTTGGCGTCTCCAAGACATAACCGTTGCCATGGCAACGAGTCACGCGGCTGCCCAAACGTTGTTTACTGTATCAAGAACCCCAGCGAAGAGAGAGGAAAATAGATAGAAGAAAATAGTAGGATTATTTTTATTTAGTGAAATAAATATAGAAAAGAAAAAAGAAGTTTTAAACCTAATGTAGAAGAAAAGACAAAAGAGTACAAGCTATGCCTCACCTCAGAACCTGAACCTGAGGAAAATTAAAAGAATTGTAGCAATATATGAAGAGGAAAAGATAATAGGAAACGTTTTATTTGTGGATGAAGGAATATAAAAAGAATATATATATATATATATATATATATATATATATATATATATATATATATATATATATATATATATATATACAGTATATATATATATATATATATATATATATATATATATATATATATATATATATATATATATATATATATATATACTGTGTAAATATATATATATATATATATATATATATATATATATATATATATATATATATATATATATATATATATATATACTGTGTATATATATATATATATATATATATATATATATATATATATATATATATATTATATATATATATATATATATATATATATATATATATATATATATATATATATATATATATATATATATATATCAAATGTGGATAAAAAGGAAAATAAAACAAAAGAACAAGATAGAGAAGAAAACTAAGGAGGTGCCGAGGAAAAGATAATCTCTCAGCCCAAAACCTGAACTATATTGAGATATTACAAATGACAAATTACGATATGACAAAATACTACGCTGTAAAGACATTCAATTACATATATTTACTTGTCATTCTTTTCCTAAACTTGTTAATATTATTTTTCTACTATGCATTCGTTTTCACTATCATATACACCCATCAATTTCACATATAATTTTGGGGAAGCGATAACAAACTAGTTTATTTAAACGAAATTCCATTATATATAAATCTAATTATCATTAGATTATAGTTGGTTGCAATTTTTCCTAATTTAGTGATAATTCTTTAGAATTTTGTTCTGTAAATCAAGCTTATTGTATTTTCACCAGTCTTAGAAACAGCTAGAAACTACAGTACATTATGTGTCTATTGGTTCTTCTTTATTGAAATACTACGTCCAATGCATTTGCAATATTGTGCTGTACAATGTACAGTTATTCGGTAAAAATAGTACAGGTTTAATCAGTACTTACCTAAAATGAGTTTTTTCTCATAAGAAATAAAGGGAATTAACTCTATAAGTTTCACACGTTTAAAAATAAACGGGTCTTTTCGGTTTGAGTGCCTATCGAATTTTAATGTTTTTTTTTTATTCCAATGTATGTATTTTGATGTGGAAAACCCAAAAATGATAACCATTTTGTGGAGAAATTATTTATTGATGGATGTGATAGGTAGTGGCTGTAAGGGGGGGGGGGTGTCGCAGGGGCTAGGCCTAGGTAGGGGTACAGGGCCCTAGGTTAGGTGGTTGTATTAGGTTCGGTAGTGTCCCGAAAATCACTGTGGCCTTAGGGGGGGGGGCAGAGCCCCCCCCCCCCCCCCGGTAGGCCTAGGTAGGGATACAGGGCCCCTATGCTAGGTTAGGTGGGATTTCTTAGGTTCAGTAGTGCCCTGAAAATCAAGAAATCGCAGCATTTCAGTAAGATATTGATTGATATAAGCCAATTTAAGTGTTAATAAATAATTTCTCCACAAAATGGTTATCATTTTAGGGTTTTCCACATCAAAATACATACTTTGGAATAAAAAAAAACATTTAAATTCGATAGGCACTCAAACCGAAAAGATCCAAATAAACATATACTCATTATTAAAGGTTCGTGATGTTATTTTAAGAATTAATCATAACTCCTAACATGAGAAATTAATAAAATTAAAGAACTTACAATAAATGTAAATATTAATTAACACATTAACTGTAACTTTACCTTTGACGTTAAGAACTTGAGTCGTGGGCCAAGGTTGGCGTGCACAATTTCCCTCCATAACTTTATGAAAATTTCGGAAATATCAATAGTTCTCTCTTATTAAACGTCATTCACTAATTATTAACAGAATCACTTAATATATGCTTCAGGAACAAATGGTCATCTTTTGTTACACATTTCTTTAAACATGGCGTCTATTTAGAAATGACTGTTTTTGCCTTTTAGGAAATGGCTTGAATATCGGATATTACATTAATATGGCGTGGACAATGCCTGGGAGGCTTATGGGGGTGTTGCCTGCTGGACAATCTATGACCATTTCCTGCCATAGTAGCTGCTAGACTACCTACTAGTAACTAGATACCTAGACCTGGTGGTAAAAAGTCTGTAACTTTCCTTAATCTTCTTTCCAGAAATTCCAGTGCCTTCTATCAAAGGCATCCTCTTCCACCAAACATCTTCTGAGCTTAACATCTTTTATAGAACTCATCTTCAAATCTTTTATATAAATCATTCATTACTTCTCGTGTAGTTTATTTCCCCATTTCCGTAACTTTCCTTAATCTTCTTTCCAGAAATTCCAGTGCCTTCTATCAAAGGCATCCTCTTCCACCAAACATCTTCTGAGCTTAACATCTTTTATAGAACTCATCTTCAAATCTTTTTTTTGGGCTCAAGCCATGGCGTCCTGATGGAAGGTTCCTGTTTGGTAGCTTCCTTGGGTATAAGACTATCTTCTTTCCAGAAATTCCAGTGCCTTCTATCAAAGGCATCCTCTTCCACCAAACATCTTCTGAGCTTAACATCTTTTATAGAACTCATCTTAAAATCTTTTATATAAATCATTCATTACTTCTCATGTAGTTTATTTCCCCATTTCCGTAACTTTCCTTAATCTTCTTTCCAGAAATTCCAGTGCCTTCTATCAAAGGCATCCTCTTCCACCAAACGTCTTCTGAGCTTAACATCTTTTATAGAACTCATCTTCAAATCTTTTATATAAATCATTCATTACTTCTCGTGTAGTTTATTTCCCCATTTCCGTAACTTTCCTTAATCTTCTTTCCAGAAATTCCAGTGCCTTCTATCAAAGGCATCCTCTTCCACCAAACATCTTCTGAGCTTAACATCTTTTATAGAACTCATCTTCAAATCTTTTTTTTGGGCTCAAGCCATGGCGTCCTGATGGAAGGTTCCTGTTTGGTAGCTTCCTTGGGTATAAGACTATCTTCTTTCCAGAAATTCCAGTGCCTTCTATCAAAGGCATCCTCTTCCACCAAACATCTTCTGAGCTTAACATCTTTTATAGAACTCATCTTAAAATCTTTTATATAAATCATTCATTACTTCTCATGTAGTTTATTTCCCCATTTCCGTAACTTTCCTTAATCTTCTTTCCAGAAATTCCAGTGCCTTCTATCAAAGGCATCCTCTTCCACCAAACGTCTTCTGAGCTTAACATCTTTTATATCACTCATCTTAAAATCTTTTATATAAATCATTCATTACTTCTCATGTAGTTTATTTCCCCCATTTCCTTTCCTCACTGGGCTAGTCTTCCTTGTTGAAGACGTTGGGCTTGTAGCATCCTGCTTTTCTTATAGTAGATCCCAAGCATGTAAATTGTTCCACCTGTTTTATAACCTAGTGTCTACTTTTATGCATAGCTGTTCTATTACTGCTCACCATAGCTTCAGTTTTACCCACATTTACTCTTGAACTCCCCCCCCCCCCCCCGCCCCACCCCTTACGGGCTGTCCAGGACAAGAGCCCGTGTCATGCTACAGGCATGGCAATCTTCACCAACCAAGTTAACCAACCAACCACCCCCTCCCCCTATAAATTCTCATGCCACTGTAAAACCATTCTCTACAAGTCTTCCTTATTTCCACCTGTAATCACCAAATCATCTGCATATAGCAACTCCCACAACTCTTGATTTCTGATCCCTTCATTTAACACATCCTTGACCACCACAAATAAAAACGGGTGTAGGCCCAATGCTGACCCCTAATGTAATCCAACACTAACTTCGAAGGTTTGTTTCCCCAACAGCTGTTATCACTTTTGTCCTTGTTCTTTGGTAGCCTACATCATCTCTACCTATCTAACCAACTTCTCTAGCACTTTCCTCTTCCTCAAGCACCAAAACATACATGATACTATTAGTCTCGTTAGCATTTATCCACAAAAAATGCTATAGATGAAATTTTTTGTCACAGACTGATAAAATGCTCATATACCGATTTCATCGTATTCTGAGTTACTTGTAAGTTTGTAACCCAAGGTATTACATTAAAGTACTTAACTTGATATTGTAAGTTGAAGTGATCTGTAAACTGAAGACAGTTTTCTTGTATCTGCAGATGATTTCCATACTGAATTCCAGCCAGGGTCAGTCAGTAAGCTTCATTAATTTACTTCTGTATTTAAGTTTTGCTTGTAAACTGCAGTACACTAGTTCATGAATGATGATTGCTGTATTTTTTAAACTTGAAAAAAAAAAACCTTTCCGCTGGGTAAGCAATTTAGGAATACAGTACATTCTGGACCCCAAAATCTCAACAGCGAACTTCCCATAGTTACGAAATAGTAACAAAGGAGTTACTTGAAAATTCTACCCTTAGTCCCTTACCATAGACAATTGATCCACAGACTATACCGGATGCTGTAGAACATAATCAAAGTAGTTATTTCACCTGCCATACTCCTTTATCTTTTAATCGCTGGGAATAGCTTCTTGTTTAATAGTGGGTTATAAAGTATTCTGGACTTACCTGCCTTCATCAGTATTACTTACAGTTTTTTGTAATTCACTTACAGTAGATCAGGATTATTTCTTTTGGTTCCGTCATCAGTAGCTCTGACATTGCTGTCTTCAGTGGGTGTTCCTAACTTGGATTTCTGGCTGTGCATTTGTCCTATGTGAGACCATAGGGATTATCATCCCCATATAGAAGTGGGTAAAAAAGCTAAAGACAAAAAAGATAAAGCCTGGTTCCAACATATGATCTGGACTCGGCAATTCCAGGCCTTTAGTTAACTAGTGTCAGTAATCCCAGTAGTTTTAAGTACCATTGTGATGTAACTCTTCTTCTAGCAATTGTTCCTTGGGACCAATTTCTTTGGTAAAGAGAGAGGAAACCTTGGATGTCTTCTGTTGTGACACTCTTCCCCAAGTATGATTTATGAACATTCTTTGCAACCTTCTTTTCTTCCGTCTTAGATACTGATAAGGTTACCCACATTATCGTGCAGGCTTCCAGTTAGTCATTTTGATACGGATATTCCGCCTTTTACTGAACTTATTCAGTTTTCCAGAGGCTATTTTCATTCATGTTTGCAGTCCTTTCCTACCACAGGAACAGGATTCATTTTGAGGAAATCTCATTGCTATGGAAAACTGGCTCAATTACATTTACGACCACCCTTTCCTATAGGAAGTAGGGTAGTATTGTTCCAGTCTTATTTGAGAGCTGTTGAACCTCAAACTTTTGGTTCAGTCAGCTCTGCAAGAGGAACCTATTTTGACCCTTGTCTCTGACTTCTGTCAATTACTTAGGCTTCAGATGATTTCCTTCGGCATCTTTCGTCACAGGGAGCTTAAATGATATACAGAAAGGATACAATTTTCAGGTTTTAGTTTGTGTCAAGAATATCTTATGATTTTCTGGTAGGTTTTGGTATAATTGTTTGTTATGTTATTTGTTCATGCAAGATATTTCAAGCTAATATATTTCAGAATATTCACCTTCCAGTCTGGAGAGCTACAGTATAAAAATGACATTAAAACACTTCTCATGAGATACTTTTTATTAAACTATCAACAACACAAATTTCCCATCTACTACATAATACATCTATTTTTTAAAATATGCAATAAAATTACACTAAGCACAAGACCTCTGTGTTATTGATAGGTATGTACTTTTATGCCAAATGAAAACCTATCCAAGATTTCATTAGAGTATTTCAAGTTCTAACCATAGGTCAATAATTTTTAAGTACACTGTATTATTAAAAAAGTATTTTAATTACAAGTGTTCACTCAAGATAAAAATTTAATCAATTTTGCAAAATATAAGTACAACCATCTATAAAAACCATTCCATCAGTCAGCGAGGACAGTGGTCTGGTTAAACATTTTATTGACAATAAAAAAACTGACAGAGATAGCACTAGTTCAATTATTTCTGAAAAGTGACTTTTAAACATCAACCTTCTATAGTCAATTTCTTTTAGCGATGCATATTTGCACCGACTCGCAGCGGTGCCCTTTTAGCTCGGAAATGTTTCTGGATCGCTGATTGGTTGGACAAGATAATTCTAACCAATCAGCGATCAGGAAACTTTTCCGAGCTAAAAGGGCACCGCCGCGAGTCGTTGCAAATATGCATCGCTAAAAGAAATGGACTATAGGTTCTGTGTTGATGCAGGTTTTTTGGAGCCTATGGGGGAACAGCTCAAAACAAGATACTGAAACTAAAAATTAAAAACAATTTCCGGTAAATCTAAAATGAAGCTAAAAAATGAAATGGTCATAATTATATGAATTGATGTCAAATGTGTTTTTATTTCAGGCAAAATACAGTTATGAAACCATCAGTTATCTAGAATGATTAAACTCTACCGTATCAAACACTATATCACTCGATTGAAGGTAGCGCTCTGGAACAATTCCAGAAATCACAGTTATTGTCTAAAAAATATTCATTTAAAAAATCTATACCAACTTGTGACTATATATTAATAAAAAATAATAGCTTAGTGCAGCTTGAAAGTTAAAATTAAATTTCTGAATACGTGTATAGCTAACATCTAAGAATCATAAATATACATACACCCTTGGGGCGGCCTATATAAAACATTAACGGGTTTGCAGGTTTAAAGCACATATTTGGATGGAATGAAATTATTTTTGGCTGGATATATAAACTTTCCCTAAAAAGTGTTTTACAAATTGGACTCATAATTATCAATTATAAACTACTGTACTCTTATCTTGGGTTTTATTTAACGGAAACAAAACTAAAAAATGAAGGACTATTGCTACTGTAATTCCATACTGAAATCGCAAACTTTCTCTAAAAAGTGTTTTACAAATTGGACTCATAATTATCAATTAAACTACTGTACTCTTTTCTTGGGTTTTATTTAACGGAAACAAAACTAAAAAAATAAGGACTATTGCTACTGTAATTCTAAACTGAAATCGATGACAATGATTTCTCCTGTCTAGTACAGTAATTAGTAATGAGAATAATTGGATATATAAAAATACTTATAACCTTACCCACTCATAATTATAAGAAAAATCTTCTGGGGGCCCACGGATTTATATATTACATAATCTCAACTCTTCACAGTGAAGTTACTTTATGTACAGTATTTGTGAATGCATGCTGATGAGAACTTGCATAAAACTTTTAAAAATTTTAGCTTCTCGGTGTCAGCACCTAACAGGCTTAAGACTCTGGTTCCTTAAATTCAAATTTCAAGGAAACAGTTTACATACAAAAAGTCAAAGAATGAAAAAAAGTAACCTGAATATTTAAAACTGTATTGCAAGTCACTATAAAATCAATTCCATACATTTCCGAACACAGTCACTTTTTAATATATAAAAATACTTAAAAACTATTTCTGCGCGGCGCCACATCGTAATAATTCTAGCACATTACTTCATAATCACACAGGACAGACATTCAGGCTAACTCTTTAGGCAGCAAGCAGATTACTGTACCTGCCACAATTAGAAATTCAAACACTGGATGTTTATACTCTGAGGATCAAAGTTACAAGCAGATTTCAATAAAAAATTCTGCTCCAAGTTCAAAGAGAGCAAAGATATTTGTGACAAATAAGTTTCACAAGATATTTATACTTTAGATCAGTAATCTGACACAGATGTGACTCTCTATAAATATTCCTGCTCTCACATAGTGTTCTTGGTTATAAAAGCTTTCCATCTGCACAATTATCATCATAACAAAGAGAATATTCAAGGGTCAATGGTCTACAAATTTCTGTGGCAATCCTTCAAAATAAAATATGTTACTGTACTTGCTTCAATTAATGTAAAATTTAAAAACATTCAGTAATCACTGCCTTATAAATAATTTTATAATTTTATCATATACTTGCATACATTTGTATAAATATGAAAAGCATATTAGCTATTTGTGTGTATAGAAACCATGAGGTCATCTTTTCACTTCTCCCAAAACAGGAGTTTCCAGTCTCTCAACTGCTCTTCCCCAGCCACAACGATGAGCATCAAGAGTGCCGTGATCACCGAAACTACTATCAAATAAATAGCGAGCATAGTCTTGCGGAAAGTTCCTCCCTGAAAAAAAAGGGTGAAATTTTGTTAAACATGAAAATTGCGACGGAAAATATAACTCGTACTGTAATGGCCATAATGCTTATTATGTCTCTTCAACACACTGCACCAATGTTTCTTCGGTCAACTCTCACTTAGCCTTCTTTACTTCCATTTTCAACCTTCATTCAAGATCTGACAAGACCTCTTGCAAGTTGTTACACTATATATTTATATTCATTACTGGGAGGAACGTAGAGAGTAGAGGTCCCCTTTTTTATTTTGTTTCATTTGTCGATGTCGGCTACCCCCCAAAATTGGGGGAAGTGCCTTGGTATATGTATGTATGTACTACTTCATGATGATATGATGACAATTACTATAATATTTTGCCATGTAACACATCATAATTCTTACATGGCTGAAGTTATTATTACGCAAGTTGTTTCAAGAGCTGTTTTAGGTACGTTCTGTAACTCTATGGCTGGATTTAATGGTGTTTTTTATCTATTTGCAAAATGTACATATAGAAATATAAATTGTGACACCTAGAACAATAAAACCAAGTGAGATTTATATGTTGTAATTTATATTTTTAGAAATCATTAGCTAAAATGACTGTAAACATAGAATGCATAAAAAGCAGGGGAAGGAAAAGAAGGCAATGGATTGTTGAACTAAGAAAGTTTGCGGGTAATTTGTTCCTACACGGATACAAAACCTTGTCCTTTAACAGGAGTGTGATTTCAATCTAGCTAAAGGTCTCAAGCTTGTACAGCTAGGAATGATACTGTACAAATTAGTTTAAAAACTTGAGATTTTTTATGTAGGAAAAATATACGGTGCTATTATAGTATGCTATCTACCGTCGTATTTCTACTATAGTATGGTATCTACCACAAAGTATGTTATCTACCGTCAATGTTAATCCTCCTGTTTGATGAGGATTATCAAACAGATTACTTACCACCAGTATGTTATCCTCATTGGACTTTAATGATAGTTTAATATTATTTATTTGTAGGACAACATGGGTGCATAATTATAAGCAGTTTGTAGGTTAGGTTAGGTAAAGTTAGGATAGGATAGGTTAGGTTAGGTTAGGTTAGGTTATCAAGTCGGTAGTGATCCTTTTTATTAGAGGCGCATTAGCAAGTAGACCGTATCCTTAGGGACTGATGGTACGTATCATACTATAGTCAGAAAGGGGTGGTAGATAGCAAAATCAGCGGTAGATAGCATACTATAATAGCACCAAATATACAATACTGTTTTAACTTTTTTATTTTGGTAACTTGCAAAAATCTAGCCCTATCTGATAAAAATGATTTTAATAATGACCTAAAGTGAAAAAGCCAAAATTTATAGCTTAACTTTTCCAAGTATAATTTAGATCCTGTTGATATATTTATTTTTGTAGCAGAGATACATACATACATATACCAAGGCACTTCCTCCAATTTTGGGGGATAGCCGACATCAACAAATGAAACAAAACAAAAAAGGGGACCTCTAATCTCTATGTTCCTCCAGCCTAACAAGGGACTCAACCAAGTTCAGCTGGTACTGCTAGGGTGCCATAGCCCACCCTCCCATATTATCCACCACAGATGAAGCTTCATAATGCTGAATCCCCTATTGCTGCTACCTCCGCGGCCATCTAAGGCATCGGAGGCAGCAGCAGGGCCTACCAGAACTGCATCACAATCGCTCGCCATTCATTCCTATTTCTAGCACGCTCTCTTGCCTCTTTCACATCTACCCTCCTATCACCCAGAGCTTCCTTCACTCCATCCATCCACCCAAACCTTGGCCTTCCTCTTGTACTTTTCCCATCAACTCTTGCATGCATCACCTTCTTTAGCAGACAGCCATTTGTCCTTTGATAGGAATGTGATTTCAATCTAGCCAAAGGTCTCAGGCTTGTATAGCTAGGAATGATACTGTAAAAATTAGTTTAAAAACTTGTGATTTTTTATGTAGGAAAAATATACAATACGGTTTTAACATTTTTATTTTGGCAACTTGCAAAAATCTAGCCCTATCTGGTAAAAATGATTTTAATAATGACCTACAGCGAAAAAGCCAAACTTTATAGCTTAACTTTTCCAAGTATAATTTAGATCCTGTTGATTTATTTATTTTTGTAGCAGAGATAAGACGGGCAAAACATATTTACCGTAGTTCCTTTTTTTTTCTTTTTTTTTTCTTTTTTTTTTTAAATTGCCAATTTTTTTTTTTTTTTTTTTTTTTGTGCCAAAAAAACCTTCCTTCTATTATTGTTCATCGTGAAGTGTGAGAAAAGCAAAAATATTTAATTTGAGGGGGGGAAGGAAAATTGTGGATGAATGAAAATCTTGAACCCTATACTGTAGAACAAATCTTATATCTGCGAACAGAGCAATTTATAGAAAGGTGGCAGGATAAGGAACAGTCCAGTCATATTGTACCAACACTATGAAACGGTGACATCAAGCAGTAGCGATAGGGACGCTCTTTAACGCAGTGACATAATGTCAGACACCAAAAAAAAAATATTGTCAGTACCCAGGCTATAACTAGACAATGGATGCTGATGACTTCTTAAAAGTTACGTTTTAAGGTATCCCCTTCCTTGTGCGGGGCCAGAACTCAGGAACCACAATTTGATTCCACAGAACTGTCAAAATTACAATTAACGATATGCTGTAAAGTACAGTAATGTTAACCCTTTTACCCCCAGGCTATTTGAAAATTTCCAACCCTTAACCCCCAGGGGGTTATTTTTTTCCCCAGCACATTTTGCTGTATATTTTTTTAAATTGCTCTAACGCCCTTAATTTTTGTCATAGAGGTCAGGTTGGTCTCATTCTCTTGGAAAATGCCTGAATTTTATCAAAAAATTATCAAAAATATGAAAAACTAAATTTTTATAGCATTTTTTTGCAAGGACGTACCGGTACATCCATGGGGGTAAAGGGATGGCTTTTGTGAAACGTACCAGTACGTCCTTTATTATTATTATTATTATTATTATTATTACTATCCAAGCTATAACCCTAGTTGGAAAAGCAAGATGCTATAAGCCCAGGGGCTCCAACAGGGAAAAATAGCCCAGTGAGGAAAGGAAATAAGGAAATAAATAAATGAAGAGAACAAATTAACAATAAATCATTCTAAAATAAGAAACAACGTCAAAACAGACATGTCATACAATAAACTATCAACAACATCAAAAACAGATATGTCATAAATAAACTATAAACTATAAAAAGACTATGTCCGCCTGGTCAACAAAAAAGCATTTGCTCCAACTTTGAACTTTTGAAGTTCTACTGATTCAACCACCCGATTAGGAAGATCATTCCACAACTTGGTCACAGCTGGAATAAAACTTCTAGAGTACTGCGTAGTATTGAGCCTCGTGATGGAGAAGGCCTGGCTATTAGAATTAACTGCCTGCCTAGTATTACGAACAGGATAGAATTGTCCTGGGAGATCTGAATGTAAAGGATGGTCAGAGTTGTGAAAAATCTTATGCAACATGCATAATGAACTAATTGAACGACGGTGCCAGAGATTAATATCTAGATCAGGAATAAGAAATTTAATAGACCGTAAGTTTCTGTCCAACAAATTAAGATGAGAATCAGCAGCTGAAGACCAGACAGGAGAACAATACTCAAAACAAGGTAGAATGAAAGAATTAAAACACTTCTTCAGAATAGATTGATCACCGAAAATCTTGAAAGACTTTCTCAATAAGCCTATTTTTTGTGCAATTGAAGAAGACACAGACCTTATATGTTTCTCAAAAGTAAATTTACTGTCGAGAATCACACCTAAAATTTTGAAAGAGTCATACATATTTAAAGAAACATTATCAATACTGAGATCCGGATGTTGAGGAACCACCGTCCTTGACCTACTTACAATCATACTTTGAGTTTTGTTAGGATTCAACTTCATACCCCATAATTTGCACCATGCACTAATTCTAGCTAAATCTCTATTAAGGGATTCACCAACCCTAGATCTACATTCAGGGGATGGAATTGATGCAAAGAGAGTAGCATCATCTGCATATGCAACAAGCTTGTTTTCTAGGCCAAACCACATGTCATGTGTATATAGTATGAAAAGTAATGGGCCAAGAACACTACCCTGTGGAACACCGGATATCACATTCCTATAATCACTATGGTGCCCATCAACAACAACTCTTTGAGATCTATTACTTAAAAAATCAATAATAATGCTAAGAAACGACCCACCCACTCCCAACTGTTTCAGTTTGAAAACAAGGGCCTCATGATTAACACGGTCAAAGGCAGCACTAAAATCAAGGCCAATCATACGAACTTCCCGACCACAATCAAGGGATTTCTGTACAGCATTGGAGATTGTAAGAAGGGCATCACATGCTCCAAGACCTTTACAAAAACCAAATTGCAAACTAGGGAGTAGATGATTACCTTCAGCAAACCTATTAAGACGTTTTGCCAGAAGACGTTCAAAAACTTTAGATAATATGGGAGTTATGGAAATTGGGCGGTAATCAGTGGGACTTGAGCTACCACAAACACATTTACATAGAGGAGTAACATTTCCAATTCTCCAACTAGTGCTAAAAGCTCCTCTTCTTGCTAACTTGCGCAAAATAACAGATAACTTTGGAGCTAAGAAATCTGCTGTCTTTATAAAAAACAAAGGAAAAATACCATTTGGGTCAACACCTCCATAAGCATCAAGGTCCATCAACAGAGCTTTAATCTCACGAGATCGAAAAGCTAAACTAGTTAGTTTAGCCTCAGGAAAACAGGAATGAGGAAGTTCAAGTTTTTCATTATTCTGTTTACTGTCAAAAACATCAGCCAAAAGGGTTGCCTTTTCCTTTGGACAGTGAGTGACTGAACCATCTGGTTTAAGTAAAGGAGGAACTGTTGCATCTACACCAAAGAGTGCAGATTTAAGGGTAGACCACCATTTATGTTCCTGAGTTGTACCAGAAAGTGTTTCTTTTATGGTTAAATTGTACTCCTTTTCAGTTGAGGCATAAACTCTCTGAGCAAAAGCTCGAAGCTGAGTATAGTTGTTCCAGGTCAAATCTGATCTGTTACCCTTCCAAAGTTGATAGGCCTCCTGCTTCTCCAAAAAAGCACGTCTACAATCATCATTGAACCACGGTTTGTCCTTCACTCGGTACCTTAGCACACGAGAAGGGATACGCCTATCAATTATGTTGACTAGATTCTCATTCAAAGGGACAACTGGATCTACACTATTATATAATTGTGACCAATTCAAGCACAAAAGATCATGTAAAATCCCATTCCAGTCTGCTTGGGATTTCATATAAATTTTACAAGAATATGATATATCAGGGACAGGCTGCTCAGTCTTCACTAATAATGAAATCAAGGCATGATCAGATGTAAAGGGATGGCTTTTGTGAAACGTACCATTACGTCCTTTGGGGGTACAAGGGTTAAGGAGACACCTCATTATTTGAAATTAAAATTGGTCCTTCACTCGGTATTTTAGCATACAAGAAGGGATATGCCTATTAGTTATGTCGACCAGATTCTTATTCAAGAGAACAACAGACTCAACACTTTTATACAATTATAACCAATTCAAATGCAAAAAAAATAATTCAAAATACCATGCCAGTCTGCTTAAGATTTTATATTAATCTTACATGAGTGTGATACATCAGAGACAGGCTGCTAAGCTTTAATTAAAAACAAAATCGAGGAATGATCAGACGTCCCACCAGGAGAACCAACCTTACTTGTTATAACACCAGGGAAGTCAGTGTAAACTAGGTCCAAGCAGTTACCAGACCTGTGAGTAGCTTCACTTATGATTTGCTCACAGCCTATCTCAAGAGGCAAAGTCCTAAGCTTAGTAGGAGAGATAGAATTTAACAACTCTCAAAGTGAGTGTTGAAATCACCAACAAGAACAAAAGAGGCCTTGGTAAAATTGCTACTCTACTGTTGTTTATTAAATCCATCTTAATTGTAGCCTAATTGTGTATTTTAATTTTCTCACTAATTAATTTCATTCTTATCTCTTTATTTCTTCAACATAGGATTTACTCTACTATAGCATTATAGTTTAGTTAAAAGTCTTTTGTAATTTTCTGTAAAATTAAAGTAAATTGAGACTGGAAATAAATTTAATTTTCAAGGCCTTCAAATGCGCAGAAAACATCACCACGGAATTAAATCTGTATTTACTAACCGGAGCATCTTCCCTCTTGTCGACAGGGTGAAGAGGACTCCGACTGCCATTCATCTCTTTCAAGGGGAACACGTTATTTGATTTATCTCCTTTGTAGTCGCTAACGCACTGGCCAATCTGAGGAATGAGCAGAAGTTAGATACAATCATCAGTTATTATTATTATTATTATTATTATTATTATTATTATTATTATTATTATTATTATTATTACAGTCCAAGCTACAACCCTAGTTGGAAAAGCAAAGTGCTATAAGCCCAGGGGCTCCAACAGGGAAAAATAGCCCAGTGAGGAAAGGAAATAAGGAAATAAATAAATGAAGGTCCCCAACTTACAAACTTATAGGGTCCAAGAAGCTGTTTTAAGTTGAATTGTTTTTAAAGTAGAATTTTTTTAAATTTAGGCCTAGGGTAGGTAGGGTAGGCCTAACCTGAACCCCATGCCAATAATTTCCAGCTACTAAAGTCAACAAATAGTCAGGTTTCATATGAAATAGATATCAGGTTATTAGGCCCAGAGTTGGTAGGGTAGGCCTAACCTGAACCCCATGCCTATGATTTCCAGCTACAAAAGTAAAAAAAATAGTCGGGTTTCATGTGAAATAGATATCAGGTCATTACAAATATCGTTTTCTTTATTAAATATATTGGTTTATCACAGTATTTTTTTTATCTTATCTTTGTTATTTTCAGTTGGATTTGTGTTTGTATCTCTGATCCTTTTATCTTTTTATCAGATGTTAAAAATACACATCACCTTTAAATAATCTAAACTAGTTTGCAATAAATACTGCTTTAAACTACTGTATGTAGATTGAAATTCTCAAAAGAGGTTAAAAATCAACGAGATCTTTATCAAAATAGATCTACTAAAATATACAATTAACTGCCAAATAAACCGTAATAAATACTGCTTTAAACTACTCTACGTAGACTGAAATTCCCAAAAGAGGTTAAAAATAAACGAGATCTTTATCAAAACAGATCTACCAGAATATACAATTAACCGCCAAAATAAACTCAGGGTAAAATACTCACAGAAAGGATGAGATGAACTATGCAGTGGAAAGCAATAAAGATGATGAGAATAAACCACGTCCACTTAGGGGAATGGATGAGGTCAAATCCAAAGAAGATGGCAGTCAGACCCAGAATCTGAGCGCTGTTACCCACAAACCAATGCAGCCAGTTGAAGAGGGGACGTCTCTTGTGGTTCGGACTACAGCGACAGAGGGCCATGAAAGGCTGAATGAAGCACAGGCCTGTAATATATCAAAATTTCTTGTAAATTATGAGGTACTTTAACCCTTTTACCCCCAGGCTATTTGGAACTTTCCAACCCTTAATCCCCAGGGGTTATTTTTTTTCCCAGCACATTTTGCAGTATATTTTTTCTAAATTGCTCTAACAGCCTTAATTTTTGTCATAGAGAGGTCAGGTGGTCTCATTCTCTTTGAAAATGCCTGAAGTTTCTCAAAAAATTATCAAAAATATGCAAAAAAAAATGTAAATAGCAGTTTTTTGCAAGGACGTACCGGTACGTCCATGGGGGTAAATGGATGAGTTTTGTGAAACGTACCAGTACGTCCTTTGGGGGTAAAAGGGTTATTACTGAACCATTAAGATACCTCTACTCTTATGTGACCAACTGCAAATTGGAGAAATGCTTCTGCCAATATATTCATTTGAAAAATCCTGATTTCTACTGAGGTTGGCCCGCCCTAAGATTTGGGATTCTTAGCTCGATGAGCCATCTAGTTAAACTTCTACACTTTTCATTCTTCATCAGATATACATAGCCGATGGAGGGATCTAGTTAAACTTCCACACTTTTCATTCTTCATCAGATATACATAGCTGATGGAGGGAAAGTACATAATTTACTCAGAACATCTCAAGACTCCTTTCCGGAGGGCTAAACATATGCTAGACATGGCTAAAAGTTAAATGTTGTAATCCAGGACTTTCAACAAATATTGTATATTTAATGTTATTTACATTTTGTCCCCACTAACTAATGTCTTGTGCACTTTTCATCCCAAGTTTCAATTTTGTCCAGATCTTCAGCTATGCCCTTTTCCATAATTTATTGGATCCCCCCCACAGGTCTTAGCCTTGCTGCTTCCATAAACCATGTTGTAAAATTTGAATGTAAACTAATCAATAGATTGATATTTAGCAGTGGCTTCTAAGCTGATTAATAAAATGCAAGTCCATTTCTTCCATGATTATGCACACTGAGAAAACCTTGTCCCCTAACAAGAATTCATCAAATTAACTTTTGCTTACATCTTTGGGGCTAATTCCCTAACTGTTCTCAAACTCCAAGATGAGCTATAACTCTCAAACTCATTGGCTATGTAAGATGCTCTGTGTGACTTGCCACTCTGGGGAGAAAAGTTTACTTCCTAATTTTCATTTCCGTAAAACTTAACAACACTTCTGCTATACATTCGTTAATGGAATAATTTACAAAATTATTTGTATGAATGCAGTTTTCATAAATAATTTTTTTTTCATATAGATATTACTAATCAAAGGACTTACTTTTCTATATCACATTACACTTTTCATCTAAGCTTCCAAGTACTTTTTTCTTAGAAATTTTACTCTTAACTTCCCAACCTCTACCAAGTATCAATTATCAATTGATAGCAGAATGTGTTTCCCTCTTTCCGTTGGTAATAAACGATATAACATTTAATGAAGGTTACCACCAGAAAGAAACACAAAAATATGGATTTTTTACATCTATTTACTGTATATTTCGTTCAGTCATATTTTACTACCATTGAGTACCACTTAAAATTTGTTCTATTTACACACAAAACATCAGGATATCACTTGAAATGTATTCTATAAAATACTGAGAAATGTTAATTAATCAAAACCTACCTATTGAAACAATACCAATTATGGGATGAGGGTTCTCGGAAATAGGATCGTCAACCCAGCCTCCTACGTGGATAACAATTAAGACAAAGCCGGCAATTGTCAGTCCCCATGTCAAAATCATGAAAAGCCGATGAAACTGAAAGAAAATAGGAATTAATAATTATCTGTAATTCCATCAATGTACTATAGTCCATTTCTTTTAGCGATGCATATTTGCACCGACTCGCAGCAGTGCCCTTTTAGCTCGGAAAAGTTTCCGGATCGCTGATTGGTTGGACAAGATCATTCTAACCAATCAGCGATCAGGAAACTTTTCCGAGCTAAAAGGGCACCGCCGCGAGTCGGTGCAAATATGCATCGCTAAAAGAAATGGACTATAGGTGACATGTAAGAAATTTTGTAGAAAATCTTAATCACTATTTGTATTTTGATCTGGAACATTTCTCATTACAAATAACAATTACACAGCATTATATAGTATGAAGTTGAAGCCACTTACGTGGAACCACTGATCAATGCCGCAACATCTATTGTCGAGCCAGGTCTGCTTGTAGTATCTTGCCAAGAGGATGCCAGTTGACGCAGCAAACACCCAAGCCCCTATCATGAAGCAGGCATGGAGCTTCAAGTAGAGATCGCCGATCTGACTGCTTTCGAGAGCAGCAAATTCATCCATAGAGGAAGTACCGACCGTTACTTCTCTTGCATTATGATAGCTGAGTTTAGCTGAGGGTAAGTGAGATGAAATTTAGATTCACAAACATTGAAATTATATGGAAAATACATTGCTGCTACTACGCTTCATTGAGCATTACTTAACATCTTATTATTACTATTATTGTTATCATTACTATCCAAGCTACAACCCTAGTTGGAAAAGCAAGATGCTATAAGCCCAGGGGCTCCAACAGGGAAAAATAGCTCAGTGAGGAAAGGAAATAAGGAAATAAATAAATGAAGAGAACAAATTAACAATAAATCATTCTAAAATAAGTAACAACGTCAAAACAGACATGTCATATATAAACTATTAACAACATCAAAAACAAATATGTCATAAATAAACTATAAAAAGACTATGACATGTAAAGGACTTTTCCTCTTTGTACCACTCTTCATCAATACTATAGTTGTCTCAAAGATTCCAGGCAAAATAAGCCTGATGACGTCATAGCCAATCATTTTGACTCCCACATTAGCAGCGGTCACAACACATCTCTGCGGCAACTATACAGTCCTCTCTGACTGTCATTAGAGGTAACACATTCAAGAGCCAGAGTAGTTTCTAGTTTCTGGTATATAACACCACTTGCAATAGTTAATAAAATCTAAATAAAAGACTTAAAACAACAATTGGACACTTTCATTACAAAAGTGGGTAAAACCAAGCAACTATGAGGAATAACCTTGAATGTACAAATATGTCAAATTTTTATCCTGAAAATTTATTTTTGCTTATTTTCTGCATTCTCAGGTATATCTATTACCTATTGCTTCCCTTTAGAGGCCAACTGATTTAATTCACTCTACATTGTTATTTTTGTAATTCCTAAAACGTTTCCACTTGAGAGTTTATTAATTTAATATTTTGACTAGATATCTGTCGTTCCTTGTCTATTTTACACAGCTCAGCTCAGCCCAACAAAGGCCTACCCAGCAGAACAACCCTCATCAAGAAGGATAAGGGTAAAAGTGGGTAAAACTAGAGATAACCACCACAAATGGGGATTAGTCACCAACCCTGAATATGCCCATGTAGGGCAACACCACAAACAATGGAACATATCCTATAAGGGTGCCCACTGGGCCATCATTACTCAGATCAAGACCTCAGAGAGGCAAACGACAATGCCCTCGTGTGGGTTCGACATAGGCGCGATAAGATATGATGATGAGGATGAAAAAATACAATACATTATTAAGTAATAGTGTTATGACTAACGAGATCTTTTTTAAACTCAATCACTATTTCTAGCTTCATGATATTTCTAATATATCAGAACTTTAAAAACACCTCCTGAAATACTAAGAACATCTTATTTTGGTAATTGTAAATAATACATACCTGGGCTTGCGGCGGGTCCTTTTGCGAGCATAAGATGGTAACGTTCATCTTGCAAATTGTATTGTATATTATTGATTTCTGTCATGGCCTGCCTAATGAAGGAGCAATATACACGCCCATCAATGCCAGCAGTTTTGATATCGGACAGTCCATATTTCGACTGTTGGAAAAAAACACTAATCAAATCTACAGCTCAGATAATTTCTAAACATTAAAATGTGTCTTCTTAAGACAGTATTTTACATTAGTAAAGCTACTGGTGTATTAAAATCCATATTAGTACAGTATTTGACGATAAGTATTTTTGAAATTTTTGTATTTTTTTATGAAGTCCCACATGTGCAGCATTACAACAATTCTACGTGATATTAAAGGCACTTGTAATTGGTGTTAAAATGATATTTTAATTATAAAATAAATTTTTGAATATACTTACCCAGTGAATATATAATAGCTGCAACTCTGTTGCTCGACAGACAAAAAAACAGTAAAAACTCGCCAGCGATCGCTATACAGGTTGCGGGTGTGCCCACCAGCGTCAACTGTCGGCCAGATACCACTCTCTCGATGTAAACAAAGACTCAATTTCTTCTCATCCCACTGCGCCTCTATTGGGGAGGAAGGGAGGGTCGTTTAATTTATATATTCACCGGGTAAGTATATTCAAAAATTTATTTTATAATTAAAATATAATTTTTAAATATTTAACTTAGCCGGTGAATATATAATAGCTGATTCACACCCAGGGTGGTGGGTAGAGACCAGTTAAATATGTTTACATCGTATAAGCTAAGAGTTTTTTATTTCATTTTGACAGTTATCAATATAACAAAACCAAAATAAATAGGTACCTGGTAAGGAAGTCGACTTAGACGATTACTCTGCCTTGTAAGTACATCTTCCTTACGGAGCCCCGCGATCCTCTTAGGATGCTGACAGACCCCCAGGAGCTGAAGTATCAAGGGCTGCAACCCATACAACAGGACCTCATCAAACCCCTAATCTGGGCGCTCTCAAGAAATGACTTTGACCACCCGCCAAATCAACCAGGATGCGAAAGGCTTCTTAGCCTTCCGGACAACCCATAAAAACATTAAAACATTTCAATAGACAGATTAAAAGGATATGGAATTAGGGAATTGTAGTGGTTGAGCCCTCACCCACTACTGCACTCGCTGCTACGAATGGTCCCAGTGTGTAGCAGTTCTCGTAAAGAGACTGGACACCTTTTAAGTAACATGACGCGAACACTGACTTGCTTCTCCAATAGGTTGCGTCCATGATACTTTGCAGAGATCTATTTTGCTTAAAGGCCACGGAAGTTGTTACAGCTCTAACCTCGTGCGTCTTAACCTTAAGCAAAGATCGGTCTTCCTCACTCAAGTGTGAATGAGCTTCTCGTATTAACAATCTGATAAAATATGACAAAGCATTCTTTGACATAGGCAAGGATGGTTTCTTAACCGAACACCATAACGCTTCAGATTGGCCTCGTAAAGGTTTAGTACGAGCTAAGTAGAACTTAAGAGCTCTAACAGGGCATAAGACTCTTTCTAGTTCATTGCCTACGATCTCCAATAAGCTGGGAATATCGAAAGATTTAGGCCAAGGACGAGAAGGTAGCTCATTTTTGGCTAGAAAACCAAGTTGCAGAGAACAAGTGGCCTTTTCTGACGAAAATCCGATGTTCTTGCTGAAGGCATGAATCTCACTGACTCTTTTAGCTGAGGCTAAGCATACCAGGAAAAGAGTCTTAAGAGTGAGATCTTTCAGGGAGGCTGACTGTAAAGGCTCAAACCTGTCTGACATGAGGAATCTTAGGACCACGTCTAAATTCCACCCAGGAGTAGCCAAACGACGCTCCTTAGTGGTCTCGAAAGACTTAAGGAGGTCTTGCAGATCTTTATTGTTGGAAAGATCTAAGCCTCTATGCCGGAAGACCGATGCCAACATGCTTCTGTAGCCCTTGATAGTGGGAGCTGAAAGGGATCGTCCTTTTCTCAGGTATAAGAGAAAATCAGCTATTTGGGCTACAGAGGTACTGGTCGAGGATACAGAAACTGACTTGCACCAGTCTCGGAAGACTTCCCACTTCGATTGGTAGACTCTAATGGTAGAAGCTCTCCTTGCTCTAGCAATCGCACTGGCTGCCTCCTTCGAAAAGCCTCTAGCTCTCGAGAGTCTTTCGATAGTCTGAAGGCAGTCAGACGAAGAGCGTGGAGGATTTGGTGTACCTTCTTTACGTGTGGCTGACGTAGAAGGTCTACTCTTAGAGGAAGACTTCTGGGAACGTCTACTAACAATCGAAGTACCTCGGTGAACCATTCTCTCGCGGGCCAGAGGGGAGCAACTAACGTCAACCTTGTCCCTTCGTGAGAGGCGAACTTCTGCAGTACCTTGTTGACAATCTTGAATGGTGGGAATGCGTAAAGATCCAGATGTGACCAATCTAGGAGGAAGGCATCTATATGTATTGCTGCTGGGTCCGGGACTGGAGAGCAATAGATTGGAAGCCTCTTGGTCAGCGAGGTTGCAAAGAGATCTATGGTGGGTTGACCCTAAGGCGACCAAAGTCTCTTGCACACATCCTTGTGGAGGGTCCATTCGATTGGAATTACTTGACCTTTCCGACTGAGACAATCTGCTAGGACGTTCAAGTCGCCCTGGATGAACCTCGTTACTAGGGAGATGCCTCGATCTTTTGACCAGATGAGCAGGTCCCTTGCGACCTCGTACAAAGTCAGTGAGTGGGTACCTCCCTGTTTGTAAATGTACGCCAAGGCCGTGGTGTTGTCCGAGTTTACCTCCACCACCTTGCCTCGAAGGAGATTCTCGAAGCTTATCAAGGCCAGATGAACCGCCAAAAGCTCCTTGCTGTTGATATGCATGCTCCTCTGACTCGAGTTCCACAGACCTGAGCATTCCCGACCGTCCAGCGTCGTGCCCCAGCCCAAGTCCGATGCGTCCGAGAAGAGAACGTGGTTGGTTATCTGAACTGCCAGGGGAAGACCCTCTCGTAGGCTGATATTGTCCTTCCACCAAGTCAGACAAGACTTTATCTTTTCGGAAATCGGGATCGAGACCGCCTCTAGCGTCTTGTCCTTTTTCCAGTGAAAAGCCAGATGGAATTGAAGAGGATGGAGGTGTAGCCTTCCTAGCGAGACAAATTGCTCCAGGGATGATAGCGTCCCTACCAGACTCATCCACAGCCTGACTCAGCAGCGTTCTTTCTTCAGCATCTTCTGGATGGAGAGCAGGGCTTGATCTATTCTGGGGGCCGACGGAAAAGCCCGAAAAACTTGACTGTGAATCTCCATCCCTAAATACAGAATAGTTTGGGATGGGACCAGCTGTGACTTTTCCAAATTGACTAGGAGTCCCAATTCCTTGGCCAGATCTAGAGTCCAATTGAGATCCTTCAGACAGCGATGACTGGAAGAGGCTCTGAGAAGCCAGTCGTCCAAGTACAGGGAGGCTCTGATCTCCGATAGCTCGAAACTGGTACCCCACATTCCTGTGAACAAACCTCAGAAACGGTTGGGAATCCGGGTGTATAGGAATGTGGAAGTATGCCTCCTGAAGGTCGAGAGAGACCATCCAGTCGCCTTCCATAAATGCTGTCAAGACAGCCTGGTAGACTTCATCGTGAAGTTTGTCTTGACAATGAACACATTGAGCGCACTTGCCTCTTACGTACTCCTGCAGTGAACATGGCTGCCAAATCATGGAGCCATCCCTGAGGGACTAGTCCCTGCAGAGAACGTGGCTGTCAGATCATTGGAGCCATCCCTGAAAGCCTTGTTTATGCATGACATAATTGTACAGCAAAACTTCAAAGGCTCGAAAACAGCTGTGAAGTTGACCTGTAAAATCTTGGAGCGTCTCCTGGCCAGGCGCCAGGGAGAGTCTACGAGATTTGAGAAGTCTATCTGGGCAGAGGCAGGAACTCCCAAGCCGAGAACTTCTCTCGTGTCATATCAGACTCTCGCTCTATAAGCCAGTTTAAAAGAAGGGAAAGCAAAGGCTGTATCCCCCAAACTCCTCCTGGTGATAAACCAGTCGCCTAGCAAACGTAAAGCTCTCTAGGAGAGCGAGAGAGCACTAGCTTATAAACAACGGCTTCGAAGTAGCTAGGCCTAGTGTAAGCTCTGACGTTTAGGCGAACGAGGAGCAGCAGTTACAAAAAGATCCGGACAAAGATCCTTAAAAATCAGCATGATTTAATTAAAGTCCATAGAGGGCTAAGCAGCTTTAGGCTCCTCTCCGTCTGACAGAGTCCTCAAGGGAATATCAGTAGGAGGGGGAACAGCAACTTCCTTATATAAAGGAACCTTGTCCGATAATAGCTGAGTCTCAAGCAAGGGAGAGACCTACCGTGGTGGCAATGCTTTACAAGCAGAGTCCACACGCACTGGTGCATTAGTAGCGGACCAGGACGCAACGTCCTGTAACTGCTTGACAGTCTGTGAACTGTCAACAACAACAGGTGCGAGAGACCAGGACGCAACGTCATGTAACTGCTCGACAGTCTGTGAACTGTCAACAACAACAGGTGCGTGAGGACGCACAGCGTCCACTCGAGACTGCTTTGACTGCCTAGACTTAGCAGTCAAAACAACTCTAGAATGCGGAGGTTGACGCACAGCGTCAAAACAAGTCAACTCCGATTGTTAGCGAACGTCCTGAACGTCAACAGGAGCATCAGCAAGTGGCCTAACGTCCAAATGTGGCTGAAAATCCACACGAGACCGCATCGAGTGTGGTTCTAAACAACCTGACTGACGTGACTTAGCTACGCCAACGTCAACAGGACGCACAAAGGAACGTTAGGTTGGCTGAAAGCCAGGATCTCGATGAGATAAACGGCTAGGCTCAACGGACTAATCGGCAGAATAGTCTTCCATAAGGGAGGCAAGCTTATTCTGCATGTCTTGCCGTACAACCCATTTAGGATCAATGGAAATGGTTGCGGTAAGAGACGAGGGTAACGTCTGTGACCGCAACACTTTGCCAACAAAAAAGACTCTCGGAGTCTGTGTTACGCTTTTGTTAGGCGGCGAGCAGTTTTCCGATGACTGCATATGGTCAGAGCTGTCCTAATGGCTGCAACCAGGACGCTGGACCTGTCCTGAAAGGACTGACTTTCGCTTAAGGGCCTCGAAACCTTGTTTCAGGTTTCTTATGCGAAAAGCCTTCGGATGACGAGGAGAAAATTGTCTCTCTCGCCTTATGGTAGGGGAGATCTTGGTAAGATACACCCGATACCATAGAGGGAAACGTCTGTTCGCTGATCAAGGCCTCTCGAACCCATAAGTCGTACGACATTACTTCTCCCCTGGGCTAGGGAGCTTGCAAGAGGTCCCGGACTAGGTGAACGACAGGCACGAACAGACGAACCCTCGGACGCAACACTGTAACACTTTGCGCAATATCACTTTATCACTACGATTTTCCGTTTTGCACTTACTTCACTGAAATCGAAACTTTTACTGATTTCTACCTGAAGCACGCAATTCTACCCTCATCAAAAGGTAGTAAATGCGAAATCAGTCGTATAATGCAAGCACATTAATACCAGCAAAAAAACAGTAAACATCTTTTAAGATAAAAAAATTCAGTGGTTGGGGAAGAGAATAAACACTAGTTCATTCAAGACTACGTTTTCAATCTCTCACCGTACATTGCCTGGGGACGAGAATAAAACTAAAAACGTTTTATCCTTTCTCCCCGTACAGAGACTAGGGACGAGAGTAACTCGAGAACAACGTTACCCGCTTGAACGGAACGTTTTCTCTCCTCTCTCTCCCTCCGTCTCTATCTCTCTCTCTCTTTCTCTCTTGATTTCGCACCTAAGAGAAGAGCCCAATTACGTTTCGTCAAAAAAACATGTTATTTGACCAAAGGAAAAAACTGAAAGGTTTTTCAATTAAAAAGTTCCTTTAAAATAGAATTTAAAACATTTAAGCTTTGAAAGAAGAATGAACAAAACGTCAGAATCGATTTACTCTTTCTGCAAAGTGAAACCGTGATTCTCTCTCTATCGTAACGATAGAGCGCAAACTGCGTAGCATAAATAAACTAAACGTTAGTTCATCTTTGAAAACAGTACGAAGACTATTCAAAGAAATTCTTTCATAAAATATTTCTTTTAAAAAGTTTTAAATCATTAGCTATTTAAAAGCTATTTACGATTGAAAGGGCTCAACGTTGTTTAACTTCGGTTTCCAAGTAAGGACCGCCTACTCTCAGGAAAGATCGCATATAAACAAAACATTAAAATTTATTTTTTATGTTCATATAAATGGAAAGTTAATCGAAGAGGCCTAATAAAGGCGGTGAGATATAAAATATATAGAGGAAAATATATAATTAATTTTTGGGCTCAAGCCATGGCGTCCTGATGGAAGGTTCCTTTTTGGTAGCTTCCTTGGGTAATCACTACTAGGATTTTCCCAGAGAATTAAACCACAGGTTATCACAGAATTCTAACTTCTGGAGCGAGTATCTTAAGGGTTTCCCCTTAAGACATCGTGTATCAACAGGGGACACGCATGTATAGACGTGCCACATAGCTATCTGCACCCATTCAGAGTTAACTCTTCAATATGGCGGACAGGGAGTGGCTGGGAGCTGAGCCGCAGCCAATCTAGATGTGGCGATATCGGTACTCGCGATGTAAACAGACGGACGCCATTGCTTTTGATGACGTCACGTCCATCCTCATTCCTTTACTAGTAGCTCGCTTCAATGGACGTGTTTTTCCCTTTGTGCGACTTTATCTGCTTGCATCCTTGCCATGTCTCAACCTTCAGCTTCATCTTCTTCTGGAAAGTTGAGTACAAAGGTTTAAGTATTGTTTAAATAAGCTCTGACCTTAAAGTAAATCTTACTTTTCGAGATATTTGCATATTTGTGGCAGAGCTTTGCCAAACCGGTCAGCGCCATTTTATGACGCTGCTGTTGCTTGCATACCTTATTTAGTTAGCCGCAACAGCCTTACCGGTATATAAATCACTAATCCGTGCTATTAGTTATTTAGTCTTCATAGCTAGGAACTTTATATCGTGTTTTTGACGCATTAGTTTGGGTCTTCGCTGACCCCATACCAGTAGGCTTTGATTAGCCCCTAGGCCAGTGAGCCTATACCAGTGTTAATGCATGATATTTCAGTGATCCTAGTGTTAGTTATGAAGATTCTGGCATTATTTTACAATACCATTGACAGTGATGCAAGTGTTTTTCGCCTTCAGGGACCATATAGGGGGTAGGTTATCTTGAGTGCCTTGCTAACCTAACCTTATGATAGGACCCCTATATGCTCTCTTCATCCCTAGCCCTAGGGCTTCCCTCTGGTAATCTTGTACCCTATTACATGTGATAGGACAAGACTCCTCAGAGTACTGTATCGCCTCCCCACCTAAGGGAATGACCCCTCCCTTAGTGTTGTGGACCTTAAAGGTAGGATCACCTCCTTTAAGCTGAATCGGTCCTTGACCTTTTCCTTGCGATACGTCTTCTCCCTTCCTTGATTAGGGTCTAACAACCCTAATCCAGGTTAGGTTGGGAGGGCTGGTTTATGTACCTTGCTGAAATATACGCGTGCACCGTTTTTCAGTTGGTCCACCTACTATAGGTTAGGGTGAGCATCTCCCTTCCTAGGTGGCCGCTCTGGTGCATAACCCATCCTTTCTTATAAGAAGACCCTTTCCCCCCCCCCAACCTATCTCTTGCCTAGCCTAACCTACCAGTAGGTTAGGCTTCATATGTCCCCTGTCCTACACTCCACCCTAGGCTGGAGTGCTGGACCCCGTGGTGCTCCCAGTGTTGTCCGCTCTGATACATAGACCCTCCATAGTGCTATGGAGTCAGTTATCATCTGGTCGACATGAAGAGTCTCCACCCCTTCTTTAGGTACACCCTGTCCTCTCTTGGACTGCCTTAGCCCCCGGCCATTGCGGCCCCTGCTTAGGATGATAGATTCACCTCTATCATGGTGGTACCTTTTCCAGAGGTGTCTTGACTAGGCTAGTACAGCCTTGCCATCCCACCTCCATCTTTGGTGCTTGTCCCTTGCCGCCTCTACCCCGGCATCACCGCCGCTACGGGTGACTTCCTTATCCTTGCCGCCTTCCCCCGAGTGCCGGGGGATCGCCGCCGGCCGCCGGCTTACCGCCGTGGCCTCTCCATTCCCTCATAGCCTCGGCACACTGCCGACCCCTCCCGGAGTGCCGGCACTAGCAGCCGGCCCCCGGCCCCGGCTATGCTCCTTTATCCTTACCCCTGTCACCCTCCGACTGCCTCCGGCTGCCGGAACCGCCGCTCCTTGCCGGCAGCCGCCGCTACCGGCTGCCGCCACCCTGGCTTCTTTTGACCATAGAATGATCATTCTTGAATGCCAGAAACTCTGCTCGAGCGGCTTCCGGCGTGCCGGGGGTATGCCGGACCCGTCCGGAGGCGGCAAGATGCCTTGCATCCCTTCTCTCAGCTATCTTTACTAGCGATAGCTCCTAAAAACCGCACCTAGACGGCTTGTTAACGCAGACAAACTGGTACGGAATCGTACATTTTGTTCAGTTTTCACTCTGTCTTCTTGCGTGTTTCATCTTTCCAGCACGCTACGTGTGATTGGCACGTCTGGTTGCCGGAACCTTACTAGGATCTCATGATCCCCAGACTTTCTTGATAAGATTTCAAGCCCAGTCTATAATATGGTTATTCTAGATGGAATTCCCATTATCAAGACACCTTCCATGGAGGCCTACGGCCACCTGGGACTGTCCGATGCTACGGCAACCAGCCGGGCGGGTTACACGAGGCATGCGTCTGTCTCCTTTCACCCACCCTTCTGTGCATCACAATTAATTTAAGTTAATATTAACTTGTTAATAATTAACTTTATATACGAGCCATATTATGACTCTACAATACTCATCGTCTCTTTCCTTTTCAGGAGGAGTACGTCAGGTGTGACCACGACTTCTGCGCGGTCCGTCGGCCACACTTCTATGGACACACGGCGTGTAGGACACACGCCCCTTGTGCTCACAAGAGAGGGGATCTCAAATACTGGGGCCCCACCGCCTGTTCGGTCTACCAAGAATGCTTACAGAAAGCATTCTATGATTCTCCCTCAGCGGAGATTCGGGACACTGCTCGGGACAACCTACGCAAGTGGGTACGTGGCTTTCAGAAGAACGCCACTGGACCATACCTAGCCACAGAAGAAATGAGGTCTTTGCTGTTCCCAAAGGCCTCTCCAGACTCAGTGGTCCCAGTCGAACAGATCCCCGTAGTCCAGATTACAGTGGAACCTGATGTTGTCATGGCTCAGTCCATGAATGATTATCACCTGGATTCAGAACATGATGAACGCATGTCAGAGATCTCGGAGGACACCGAGAAAACCCTTATGGCCCAGGGTGAAGGGGAGGATGATGAAGAAGAGGACCGGGTTGTGTATACCGAGTCCGATAAGGAGGATGCCCCTCCCTCCATCCCCCCTCCTACTCCTACACCGACGGAAGTGTCTCTCCCGTCTACGTCCTCCACCACGACTCCTCTACCTACGGCACAGGATATGATTCGGCTCATTGAATCCGTGATGGAGCAGAAGCTCCAAGAAACTCACCAGATCATTCGGTCGATGGGAGGTTCCAAGGAATCTCGCAAAATCTCCATCAGGACCTCCCCACATGCTCGAGCGACAATCCGTGGCGATTCGCCGAGCATATGGTCATCGCTGACGACAAGATCTTCGTCAGCGATAAGATCGGTTCCATACCCCTGGAAGAAGGAGTTCTTCCCCCGCTTTGAGGCGTATCCGGACTGTTACGTCCGTCTACGTTCAGAACCATCCTCAAAGGAAGAGACCGAACCGAAGGAGAAAATAGTGTTCGATCTCTCGAAGGCCCAGGCTATGCTTGCCAAAGTGCTTAAGAGCAGAGGCTTTACCTGCTCTGGACTTCCGGCTCTGAGCAAGAAGTACCTCACCTACGTTGCGCCGATGAAGTGGTGATACCCTTCACGGAAAAGGCCTTCGCTGCCTGCTTTAAGGCTGTAGAAGAAGGGAAATCCTGCCCTGCATTGGAGGAATGCAGACCTTTCTCCGCAGTCACCCCGCCCGACACCAAACACTGGAAGGATGTGCAACACACCTTCGTGGTGGGCAAACTAGATCCTGACGTTGCTGGACGTCAGTTTAATGAGGACCTCCCCAAGCTAAACGATCACCTCCTTCGTAGGGAACAGGAAACGAAGGAGAGGCTGGCAACATCTCTCACTCTCCAGGTCCAGATGGACGTAATGGCTGGCGACACCAGAGTCCCTGACCATTACATGGTCCTTGCCAAATCTCATATGGCAACCTTAGTCAAGGATCTGTACCACTTCATGCGAGCTCGTAGAGCCTGCAGAGAATTCGTGTTCTCCAGTGCCACTGTCAGACACGAACCCCGGAAACTGATTTCCTCCAACATCTGGGGCAAGTACCTCTTCCCGTCTGATCTAGTGAAAGAGATCACAGACAAGGCCGCATCTGAGAACAGGAACCTTCTCAACAAATGGGGCATGTCTAGGAAGAGAAAGCCCTCTCAGGATGACGGTCCTCAACCTAAGAGGAAGCAGTCGAAGCATAGACCCCAGCAACGTCAGCACAGACGTCAGTTTCCGGCACCCGCTACTCCCCAAGTGGCCGCTCAGCCGCCACAGACCTTTCAGTTGGTCCCACAGCCGGTTTTGTCCTCATCACCGGCCTTCAACCCCGCCTTCGAGCAGCACTCCACTACCTTTCGTCCCAAAGGTAGAAGCTCAGGCAGGGGTTCCGGCAGAGATTCCTCTCGCCGGCCCTCCAGAGGCAGAGGAGGACAGGGAGCTAGCGGCCGAGGCAGCAAGTCCTCGGGACCCCAGAAGCAATGAAGTGCTTCCGGTGGGAGGAAGACTCCGCCACTTCCAGGATCGTTGGACCTTCGAATCCTGGGCACACAGCATCATCAAGAAAGGTCTAGGCTGGAGCTTGGCGCAACCACCCCCAACCTTCCAGCAATTCTTCCAACGTTCAACCCCCCTCCTGGAAGAATTTGTGCTAGACCTCTTGAACAAGAAGGTGATAAGAAGGGTGAAGTCCACAAGGTTCCAAGGGAGACTGTTTTGTGTCCCCAAGAAAGACTCAGACAGACTCAGAGTCATTCTGGACTTATCCCCCCTCAACGTATTCATATCGAACAACAAGTTCAAGATGCTGACTCTTCAACAGATCAGAACCCTCCTGCCTCGAGGGTCTTTCACGGTCTCGATAGACCTGGCGGACGCATTCTGGCACATACCAATGAACCATCACGCTTCCTCCTACCTTGGATTCCGACTCCAACGGAAAAGCTATGCCTTCCGGGCCATGCCCTTCGGACTAAACGTTGCCCCTCGGATATTCACAAAGCTAGCGGACGCAGTAGTACAACAGCTCCGCATCCGAAACGTCCAGGTGATGGCCT
Organism: Palaemon carinicauda; assembly: GCF_036898095.1. Lineage (NCBI taxonomy): Eukaryota > Metazoa > Arthropoda > Malacostraca > Decapoda > Palaemonidae > Palaemon > Palaemon carinicauda. The sequence continues at coordinate 63,539,584 of NC_090742.1, read as the reverse complement.
ACCTCGACGACTGGCTAGTGTGGGCGCCCTCGCCCGAGGATTGTATAGAATCCTGCAGAAAAGTTACCCAGTTTCTCGAACACCTGGGATTCCAGATACACGCGAAAAAGTCTCGCCTATCTCCAGCTCAGAAGTTCCAATGGTTAGGCATCCACTGGAATCTTCAGTCACACCGCCTTTCCATTCCAGCAAAGAAAAGGAAGGAAATAGCAGGGTCTGTCAAGCGACTGTTAAAATCCAAACGGATCTCAAGACGCCAGCAGGAACAAGTTCTAGGCTCTCTACAGTTCGCCTCGATCACAAACCCAGTGCTTCGTGCACAGCTAAAGGATGCAGCGGGAGTCTGGAGACGTTCTGCATCCATCGCTCGAAGAGACCTCAAGAGACGGCTCCCAAGCAGACTTCGACTTCTTCTAAAGCCGTGGTCAGAAGCGAGGGCCCTAAAAAGGTCCCTTCCTCTCCAACACCCACCTCCATCTCTCAACATCCATACGGACGCTTCGTTGGAGGGTTGGGGAGGTCACTCCCACCAAAAACAGGCTCAAGGCACTTGGTATCCCCTATTCAAGACGTTTCACATCAACATCTTGGAGGCCATGGCGGTTCTTCTGACGCTGAAGAAACTCTCCCCGCCCCCGTCGATACACATTCGCCTGACCCTGGACAGCTCTGTGGTAGTGCGTTGTCTCAATCGCCAGGGCTCAAGATCGCCCAAGATAAATCAGGTGCTCCTGACAATCTTCCGTCTGGCAGAAAGGAAGAAATGGCACCTGTCTGCAGTTCACCTACAAGGATTCCGCAATGTGACAGCGGACGCTCTATCTCGGACAAACCCGATAGAGTCGGAATGGTCTCTAGACGCAAGATCATTCGCCTTCATCTCTCACCGAGTCCCAGAACTCCAGATCGACCTCTTCGCAACGAGCGACAACCATCAACTTCCTCGATATGTACGTACGAGGACCCCAAAGCGGAAGCGGTGGACGCCATGACCTTGGATTGGAACAGATGGGCCAAGATTTACCTGTTCCCTCCCACCAATCTTCTGCTGAAAGTCCTCTCCAAATTGAGAACCTTCAAAGGGACAGCAGCTCTAGTGGCTCCCAAGTGGCCCCGCAGCAACTGGTACCCCTTGATCCTGGAGATGCAGCCAACGCTGATCCCCCTCCCGGACCCAGTTCTCTCCCAGCAAATACAGAAGTCGACTGTCTTCGCTTCATCATCGAAAATCAAGGACCTTCATCTCATGATTTTCTCACCCTAGCCGCTAAGAAAAGGTTTGGGATTTCGAAGAAGAGTCTAGACTTCCTCGAGGAATACAAGACCGAATCCACGAGAAGGCAATACGAATCGTCTTGGAGGAAATGGGTCTCCTTCGTCAAGGCAAAGAACCCCTCGAAAATCACTATAGATTTTTGCATGTCCTTCTTCATTCACCTTCATGGACAAGGCTTGGCAGCCAACACGATTTCTACTTGCAAATCGGCCTTGACCAGATCTTTGTCATACGCCTTCCAAATAGATCTGTCTAGCGACATCTTCAACAAACTACCGAAGGCCTGTGCCCGTTTACGACCGGCACCCCCTCCGAGACCAATCACTTGGTCTCTAGACAAAGTTCTCCACTTCGCCTCCAACTTAGACTACGATTCATGCCCTCTTAAGGACCTGACTCAGAAAGTTATATTTCTCTTCGCTCTAGCTTCGGGAGCCCGAGTCAGCGAAATGGTGGCACTATCTAGAGAAGAGGGACATATCGTTTTCAACGATTCAGGAGACCTCTCCCTCTTCCCTGATCCGACGTTTCTCGCAAAGAATGAATTACCTACCAAACGATGGGGCCCGTGGAGGATATGCCCCTTGAAGGAAGATGCCTCTCTATGTCCAGTAGAGAGCCTTAAGGTCTATCTTCATAGAACTTCAAACTTTGGTGGAGGCCAACTCTTCAAAGGAGAAACATCGGGCAGCGACTTGTCACTGAAACAATTGAGAGCAAAAATCACCTACTTCATTCGCAGAGCGGATCCAGACAGTACACCCGCTGGTCATGATCCTAGGAAAGTCGCTTCGTCTCTGAATCTCTTTCAGAGTATGGATTTCGAAAGCCTCAAGAACTATACAGGCTGGAAATCCTCGCGTGTTTTCTTTAAACATTATGCGAAACAAGTGCACGAAGTGAAACATTTTGTGGTAGCCGCAGGTAGTGTTATGAAACCTGCTCTGAACTCTGCTTAGAACAGTGAGTTATTAGGGACTCTAACTCGTCGGGTGCCTATGTTGACCCTCAAGTGATACGTAGTGAAGCAGAAACCACCTTGTGTTTTCTTTAACTGTTCTTACCTCAGGTGAAATGTCATAGTAGATTACCACATGAGTGCTACATGCCACGTGCATGACGTGTGTTACATAAAGACTAACGTTCCGTAGAACGAGTGCCTACTAATACTTGATTCTTCCCTTTCAGACTCAAGAGCACGCCTTTATGACTATGTACATTTTTATCAATGTAAATGTTTTTTACTATTTATTGCATGACATGTATTGATTTACCTGCAATTATATAATAAAATGTCTATTTTATTACTTGTGCGTCTCCCTTGCTCCTTTCTTACTATGAAATATACTATTTGTCATAGTTTTATTACCCTTTATTCCTGGTTAAGGAAAATGCCAGGATTTACTGCGGGCATTTATTTATATAGAGCAAGTAAGTCTCCTTAGCGAATACTTACTCAATTATGAAGATGAGTCAACTCCATACACGAAGTGTTCAACCACCACTTCTTCAAGTTTGTTTCGACGCGAATACCAAATCGCTCTGACTTATCTTATGGATCTCATTGTTCCTTCAGCCTATATGAATAGCCTTCCCATGACCACTTTGATCTTAGCATAGCCCGTGGGGACTTCCATGCCAGGGGGGCAGGAAGGCAACTGCCTCACGGTAGCTCTAGTATAGACCACTATGCTTTCGGCTCAATGTTTTAGCACTCACTTATAAAGGGAAAAAGTCTACCACGATACACTAATTCTCTGGTACTCTTCCATCAGGACGCCATGGCTTGAGCCCAAAAAACGGATTTTGAGCGAAGCGAAAAATCTATTTTTGGGTGAGATAGCCATGGCGTCCTGATGGACCCACCCTGTCTGTTATCAGGTCCCGCCCTGCGCCGCTGTATCATGGTGATGAGCGAGCTCCAGACTTTCGGAATGAGGATGGACGTGACGTCATCAAAAGCAATGGCGTCCGTCTGTTTACATCGCGAGTACCGATATCGCCACATCTAGATTGGCTGCGGCTCAGCTCCCAGCCACTCCCTGTCCGCCATATTGAAGAGTTAACTCTGAATGGGTGCAGATAGCTATGTGGCACGTCTATACATGCGTGTCCCCTGTTGATACACGATGTCTTAAGGGGAAACCCTTAAGATACTCGCTCCAGAAGTTAGAATTCTGTGATAACCTGTGGTTTAATTCTCTGGGAAAATCCTAGTAGTGATTACCCAAGGAAGCTACCAAAAAGGAACCTTCCATCAGGACGCCATGGCTATCTCACCCAAAAATAGATTTTTCGCTTCGCTCAAAATCCGTTTTATAACGTGATAAGATAATTACTAAAAGCCCAAACACACTTCCGTCTAAGGGAAGGGTCGGCCATTTAAAAGTCAAAGAAAGTCCATACTCTCTTTGTCACCAAAAATTAAATCTATCCAAAACGAGTTCAAGATTTAAGATGAAGATAAAACACCTGCACTGCGAAAGCTCAAACCAAAATGAAGTACTTCACCAAATATGTTGAGAAAACTCCAGGTTCTACAGCGAGTAAAAGTACGTCTTGTCGACACGTCGACAGAGAAGAAATTGAGTCTTTGTTTACATCGAGAGAGTGGTATCTGGCCGACAGTTGGCGCTGGTGGGCACACCCGCAACCTGTATAGCGATCGCTGGCGAGTTTTTACTGTTTTTTTGTCTGTCGAGCAACAGAGTTGCAGCTATTATATATTCACCGGCTAAGTTAAATATTTAAAAATGCATATTAGTACAGTATTTGACAATAAGTATTTTGAATTTTTTTAATTTTTTTTATGAAGTCCCACATGGGCAGTATTACAACAATCCTATGTGATATTACAGTAAAGGAACTTGTAATTTGTGTTACAATACCAGTTGAAATAAAGAAAATAAAATGTATTTCAGCAATTCTCTCCAACAATGAAAACACTGTACAGTACATTACTTACATCAGTCAGTATTTCATTGGATTTTCCCGAATTGAACCCCATGAGCACATCAACCTGCCCGTTAGTTGAAGTACAGGCCATTACACTGTCCTTTCCCTGAAATAATTAAGCAATATTATATAATAACGAGAGTTCATTTGTATTTGGAAGTGAGTTATATGACAGTTGCTTGGGAAAATTACAAAAAGAGTTTAACATAGCAATGTGTAAGAAATCTTTTTTGGGGGAAAATTACATAAAAAGTTTAACATAGCAATGTGTAAGAAATCTTTATTTGGGGGAAAATTACATAAAAAGTTTAACATAGCAATGTGTAAGAAATCTTTTTTGGGGAAAATTACATAAAAAGTTTAACATAGCAATGTGTAAGAAATCTTTTTGGGGGAAAATTACATAAAAAGTTTAACATAGCAATGTGTAAGAAATCTTTTTGGGGGGAAAATTACATAAAAAGTTTAACATAGCAATGTGTAAGAAATCTTTTTTGGGGAAAATTACATAAAAAGTTTAACATAGCAATGTGTAAGAAATCTTTTTTTGGAAGGTCAACCAAATTCCACACTTTTGGGTTTTACGGGCTGCCTAAGGCAAGAGCCCGTGTCTTACATAATGGTAAGGCAATCTGACACACACACTTTTGGGCAAATGCCATATTGTAAATACAGCATAAGAAATATAGTAATCTATTTGGAGGCTATCTATAAACTTTCATTGACATGAATACAATGAGTGTGTTATCATTTGGCTACTATTGCACAAAACATATGCCCAATAGTGTTAGGAGAGAGAAAGAAATGGCTAAACGAGGACTATACGGGCTGTAATGAGGAGATGGAATAAATGAACGGGAAATAAAAGCTGATAGCATTAACAGTTTAACTGGTGCTTAAGGCACAGTTCACATTCAACCTCAATTATATTTCACCACTGTCTAGGGCAGAGGTTCCCAACCTGGGGGACATTTGAAGCTACCAGGGGGGAAATAATTACACTACCTACTAACTACAAAAAGGATCAGGTGATAAAGCTAGCCCTGATATTGATACACTGGTGCACAAGAAGCAGCCTCAACCTTCTCACTAATTCAATTTTGAAGTAGAAGAATAAACAAAAGTCCTTTTATTTTGCTACTAGCCGCTCTCCATATACTGATAAACAAATAGTTACAGAGTAAAATGGATAGAGAGCGGTTAGTAACAACTAACCTCATAGCTCTATGGCTATGCGGTTAGTTGTTATTAACAGCTCTCTATCCATTTTACTCTGTAACTATTTGTTTATCAGTATATTTGTATAATGAAAAAATAAATTAATAAGTCGTCACAGTGTGTTTTAACTACTCTTTCCCTCATACACATGAAGGGGGAAATCTAGAGGGTTGCCCTGGGTGCAGGGGGGAAATGACAGGAAAAAGGTTGGGAACCGCTGGTCTAGGGCAATTAAAGGACAAAATTAGCTATGCTTTCTATTAAATTCTTTAAAAACAAAATCTAGTACATGAATACGTGGCAGAAATTATGATTTCATTTAATGTTATGTTTCTTTAAGTAATCAGAAATGTCTCTCACCATTTTTTGATCATCAGAGAGTCCAATTGCAACATAGGCGTCGTTTGCTGCATCTCCCATGATTTCAAACTTATATCCTGAAGAAACTTTGGCGTAGGTTGCCAGCATCTGACAACTGAAAAACACAGAATGAGATAAAAAATGAGAGAAAAGGTGTGGCAAAATTGTTAATTTTTACATCAACAGCTTCCACAATCATGGTGCCCTAACGAACCTGACCTGAAAACCTGTTACAGTACACAAAATTATTTTACCATCTCTGTTTTGTGGTCCAAAAGAAGGATTCTATTAGGCAATCTTCTCTTCAACCTAAAATTTAAACTTTATGTACAAAATTTAAGCCTAGTTTTATTTTGATAGAACATTGCAATTGCTAATTATAGGTACTGTTGTTTCATTTAGTGCACCCAAAAGATTTTAGTCAGGATATTTTACTGATAACTATAACTGATTGATAGTACAGTACTCTTCATATAAAAGTACTGCATGATGCATTATGAAGAGACTAAATGTAGCCAAGCAAACGAAAGGCCTTTTTATTAGTTAACCAGGCTATTTGGAACTTTCCAACCCTTAACCCCCATGGGTTGTTTTTTTTCAAGCACATTTTGCAGTATATTTTTTTTAAATTGCTCTAACAGGTTGGTCTCATTCTCTTGAAAAATGCCTGAAGTTTCTCAAAAAAATTATCAAAAATATGCAAAAAAAAAAATGTAAATAGCAGTTTTTTTGCAAGGACGTACCGGTACGTCCATGGGGTTAAAGGGATGAGTTTTGTGAAACGTACCAGTACGTCCTTTGGGGGTAAAAGGGTTAACTTTCTTTATACAGTAACCTCAAGAAACAGTATATTGCGAGGAGGGTGATGGAAATGGAGGTATAGGGAACGAGAAGGAGAGGGAGATCAAAGTGAAGGTGAATGGATTGTATCAAGGATGATCTTCAATCAAAGGGATAAACCGGTGATGAAGTGTGGGACAGAGGTAAATGGAGAAAGCTGGTCAAAAACATTGACCCCACATAAAAGTGGGAAAAGATGCAGACAAAGAAGAAGAAGTAACCTGGTGTATCAGACACCCCATCCCCCTTTAACAATTTTCAGCACAAGCGTATATACTGTATGAAAATATCTCTCAAGTTACAAGAATGGAAATATACTGTATAAAAATATCTGAACAAGACAGTCAGGATATCATTATCATTATTATTATTATTACTTGCTAAGCTACAAGCCTAGTTGGAAAAGCAGGATGCTATAGGTCCAGGGGCTCCAACAGGGAAAATAGCCCAGTGAGGAATGGAAACAATGAAATAGGAGAAGTAATTAAAAATCAAAGTAAAATATTTTAAGAACAGTAACAACAGTAAATTAATATTTCATATATAAGCTATAAAAACTTTGACAAAATAAGAGGAGAAATAAGATAGAATAGTGTGCCTGAGTGTACCCTCAAGCAAGAGAACTACCCAAGACAGTGGAAGACCATGGTACAGAGGCTATGGCACTACCCAAGACTAGAGAATAATGGTTTGATTTTGGAGTATCCTCCATGAAAAGCTGCTACTCCCAAGTTCATAGTTATATGATATTACAGTGGAGAACAAGGATCCCACCTAAGGTTCTGCCAGATCAAGGGAAGTTACTATAAAACCAGAAACAGAAAGATGGTAATGTATACATACATACATATACCAAGGCACTTCCCCCAATTTTGGGGGGTAGCCAACATCAACAAATGAAACAAAACAAAAAAAGGAGACCTCTACTCTCTACGTTCCTCCAGCCTAACAAGGGACTCAACCGAGTTCAGATGGTACTGCTAGGGTGTCACAGCCCACCCTCCCACATTATCCACCACAGATGAAATGTATACCGGTAATGTATACCAGTTGAAATATCTTTTCTCTTAAAAAGAAAGTGAAAATACTTCACAGCAGTTCCAGTAAGCCCTGCTCCCTCCTCCGGTCGCCTTGGTGACCGCGGAGGTAGCAGCAGTGGGGGATTCGGCGTATGAAATTTCATTTGTGGTAGATAATGTGGGAGGGTGGGCTGTGGCACCCTAGGAGTACAAGCCAAACTCGGCTGAATTCCTCGTCAGGCTGGGAGGAGTGGAGAGAGGAAAAGTCCCCTTTTGTTCCTTTGTTTGAAGTCGGCTAACTCCCAAAATTCGGGGAAGTGCCTTGGTAAATACATAGACTTTACAGCACTCTTATTGCAAAGTTATGACAAATAACTGTACGGAAAATGGTTGTTCCTCTTGTAGTACAGTACTGTACAACCTTTTATGCAGCACCTCTAGAGCAGTGGTTCCCAACCTGGGAGAAATTTCCCCCTGGGGGGAAATTTGAAGCTTCCAGGGGGGAAATAATTACACTACCAACTAACTAAAACGAGCGGAAAATGTACGTGTGACAATTTGTTGTTAGCCATTCTATTCTGATATGATCATATCAGTTCTCACTGACATGATATTCAAGGGGAGAATTTGGGTGTCATGCCCATTTCTGAGGCAAGCGAGTGGGCATGAGGGCTGGGCGGGGCATGAAGGGGGAAATATGGATGGTTAAACTGGGTGCCGGGGGGAAATGACAAAAAAAAAGGTTGGGAACCACTGCTCTAGAGTCAAATTATACAATGTAATTGTTCAGTGGCTACTTTCCTCTTGGTAAGGGTAGAAGAGACTCTTTAGCTATGGTAAGCAGCTCTTCTAGGAGAAGGACACTCCAAAATCAAACCATTGTTCTCTAGTCTTGGGTAGTGCTATAGCCTCTGTACCATGGCCTTCCACTGTCTTGGGTTAGAGTTCTCTTGCTTGAGGGTACACTCAAGCACACTGTTCTATCTAGTTTCTCTTTCTCTTGTTTTGTTGAAGTTTTTATTGTTTATATAGGAAATATTTATTTTAATGTTGTTACTATTCTTAAAATATTTTATTTTCCCTTGTTTCCTTTCCTCACTGAGCTATTTTCCCTGTTGGGGCCCCTGGGCTTATAGCATCCTGCTTTTCCAACTAGGGTTGTAGCTTAGCATTTAATAATAATAATAATAAATGTTACAACTCACTTTTCAGCATCTATGCATCCAGATGGAAAGCCAAAGCAGCCTTTGTTGACCCTGCAGCCGAGGTAAATGTTCTGCATGGTGTTCTGCAAACTTGCAACCTCCTGTATAAAGGCAAGGATACAATGTCATTTCACATTTCATGGCTGTGCTTATAGCAATGTATTAACTACCCTTCCGCCCCTCCCATTTACCATCAGGAACTGTTATCAACTGCTATGTTAAAAGAAGCATTGGATTTCAATTAGCTAAAATTAAAGTTAAGAAAATGTCTATGTGATAATATACTAAGAAAGCCAAGACGATATTTGAAATAAAGTGAAAGAAGGGTTTACACTGCAAATCTACACATAGAAATGTGCAGAATCTTAGATTTTACATGGATCAACATATGTAAACATTACGAAGAGACAGGCTTGAAGTAAAAGTTTATAATAAATTCTTTAAGGATAAAATCATAAATATATATATAATGTGCAATTTGTGCCTATCAGTAATAAAAAAGCCTACTAAATGTGCCCATCAGTAATAAGTAGTAGGCTACAGTATATAATGGTGATCCACTCAGTGCCTGAAATTAAAATGTTACAAATCATTTGACTGTGCAATTATGATTCAATAAAGAATAACTATACTGTAATAAGATTTTTAAAATTTGAATAAGAGAAATTCTTAATAAAGTAAATATGAGCAAAAGATATGAGGCATTTTTGGGCTCAAGCCATGACGTCCTGATGGAAGGTTCCTTCAGTAGCTTCCTAGGGTAGCTACTGAAGAAATCTTCCATCAGGACGTCATGGCTATCTCACCCAAAAATAGATTTTTCGCTTCGCTCAAAATCCGTTTATTAAGAATCTAAACAGCATGAATATATTTGATGATTTGTAACAAACAATACCAAGAACAGATTAAATATTTTACCAACATTTTTAATTTGATGTTTAAGTGATTTTGTTGAATACAAATAAGACATTTTTTTATTTTAAAAGAGCACAAGTCATGGACAGTCATGTATTAAGATATGTCTTTTGTCAAACAGGGCATTAACAAGGAAGAGAATCATACAATAAATATGTACAGTATACTGTATATATCAACATCAACCACACAACCACACACTTCCATTCTATACACACCGAACATGCACCAAGGGTCTCCCTCCACCACGGAAATATTTTCTATCTTAGCTATCCAAAAATACGACTGATTTTACTACTGCGTCATACTTCTCAACCACCAAACGAGCGGATGCGACTGGGTCCAGAACAAAATCTTTAACATGCTCCACCCACAATCCTCATGATTGGCTGCCACATTCTCACATAATAATAAAAGGGATTTTGACGAAGGAAAAATCTATTTCTGGGAAGAGGCCTGTGACGCCCGGTGAAAAGGTCCTTCTTTACACACAGAGGAACAGTGAGATAAATGTTTATTTGCAAGTGAAGCGAGCCATTGTATAGCAGAAACCATACTAGGAATGTGATACAAATTACAGGTAATTATGATATCTTAACAGTGACCCACATGGCTGGTGTGCGCAGCACATCCACATACCGCTTCCAAGCACAGAGGAGCAGTGAGATAATGTTTCGTTTGCAAGTGAAGCGAGTTACAGTGGAGCAAACACCACTTGAGTGGTGGTCAATTACGATGCATGTGGGCTGAAAATGTTAAA
>NC_090742.1:63516536-63519036 GCF_036898095.1 Palaemon carinicauda | reverse complement strand
ATGTATATATATATATATATATATATATATATATATAAATACACATATATATACATACATATATATATATATATATATATATATATATATATATATATATATAAATAGAGAGAGAGAGAGAGAGAGAGAGAGAGAGAGAGAGAGAGGAGAGAGAGAGAGAGAGAGAGAGCACAAAGGGTTGACTATAATGAGGAAAGAATAATTTCAATATATATATGAGAGAGAGAGAGAGGAGAGAGAGAGAGAGAGAGGAGAGAGAGAGAGAGAGAGAGAGAGAGAGAGAGAGAGAGAGCACAAGGTGTTTAACTATGAGGAAACAATAATTCCAATATATGAGAGAGAGAGAGAGAGAGAGAGAGAGAGAGGAGAGAGAGAGAGAGAGAGACCACAAAAGGGTTTAACTATAACAACCACCAGAAGGGGTAATGAAGGGGTGTAATCACTTGCCTTGGATGAAGGGCATGTGAAAAGTAAAGTCCCTTCAGGGCACGTGACGGGAAATCATATATCACAAAACTTAGGTCTCGCTTCGTAGAGATTTGTGTCAATAAAATGTTTATTTGTGTCAACATGCAGCCGTTTTTTATAGAGCACAGTGTCTTCAGTGATAAACTAGATCATTTCTTTTACTACTGAATAGCGGATAAACTAGATAATTTATTATGCTATTGAATCGCTGATAGACTAGATAATTTATTACACTATTTAATCGCGGATAAACTAGATAATTTACTTCACTATTGAATCGCGGTTAACTAGATAATTTATTACACTATTGAATCGCGGATAAACTAGATAATTTATTTCACTATAGAATCGCAGATAAACTAGATAATTTATTACACTATTTAATCGCGGATAAACTAGATAATTTATTTCACTATAGAATCGCAGATAAACTAGATAATTTATTACACTATTTAATCGCGGATAAACTAGATAATTTATTTCACTATAGAATCGCAGATAAACTAGATAATTTATTACACTATTTAATCGCGGATAAACTAGATAATTTATTACACTATTTAATCGCAGATAAACTAGATAATTTATTTCACTATAGAATCGCAGATAAACTAGATAATTTATTTCATTATAGAATCGCAGATAAACTAGATAATTTATTTCACTATAGAATCGCTGATAAACTAGATAATTTATTTCATTATAGAATCGCTGATAAACTAGATAATTTATTTCACTAAAGAATCGCTGATAAACTAGATAATTTACTTCACTAAAGAATCGCTGATAAACTAGATAATTTATTTCACTAAAGAATCGCTGATAAACTAGATAATTTATTTCACTAAAGAATCGCTGATAAACTAGATAATTTACTTCACTATAGAATAGTAGATAAACTAGATAATTTATTATGCTATTGAATTGCGGATGAACTAGATAATATATCGGACTACTGAATCACGAATAAACTAGATAATTTACTTCACTATTGAATCGTAGGTAAACTAGATAATTTATTTCACTAAAGAATCGCTGATAAACTAGATAATTTACTTCACTATAGAATAGTAGATAAACTAGATAATTTATTTCACTATAGACTCACGGATAAACAAGATAATTTATTTCACTATAGAATATCCGGATAAACTCAATGATTCATTTCACTATAGACTCACGGATAAACTAGATAATCTATTTCACTATAGAATCATGGTTAACTAGATGATTTAGCTCACTACTGAATCGAGGATAAACTAGATAATTTATTTCATTATAGAATAATAAATTGCAGATAAACTAGATAATTCATTTCACTATAGAATCGCGGATAAACCCACGTGTAAACATATCCACGGTCTTCCTTGAGTTCCAGTTCACCCACGTAATTTATTGAACAGAAAACCGGTTTTTGTGTCTGAATATTACATTTTAAACCCGTTTTCCATGTTAGTTTATATCTCTAATTTACATACAGTCACCTGTGTATTTAATTGTCGATAATGTATCTGAAATGTCCCAAATAAAGGACATTGACATCTGTGATTTGGAGTAATTTCGATCTTTATTTCTCAATGACAGCAACAGAAAATGTATTGTTTATTTATTTTGATGGCTGCTTTTCAGGTCCCATACAGCAGGGGAACCCCTCTCTCTACAGGGACCTCCACTGTCGTTTTACCTTCTTCCTTCAGAGTATTTAACGTTTCATATCACATATTGTTCATTTACTGTTAAATTGTCACTGTCAAAAGACTCATGAAATAAGAAAGTTTTCAGTTTCCTCTTGGAAGCTTTAATGTCTTCAATCATTCGAATGTTTCGTGGGAGCTTATTATAGTCTCGGGGCCGCATATTTAAAGGCTCTGGAGCCTAAAGTAGTTTGCCAATAAAAAACTTGAATTTATAAAAGAGCAATACCAACTTCACTTTTTATACAATAATATATCAAGTCATTTATGAATTATTGTTCTCTGAACAATCCAAACCAGTATAGGCCAATGACACCTGACGAACAGAATATTTTCAA
>NC_090742.1:63507865-63516036 GCF_036898095.1 Palaemon carinicauda | reverse complement strand
AAAAACGTTCATTTTTTTTCTCTATTACCTACTTCCTATCTCTCTCTCTCTCTCTCTCTCTCTCTCTCTCTCTCTCTCTCACAAAATTTCAAATTTTTATCTCTAATACATACTCTCTCTCTCTCTCTCTCTCTCTCTCTCTCTCTCTCAACCTAGAGACGGTAATACTTCCCGGTTACCAGCATGTCTTAAAGATGGTGATGCTAGTCTTATACCATATTCTTTTATCCCATGAGGAGCACTGTAGGCACTATTTAAGCCTTTGCAGCCTTAATTCCAGCCCTTTACCTCTGTCCCCGCTGGCACTAAGATGCTGAATGGCCTCAAAAGTCCCAACGACGGGCCATAGCCCTCAAATTCATAACCCCAGGCTTATTCTTTGATTTGAGCTAATGGGAGTTCAACTCTCATCACTAGGCTGAGTAAGCCACAAAAAAATAAGTTATGGATATATTATCTCCTCTAAATAATTAAGAGAAAGTGTCTGGATATATATATAAATATATATATATAATATATATATATAGGGAGGAAAGTAGTCATACCCTGGTGTGAGTGGGGATCGTGTGTTTGCATATCTATCTATATATTTAGCCATCATTTTTGACGGATCACTATACGCTATAATATATATATATATATATATATATATATCATCATCATCATCTCCTTCTCCTACGCCCATTGACGCAAAGGGTTTCGGTTAGATTTCACCAGTCGTCTCTATCTTGAGCTTATAATTCAATACTTCTCCATTCATCATCTCCTACTTCGCGCTTCATAGACCTCAGCCATGTAGGCCTGGGTCTTCCACCTCTTCAATAAACTTACTTGAAGACAACGTCTCCGGTATAATCGGACGGCGCTTCCCACTCCAAGAGCACCCTCGGCTTCTTGGCGTTGGAGGTGTGAGTCACGGCGTTCTGAAAGGAAACAAGAAGGAACATTTCGTTAATAAACTTCACAGGATTTTGTTAAATGTGTCATTCAGTACATTTTAATTTTATGCCTAATGATAGACTGAATATTGGAAAAGGTATTGTTAAATGAGTCATTCAGTACATTTTAACTCCATTTCGTTTATTAAATGTGTCATTCAGTACATTTTAACTTTGTCTAATGACAGACTGAATATTGGACAAGATTTTGATAAATGTGTCATTCAGTACATTTTAACTTTGTCTAATGACAATGAATATTGGAAAAGGTTTTGTTAAATGAGTCATTCAGTACATTTTAACTTTGTCTAATGACAATGAATATTGGAAAAGGTTTTGTTAAATGAGTCATTCAGTACATTTTAACTTTGTCTAATGACAATGAATATTGGAAAAGGTTTTGTTAATAAACTTCACAGGATTTTGGTAAATGAGTCATACAGTACATTTCAACTTTGTCTAATGACAGACAATGAATATTGGACAAGGTTTTGTTAAATGAGTCATTCAGTACATTTTAACTTTGTCTAATGACAATGAATATTGGAAAAGGTTTTGTTAAATGAGTCATTCAGTACATTTTAACTTTGTCTAATGACAATGAATATTGGAAAAGGTTTTGTTAAATGAGTCATTCAGTACATTTTAACTTTGTCTAATGACAATGAATATTGGAAAAGGTTTTGTTAAATGAGTCATTCAGTACATTTTAACTTTGTCTAATGACAATGAATATTGGAAAAGGTTTTGTTAAATGAGTCATTCAGTACATTTTAACTTTGTCTAATGACAATGAATATTGGAAAAGGTTTTGTTAATAAACTTCACAGGATTTTGGTAAATGAGTCATACAGTACATTTCAACTTTGTCTAATGACAGACAATGAATATTGGACAAGGTTTTGTTAAATGAGTCATTCAGTACATTTTAACTTTGTCTAATGACAATGAATATTGGAAAAGGTTTTGTTAATAAACTTCACAGGATTTTGGTAAATGAGTCATACAGTACATTTCAACTTTGTCTAATGACAGACAATGAATATTGGACAAGGTTTTGTTAAATGAGTCATTCAGTACATTTTAACTTTGTCTAATGACAATGAATATTGGAAAAGGTTTTGTTAAATGAGTCATTCAGTACATTTTAACTTTGTCTAATGACAATGAATATTGGAAAAGGTTTTGTTAAATGAGTCATTCGGTACATTCTAACTTTCTGTCTAATGACAGACAATGAATATTGGAAAAGGTTTTGTTAAATGTGTCATTCGGTACATTTTAACTTTGTCTAATGACAATGAATATTGGAAAAGGTTTTGTTAAATGAGTCATTCAGTACATTTTAACTTTGTCTAATGACAATGAATATTGGAAAAAGTTTTGTTAAATGAGTCATTCAGTACATTTTAACTTTGTCTAATGACAGACAATAAATATTGGAAAAGGTTTTGTTCAATGAGTCATTCAGTACATTTTAACTTTGTCTAATGACAATGAATATTGGAAAAGGTTTTGTTCAATGAGTCATTCGGTACATTTTAACTTTGTCTAATGACAGACAATGAATATTGGAAAAGGTTTTGTTAAATGAGTCAATCAGTACATTTTAACTTTGTCTAATGACAGACAATGAATATTGGAAAAGATTTTGTTAAATGTGTCATTCAGTACATTTTAACTTTGTCTAATGACAATGAATATTGGAAAAGGTTTTGTTAAATGAGTCATTCGGTACATTTTAACTTTGTCTAATGACAGACAATGAATATTGGAAAAGGTTTTGTTAAATGTGTCATTCGGTACATTTTAACTTTGTCTAATGACAGACAATGAATATTGGAAAATGTTTTGTTAAATGAGTCAATCAGTACATTTTAACTTTGTCTAATGACAGACAATAAATATTGGAAAAGGTTTTGTTAAATGAGTCATTCGGTACATTTTAACTTTGTCTAATGACAGACAATAAATATTGGAAAAGGTTTTGTTAAATGTGTCATTCGGTACATTTTAACTTTGTCTAATGACAGACAATGAATATTGGAAAATGTTTTGTTAAATGAGTCAATCAGTACATTTTAACTTTGTCTAATGACAGACAATAAATATTGGAAAAGGTTTTGTTAAATGTGTCATTCAGTACATTTTAACTTTGTCTAATGACAGCAATGAATATTGGAAAAGGTTTTGTTAAATGAGTCTTTCAGTTCATTTTAACTTTGTCTAATGACAGACAATGAATATTGGAAAAGATTTTGTTAAATGTGTCATTCAGTACATTTTAACTTTGTCTAATGACAGACAATGAATATTGGAAAAGGTTTTGTTAAATGAGTCTTTCAGTTCATTTTAACTTTCTGACCAATGACAGACTGAATATTGGAAAAGGTTTTGTTAAATGAGTCATTCAGTACATTTTACCTTTCTGCCCAATGACAGACAATGAATATTGGAAAAGGTTTTGTCAAATGAGTCATTCAGTACATTTCAACTTTCTGCCTAATGACAGACAATGAATATTGGTGTGGCTTAATAGGGTTATAGTGCACCTATGCGTACACCTATATTATATAGTACACCTATGAGGGTGTTATAACAAGCTGGATACGTTATATTACTTTTGGAGAGGAGAATGTCCTTTGCTGTGGTGAATGATGAAAGTAGATAAATAATAGGATGGCATAAACTTAAGTATTTTCCATTACAAAACGTTAGAAATATCTTCAATTATTATTATTATTACTTGCTAAGCTACAACCCTAATTTAGAAAAGCGGGATGCTATAAGCCCAGGGGCTCCAACAGGGAAAATAGCTCAGTAAGGAAAGGAAACAAAGAAAAGTAAAATATTTTAAGAAGAGCACACATGTATATATATATATATATATATATATATATATATATAGCTCGATTACACTTCTCCACGCCATATGAATAGTTGCTTTATCACCAGAGGTGATGTTGCAGAAAAATTTCATATATACTTTGCAATACGTCTTTGCTTAAGCGTAACTTGGGAATGAATTGTTCTGCAACTTAACTAATTGGCGTGACGGGTAATGTGGATATTATTATAAGTATTTTTTTAACAATATTATTTATAAGACGTACTTTGTACCATGTTCTTCCACTGTCTTGGCTTAGAGTTCTTTTGCTTGAGGGTACACTCGGGCACACTATTCTCTCTTATTTCTCTGCCTCTTGTTTATTTTCAAGTTTTTATAGTTTATATAGGAGATATTTATTTGAATGTTATTCTTCTTAAAATATTTTATTTTTCCTTGTTTCCTTTCCTCACTGGGCTATTTTCCCTGTTGGAGCCCTTGGTCTTATAGCATCCTGCTTTTCCAACTAAGGTTGTAGCTTAGCAATTGATAATAATAATAATACAGTCGTGAATACTACTGCTATTGCAACTGTTACTAACTCTACTGTGAATGTTCAAATTCCGCGTCTGTAACAATTTAATAATACTAATACTAATACTAATAATAATAATAATAATCTCCACTATGTAATAAGGAACACGGTGCCTGGATCCTCTCTCTCTCTCTCTCTCTCTCTCTCTCTCTCTCTCTCTCTCTCTCTCTCTCTCTATTCAATGTCTTAAACACGTCTTGCTTAATATTAGTCAACGAACATGAACAAAAATAGATTTGGTGATGTCCACATTTTAAATCCAAGAATATAAGTAATGTTAAAATCTATTTTCAGTCATATAATATTACTTACAGTATTACGTCACAGGCTTGAGAAGTATAATGACCGCAGGAGTGTTCTTTAGAGGTGAAATTCACATGGATTAAAATCATGAAATCGATCATTATGACAATGGATAAAAAAATAGTTGGGTAAACTTGTTATCTCCATTTTCATTGTTTTGAAGTTTGCCGTAGAAAACGGTAAAAATCCTGGAATAAATGTTGCCAGGTATTTACCGTTTTAAAAACAAATATATTATTATTATTATTATTATTATTATTATTATTAATAATACTAGCCAAGCTACAACCCTAGATGGAAAAGCAAGATGGTATAAGCCCAAAGGCTCCAACAGGTAAAAATAGCCCAGTGAGGAAAGGAAATAAGGAAATAAATAAATGATGAAAATAAATTAACAATATATCATTCTAAAAACAGTAACAGCGTCAAAAGAGATATGTCTTATATAAACTATTAACAACTTCAAAAACAGATAAAAAGTCATATGTAAACAATAAAAAGACTCATGTCAGCCTAGTCAACATAAAAACATTTGCTCCAACTTTGAACTTTTGAAGTTCTACTGATTCAACAACCCGATTAGGAAGATCATTCCACAACTTGGTAACAGCTGGATTAAAACTTCTAGAATACTGTGTAGTATTGAGCCTCATGATGGAGAAGGACTGAGATTACGGTCACCAACCCGTTAAAGATAATAGCAAAGCAGGGTGAAAATAACAGTCGCCTGTAATTTACTGAAATACAGTTGAGAACAGTATGTTTATACAGAGGATTTCTGATCAAAATTAGTTTTTTTTTTTTTTTTAAACTGAAATGCGGTTGAAAATAGTATGTTTATACAGAGAATTTCTGATCAAAATTATTTTTTTTTTACTGAAATGCGGTTGAAAACAGTATGGTTATACAGAAAATTTCTGATCAAAATTATTTTTTTTTTTACTGAAATGCGGTTGAAAACAGTATGTTCATACAGAGAATTTCTGATCAAAATCAGTTTTTTTTCTTCTACTGAAATGCGGTTGAAAACAGTATGTTTATACAGAGAATTTCTGATCAAAATAATTTTTTTTTTTTTTTTTACTGAAATGCGGTTGAAAACAGTATGTTTATACAGAGAATTTCTGATCAAAATCAGTTTTTTTTCTACTGAAATGCGGTTGAAAACAGTATGTTTATACAGAGAATTTCTGATCAAAATTATTTTTTTTTACTGAAATGCGGTTGAAAACAGTATGTTTATACAGAGAATTTCTGATCAATTTTTTTTTTTTTTTACTGAAATGCGGTTGAAAACAGTATCGTTATACAGAAAATTTCTGATCAAAATCAGTTTTTTTTTTCTACTGAAATGCGGTTGAAAACAGTATGTTTATACAGAGAATTTCTGATCAAAATTCGTTTTTTTTTTTTTTTAAGTGTTGCATTCGTCACACTTAAATCACAGTTCCCATTCTAGCCGATGTCAAATGAGGTGTGCAATTGTGTTTTTACGTCATTCGTACAATGTCGTTAACCTTTCGCAACCTTGCAAGAATACATTTCTATTTCCGAAAATACCAGATCCTTTACACGCGAGCGAACATCACAGAGAATTCGAGTTATGTTCGTGAATTTAATATATTTGCAAGACACGCATCATTAATTTATCTTTCATAGATTACACTATCAAAGTTATATGAATAAATTATTTAATTTTTTATTTTTTTTTTTATAATAATCTTGAGAATTCTAGTTAGGTTCGTGAATTTAATATATTTGAAAGACATTCATCCTTAATTCATCTTTCAGACATAACACCATCAAAGTTATATGAATAAATTAAATAATTTTCATTGTTTTTTTTTTATAATAATCTTGAGAATTCTAGTTGGGTTCGTGAATTTAATATATTTGTAAGACATGAATCATTAATTCATGTTTCTTACATTACTCTTTCAAAATAATATGACTAAAATATATAATTTTCATTACTTTTTTTATAATCCTGAGAATTCTAATTAGGTTCATAAATTTAATATATTTGAAAGACATGGATCATTAATTTATCTTTCATACATTACACTATCAAAATCATATTTATAAATTATATAATTTTAATTGTTTTTATAACAATCTCGTAAAAGACTTATATTTTCTTGAAGCTTTCTAGATATTACTTTCCAAACCAAACTTACATATTCACGCAGTTTCTTTTCCAGGTATCAAGTTTCCAGAACCAATTTTTTTTTTTTTTTTTTTTTTTTTTTTTTTTTTTTTTTTTTTTTTTTTTTTTTTTTTTTTTCCCAAAAGAATCGTAGAGAACTCACAAATTCGCGCCGATTATCACATGACATTAGCAAAGTCAAGCAAATTTTTTTGACGTTTTACACCTAACAACAAGTTAAAATTTAGAGCATTTTTAATACCCAAGGGGTTAAGTACTGCACTGTAATCGGTCAATGGCAACTTCAGCTGTGGTAAGCAGCTCTTCTAGGAGAAGGACACTCCAAAATCAAACCAGTGTTCTCTAGTCCTGGGTTGTGCCATAGCCTCTGTACCATGGTCTTCCAGTCTTGGATTAGAGTTCTCTTGCTTGAAGGTACACTCGGGCACGCTATTCTATCTAATTTCTCTCTTGTTTGTTTTGTTATAATTTTTGTAGTTTAAATAAGAAATATTTATCTTAATGTCGTTGCTATTTTCAAAGGGTTGTAGATTAGCAAGTAATAATAATAATAATAATAATAATAATAATAATAATAATAATAATAATAATAATAATAATAATAATGATCATTCAACGTTTTTAACAATTCCCGAATACATAATTTGAAAAAAAAAAAAAAAAAAAAAAAAAAAAAAAGCTAAAATATTAATTCATCCCATTTTGCATATTCGCCAAATTACTTGCTATCCAAGATGTCGATAAAGAATAACTCACCCTTGAATTATATGCGGTTTAATAATTACCAAATCATTGAAATGGCTCAAATTACCTGTAATTCATATTACTAAATCTTGCGTATCGACATCCACGAAGTTTTCATTCCAACGTAATTGCCGTAATTAATACCAAGTCATAAGTGTAATTTACTTACAAAAGTTTACTGTAATATTCATAGATTTCATCGGGACAATGAACTGTAAATTTCTCTGCTTGAATTTCTTTTGTTCTTGAGGACCATGAAATCAATATTCAGTATTGGAGTAAATGTTTTTATGTTGACCAGGCTGACATGAGTCTTTTTATAGTTTATATATGACATATCTGTTTTTGACGTTGTTAATAGTTTATATAGGACTAATCTGTTGCTACTGTTTTTAGAATGATATATTGTTAATTTATTCTCATCATTTATTTATTTCCTTATTTCCTTTCCTCACTGGGTTATTTTTCCCTGTTGGAGCCTTTGGGCTTATAGCATCTTGCTTTTCCAACTATGGTTGCAGCTTGGCTAGTAATAATAATAATAATAATCTATACGGATTTATACGTGTATTTCTGGGAACATACATTAACGAAAAA
>NC_090742.1:63500365-63502865 GCF_036898095.1 Palaemon carinicauda | reverse complement strand
AGTGACCTTTTCGGGAATTCAATTCCGGATTCCAAAGATTTGTTTCATCAGTATACGAGGTCATTCCCATTTTTCTTCAGTCACACCCCCCCCCCCTAATTCACATACATACAGGACCGGTGACCCAAGGTCAAGTAACGCTAGGTATACAAGTTGATAGATCTGCTGAAACTAGTAACTATTGGAATAATAATGATAACAAGTAATAATAAAAAATCATCCATATAAATACATACACACACACACACACACACACACACACACATATATATATATATATATATATATGTGTGTGTGTGTGTGTATGTATGTAAATGTATATATACATATACACATGCTATATATATATATTTTTAGCGTGTATATATATATATATAAAATTTATATATATATATATATATATATATATATATACAGTATATATATATATATATATATATATATATGTATATATATATATATATATATATATATGGATAAATATCAACACAACATCGTGTTCAAATAGAAATAAATTTCTACCTCATACTTGGGATCGAACGCTAGCCCCTTCTAATGAAAGGCCAGGTCGAAACCAACCATGTCACGAGAGCCCATAAAAGAAATTGGAACCTGACGCTACCAGCTGTCCGAGGATATATATATATATATATATATATATATATATATATATATATATATATACACACACATACACATACACACATCTCTTTTCGTTCACGCCTAGCTCTCCTCCAGGAAGGAATTAGTACCCAGAGGTTGTCTTTTCCTAGAGTTCGTCCAATGTGAGTCACTATTACTTCCACGGTCAATATTCTCCTAAGGTTTAACACAAAGGGTAATTTAGTTAGGCGTTGGTAATGGAGCGCCTGTGACAATCAATCTCAAGGTAATGGAGTGATAAGATTTACAACTAAATAGCTATTGCTATTAGCGTGTATTGACAAAAAAATAAAAAAAATAAAAAAAAATAAAAAAGTTCCTTATCGCAGTGATATTAAGCAATAGGAGTAGTGATGATGCATGAGTGTTAACAATTAATATTGCATTAATTATTTTCTTCAATAGGATTAGAAATAATACATAACATTTTTTTTAATCGTAAATTAACATATGTTGTCGTAATCATCATCATCATCATCTATAATGATGAATTCATTACCCTGAAATTGAACTCACTAGTGTATGCGACCCATCAAAAATGACGGATAAATATCTAGATAGTTATGCAAACACACACACACACCCACCCTACTCTCACCAGGGTATGGCTAGTAATCGCCTTAGCCCCCCTACCCGAGGACGGGGAGAGCTGAGCGTGACCGGATGTGTGTTCGTATATATATATATATATATATATAGTGTGTGTGTGTGTATATATACAAAAATATATATGTGTGTATATAAATATATATATATATATATATGTGTGTGTGTGTGTGTGTGTGTGTGTGTGTAATAACATAGGGGAGACTTATTATAATTATTAATATTATTATTATCATTATTATTATTATTATTAATATTATTACTATTATTATTATTATTACTACCAGCTAAGCTACAACCCTAGTTGGAAAAGCAGGATGCTTATAAACCCAAAGGGCTCCAATAAGGAAAATAACCCAGTGAGGAAAAGAAATAAGGAAATAAATAAACTACAAGAGAAGTAATGAACAATTAAAAAAATATTTTCTGACCAGTACCATTAAAATAAATATTTTTCCTATTAATGTTAATATATTGATATCATTACAATCACATGTAATGCATCTATTATCCAATACCCTATAGAAATTTCCCTAAAGGCATAAAAGATTACAAACACAACATAACAATGGCATGTTCGCCACATCCATTATTCAGTGTGTCACATCATGTTCAGCGACTTGGTTACTCAAGGCAAGGACAGACGAATTACACCGGGCTTTTAACGTAATGTTATTTCTTTTGTTTACGTAATGCCTCTTCTTTGTTTAGGATCGGATTATTACATGTAAATTTGATGTTATTACAGATGTTTGAAGTCATTATTTTACGTATTTTACGGATTTTAGTTGTCGTTGATAAAGATTTCTTCAATATAAAAAAAAGCGAAGAGAGAAAAGTATATTTTTTTTATATAGAGAGACATCGCAATGTCTTGTAAATTTCAACTATTCAAAAAATTAACATTTTGTACATACACACTTTATATACTGTATATATATATATATATATATATACAGTATATATATATATATATATATATATACAGTATATATATATATATATATATACACATGCATACACATATACACATATATATACATATATATACACACAAACACACACATATATATACACATTATATATATATATATATATATATATACATATATACAACAACTAGTATAACATCGATCAACATTAGCCCAGTAACACAATCCTTACTTTCCTGAACATGATCAGAAATTTGTCATCAAACTCTTTCACCAAGAAGCCAACGTTCTTGACATTT
>NC_090742.1:63492865-63495365 GCF_036898095.1 Palaemon carinicauda | reverse complement strand
TATATATATATATATATATATATATATATATATATATAATATATGTGTATACACGTATATATATACATACATACACACATATAATATATATATACATACATACATACGCACACACATATACTGTGTGTGTATATATATATATATATATATATATATATATATATATATATATATATATGTGTGTGTGTGTGTGTGTGTGTGTTTGTGTGTATGTGTATGTTTGTATGCTCGTTCGTTCGAGTTAACTTATTCGTAAACATAAAATGAAATACACGCACTTACCACTTTGAAAACACCATCGAATATAACTAAGAACTACTCCAACAATCTATCAGCAGATATTAATAGAAATCTCTTGGTAGAAAAGAGTTCTACACTCACTCAGATGTATCACTAAACTGTTCAAATTGTTCAATTTAATTACGAATGGTAGAGGTAACGCGTGTGACTTTCATGAGACTTTCCCTCCTTATCAGTTTAGTCTGAAAGCTTTCCCTAAGGCAAGAGAGTATAACCAAAAGATCCCCTTTAGAGAGTATAGGCAAAGACTCCCCCTAACAGAGTATAGTTAAAAGACACCATTAAGAGACTATAGGAAAAAGATCCCCTTAAGAGAGTATAGGTAAAAGACCCTTTTAATAGAGTATAAGTAAAAGACCCTATTAAGAGACTATAGGTAAAAGACCCCCTTAAGAGAGCAAGGACCGCCTTAACAGAGTATAGGTAAAAGACCCTATTAAGAGACTATAGGAAAAAGACCCCCTTAAGAGACTATAGGAAAAAGATCCCCTTAAGAGAGTATAGGCAAAGACCCCTAACAGAGTATAGTTAAAAGATCCCATTAAGAGACTATAGGAAAAAGACCCTATTAAGAGACTATAGGCAAAAGACCCTCTAAGAGAATATAGGCAAAGACCCTCTTAACAGTGTATAGGTAAAAGAGCCCCTCAAGAGACTATAGGCAAAAGGCCCATTTAAGAGACTATAAGCAAAATACCCCCTTAAGAGAATATAGAAAGACCCCCTTAACAGTGTATAGGTAAAAGAGGCCCTTGGGAGACTATAGGCAAAAGGCCCATTTAAGAGACTATAAGCAAAATACCCCCTTTAGATAATATAAGCAAAATACCCCCTGAAGAGACTATAGAAAGAAGACCTCTTAAGGAGAGTATAGAAAGAGACGCCCTGAAGAGACAATAAGCAAAAGACTCTAGTAAGAGAGTATAGTCAAAAGACCACATAAGAGAGTATAGTCAAAAGTCCCCATAAGAGAGTATAGACAAAAGACCCCATAAGAGAGTATAGTTAAAAGACCACATAAGAGAGTATAGTTAAAAGACCCCATAAGAGAGTACAGGCAAAAGACTCCATAAGAGAGTATAGTCAAAAGACCCCATAAGAGAGTATAGTCAAAAGACCCCATAAGAGAGTAAAGTCAAAAGACCCCATAAGAGAGTATAGTCAAAAGACCCCATAAGAGAGTATAGTCAAAAGACTCCATAAGAGAGTATAGTCAAAAGACCCCATAAGAGAGTATAGTCAAAAGACCCCATAAGAGAGTATAGTCAAAAGACCCCTTAACTGAGTATAAGTAAAAGACCCAATTAAGAAATATTTAATTCAGTTAAGTGACCAAAGGCGCAAGACTCCTTCAAGTAATTGTCATGAGCTCAAGGTAAGCGATTAAAGGTAAATGACCTCTTTCAAGTACAACTTAAGTAAGACATTACAGACAAATGACCCACTGCACGAGAGAGAACATGACAGCAAGACTCCTACAGGTACCACAATCAAGGCATAACAGACATTTTAGAGTACGTATCTAGGCAAGACACATCATCATCATTATTATTATTATTATTATTATCATTATTATCATTATTATTATTATATCATTATTATTATTATTATTATTATTATTATTATTATTATCATCATCATTATTATTCTAACTATTACTCGTTAAGCTACAACCCTAGTTGGAAAAGCAGGATGCTATAATACAAAGAACTCCAACAGGGAAAACAGCCCAGTGAGGAAAGGAAATAAAAGAATAAACACTACAAGAGAAGTAATGAACAATTAAATTATTTTAACAACAGTAATAGCATTAAAATAACTCTTTCATATATAAACTATAAAAACTTTAAAAAAGAAAAGAAAAATAAGATAGAATAGCATGCCCAAGTGTACCCTAAAGCTAGAGAACTCCACCACAAGTTAGTGGAAGGCCTTGGTACAGAGGCTATGGCACTACCCAAGACTGAATAATAAAAATAATAATAATCCCTTTTGGCAACCTTTAGTTGAGCAGATCAAATCTAGATGCAAGGAGGATCAAGAAGGTTCAACATATATGCGTAGGTGAGCGACTGTATGCAAAAGACCCTCAGTAGGTAAACAAATATAGGTGAAAGACTTGCTGTGAGTCAACGACTATCGGGAAGACTGTTGATAAGTGGCTACAAGTCAAATATTGCCTTCCGGTAAACGCCTATAT
>NC_090742.1:63477865-63487865 GCF_036898095.1 Palaemon carinicauda | reverse complement strand
AATCTTTATCTATTCTTCTAGCAATAAAGATCTCTATATATCATTCTATCCTTAAAGATCTCTATTTATTCTTCTAGCTTTAAAAACCTTTATCCTTAAAGATTTTTATCTATTCTTCTAGCCTTACCGATCTTCCTATATTTTTCTAGCCTTAAAGAACTTTATCCTGAAGATCTCTATCTATTATCTATTGTTCTAGCCTTAAAGATATTTATCCTTAAAGATGATAATCTATTCTTATAGCCTTAAAGAACTATCTATTCTTCTAGCCTTAAAGATCTTTAGCTATTCTTTTAGCCTTAAAAATCTTGTAAATCCTGCAGCCTTAAAGACCTTCAGAGTCTTCTATCCCTTGATGACGAAGCCACACATCACCCTGGAAATGGAGAATCCCATTTAACCCCTCCAGTATTACCCTGGAAATGGAGAATCCCATTTAACCCCACCAGTATCACCCTGGAAATGGAGAATCCCATTTAACCCCTCCAGTATCACCCTGGAAATGGAGAATCCCATTCAACACCTCCAGTATCACCCTGGAAATGGAGAATCCCATTTAACCCCTCCAGTATCACCATGGAAATGGAGAATCCCATTTAACCCCACCAGTATCACCCTGGAAATGGAGAATCCCATTTAACCCCTCCAGTATCACCCTGGAAATGGAGAATCCCATTCAACACCTCCAGTATCACCCTGGAAATGGAGAATCCCATTTAACCCCTCCAGTATCACCATGGAAATGGAGAATCCCATTTAACCCCTCCAGTATCACCATGGAAATGGAGAATCCCATTTAACCCCACCAGTATCACCCTGGAAATGGAGAATCCCATTTAACCCCTCCAGTATCACCCTGGAAATGGAGAATCCCATTCAACACCTCCAGTATCACCCTGGAAATGGAGAATCCCATTTAACCCCTCCAGTATCACCATGGAAATGGAGAATCCCATTTAACCCCACCAGTATCACCCTGGAAATGGAGAATCCCATTTAACCCCTCCAGTATCACCCTGGAAATGGAGAATCCCATTTAACCCCTCCAGTATCACCATGGAAATGGAGAATCCCATTTAACCCCACCAGTATCACCCTGGAAATGGAGAATCCCATTTAACCCCTCCAGTATCACCCTGGAAATGGAGAATCCCATTCAACACCTCCAGTATCACCCTGGAAATGGAGAATCCCATTTAACCCCTCCAGTATCACCATGGAAATGGAGAATCCCATTTAACCCCACCAGTATCACCCTGGAAATGGAGAATCCCATTTAACCCCTCCAGTATCACCCTGGAAATGGAGAATCCCATTCAACACCTCCAGTATCACCCTGGAAATGGAGAATCCCATTCAACACCTCCAGTATCACCCTGGAAATGGAGAATCCCATTTAACCCCACCAGTATCACCCTGGAAATGGAGAATCCCATTCAACACCTCCAGTATCACCCTGGAAATGGAGAATCCCATTTAACCCCTCCAGTATCACCATGGAAATGGAGAATCCCATTCAACCCCTCCAGTATCACCCTGGAAATGGAGAATCCCATTTAACCCCTCCAGTATTACCCTGGAAATGGAGAATCCCATTTAACCCCACCAGTATCACCCTGGAAATGGAGAATCCCATTTAACCCCACCAGTATCACCCTGGAAATGGAGAATCCCATTCAACACCTCCAGTATCACCCTGGAAATGGAGAATCCCATTCAACCCATCCAGTATCACCCTGGAAATGGAGAATCCCATTTAACCCCTCCAGTATTACCCTGGAAATGGAGAATCCCATTTAACCCCACCAGTATCACCCTGGAAATGGAGAATCCCATTTAACCCCACCAGTATCACCCTGGAAATGGAGAATCCCATTCAACACCTCCAGTATCACCCTGGAAATGGAGAATCCCATTTAACCCATCCAGTATCACCATGGAAATGGAGAATCCCATTCAACCCCTCCAGTATCACCCTGGAAATGGAGAATCCCATTCAACCCCTCCAGTATCACCCTGGAAATGGAGAATCCCATTTAACCCATCCAGTATCACCATGGAAATGGAGAATCCCATTCAACCCCTCCAGTATCACCCTGGAAATGGAGAATCCCATTTAACCCCACCAGTATCACCCTGGAAATGGAGAATCCCATTTAACCCCACCAGTATCACCTTGGAAATGGAGAATCCCATTTAACCCATCCAGTATCACCATGGAAATGGAGAATCCCATTCAACCCCTCCAGTATCACCCTGGAAATGGAGAATCCCATTCAACCCCTCCAGTATCACCCTGGAAATGGAGAATCCCATTCAACCCCTCCAGTATCACCCTGGAAATGGAGAATCCCATTTAACCCCACCAGTATCACCCTGGAAATGGAGAATCCCATTCAACACCTCCAGTATCACCCTGGAAATGGAGAATCCCATTTAACCCATCCAGTATCACCATGGAAATGGAGAATCCCATTCAACCCCTCCAGTATCACCCTGGAAATGGAGAATCCCATTTAACCCCACCAGTATCACCTTGGAAATGGAGAATCCCATTTAACCCCTCCAGTATCACCCTGGAAATGGAGAATCCCATTCAACCCCTCCAGTATCACCCTGGAAATGGAGAATCCCATTTAACCCATCCAGTATCACCATGGAAATGGAGAATCCCATTCAACCCCTCCAGTATCACCCTGGAA
This sequence comes from Palaemon carinicauda, assembly GCF_036898095.1. Taxonomy (NCBI): domain Eukaryota; kingdom Metazoa; phylum Arthropoda; class Malacostraca; order Decapoda; family Palaemonidae; genus Palaemon; species Palaemon carinicauda. Next base: position 63,485,163 of record NC_090742.1, on the reverse strand, counting down.
ATGGAGAATCCCATTCAACCCCTCCAGTATCACCCTGGAAATGGAGAATCCCATTCAACCCCTCCAGTATCACCCTGGAAATGGAGAATCCCATTCAACCCCTCCAGTATCACCCTGGAAATGGAGAATCCCATTTAATCCATCCAGTATCACCCTGGAAATGGAGAATCCCATTTAACCCATCCAGTATCACCCTGGAAATTGAGAATCCCATTTAATCCATCCAGTATCACCCTGGAAATGGAGAATCCCATTTAACCCCTCCAGTATCACCCTGGAAATGGAGAATCCCATTTAATCCATCCAGTATCACCCTGGAAATGGAGAATCCCATTTAACCCATCCAGTATCACCCTGGAAATGGAGAATCCCATTTAACCCATCCAGTATCACCCTGGAAATGGAGAATCCCATTCAACCCCTCCAGTATCACCCTGGAAATGGAGAATCCCATTTAACCCCACCAGTATCACCCTGGAAATTGAGAATCCCATTTAATCCATCCAGTATCACCCTGGAAATGGAGAATCCCATTTAACCCATCCAGTATCACCCTGGAAATGGAGAATCCCATTTAATCCATCCAGTATCACCCTGGAAATGGAGAATCCCATTTAACCCCTCCAGTATCACCCTGGAAATGGAGAATCCCATTTAATCCATCCAGTATCACCCTGGAAATGGAGAATCCCATTTAACCCATCCAGTATCACCCTGGAAATGGAGAATCCCATTTAACCCATCCAGTATCACCCTGGAAATGGAGAATCCCATTTAACCCCACCAGTATCACCCTGGAAATTGAGAATCCCATTTAATCCATCCAGTATCACCCTGGAAATGGAGAATCCCATTTAACCCATCCAGTATCACCCTGGAAATGGAGAATCCCATTTAACCCATCCAGTATCACCCTGGAAATGGAGAATCCCATTTAACCCATCCAGTATCACCCTGGAAATGGAGAATCCCATTTAACCCATCCAGTATCACCCTGGAAATGGAGAATCCCATTTAACCCATCCAGTATCACCCTGGAAATTGAGAATCCCATTTAATCCATCCAGTATCACCCTGGAAATGGAGAATCCCATTTAACCCATCCAGTATCACCCTGGAAATGGAGAATCCCATTTAACCCATCCAGTATCACCCTGGAAATGGAGAATCCCATTTAACCCCACCAGTATCACCCTGGAAATTGAGAATCCCATTTAATCCATCCAGTATCACCCTGGAAATGGAGAATCCCATTTAACCCATCCAGTATCACCCTGGAAATGGAGAATCCCATTTAATCCATCCAGTATCACCCTGGAAATGGAGAATCCCATTTAACCCCTCCAGTATCACCCTGGAAATGGAGAATCCCATTTAATCCATCCAGTATCACCCTGGAAATGGAGAATCCCATTTAACCCATCCAGTATCACCCTGGAAATGGAGAATCCCATTTAACCCATCCAGTATCACCCTGGAAATGGAGAATCCCATTCAACCCCTCCAGTATCACCCTGGAAATGGAGAATCCCATTTAACCCCACCAGTATCACCCTGGAAATTGAGAATCCCATTTAATCCATCCAGTATCACCCTGGAAATGGAGAATCCCATTTAACCCATCCAGTATCACCCTGGAAATGGAGAATCCCATTTAATCCATCCAGTATCACCCTGGAAATGGAGAATCCCATTTAACCCCTCCAGTATCACCCTGGAAATGGAGAATCCCATTTAATCCATCCAGTATCACCCTGGAAATGGAGAATCCCATTTAACCCATCCAGTATCACCCTGGAAATGGAGAATCCCATTTAACCCATCCAGTATCACCCTGGAAATGGAGAATCCCATTCAACCCCTCCAGTATCACCCTGGAAATTGAGAATCCCATTTAACCCCTCCAGTATCACCCTGGAAATGGAGAATCCCATTTAACCCCTCCAGTATCACCCTGGAAATTAAGAATCCCATTTAACCCATCCAGTATCACCCTGGAAATGGAGAATCCCATTTAACCCATCCAGTATCACCCTGGAAATTGAGAATCCCATTTAACCCATCCAGTATCACCCTGGAAATGGAGAATCCCATTTAACCCCTCCAGTATCACCCTGGAAATTAAGAATCCCATTTAACCCATCCAGTATCACCCTGGAAATGGAGAATCCCATTTAACCCCTCCAGTATCACCCTGGAAATTAAGAATCCCATTTAACCCATCCAGTATCACCCTGGAAATGGAGAATCCCATTTAACCCCTCCAGTATCACCCTGGAAATTAAGAATCCCATTTAACCCATCCAGTATCACCCTGGAAATGGAGAATCCCATTTAACCCCTCCAGTATCACCCTGGAAATTAAGAATCCCATTTAACCCCTCCAGTATCACCCTGGAAATTAAGAATCCCATTTAACCCATCCAGTATCACCCTGGAAATGGAGAATCCCATTTAACCCATCCAGTATCACCCTGGAAATGGAGAATCCCATTTAACCCCTCCAGTATCACCCTGGAAATTAAGAATCCCATTTAACCCCTCCAGTATCACCCTGGAAATTAAGAATCCCATTTAACCCCTCCAGTATCACCCTGGAAATTAAGAATCCCATTTAACCCCTCCAGTATCACCCTGGAAATTAAGAATCCCATTTAACCCATCCAGTATCACCCTGGAAATGGAGAATCCCATTTAACCCCTCCAGTATCACCCTGGAAATTAAGAATCCCATTTAACCCATCCAGTATCACCCTGGAAATGGAGAATCCCATTTAACCCCTCCAGTATCACCCTGGAAATTAAGAATCCCATTTAACCCATCCAGTATCACCCTGGAAATGGAGAATCCCATTTAACCCCTCCAGTATCACCCTGGAAATTAAGAATCCCATTTAACCCCTCCAGTATCACCCTGGAAATTAAGAATCCCATTTAACCCCTCCAGTATCACCCTGGAAATTAAGAATCCCATTTAACCCATCCAGTATCACCCTGGAAATGGAGAATCCCATTTAACCCATCCAGTATCACCCTGGAAATGGAGAATCCCATTTAACCCCTCCAGTATCACCCTGGAAATTAAGAATCCCATTTAACCCCTCCAGTATCACCCTGGAAATTAAGAATCCCATTTAACCCCTCCAGTATCACCCTGGAAATTAAGAATCCCATTTAACCCATCCAGTATCACCCTGGAAATGGAGAATCCCATTTAACCCCTCCAGTATCACCCTGGAAATTAAGAATCCCATTTAACCCCTCCAGTATCACCCTGGAAATGGAGAATCCCATTTAACCCCTCCAGTATCACCCTGGAAATGGAGAATCCCATTTAACCCATCCAGTATCACCCTGGAAATGGAGAATCCCATTTAACCCATCCAGTATCACCCTGGAAATGGAGAATCCTATTCAACCCATCCAGTATCACCCTGGAAATGGAGAATCCCATTCAACCCATCCAGTATCACCCTGGAAATGGAGAATCCCATTTAACCCCTCCAGTATCACCCTGGAAATGGAGAATCCCATTCAACCCCTCCAGTATCACCCTGGAAATGGAGAATCCCATTCAACCCCTCCAGTATCACCCTGGAATTGGAGAATCCCATTTAACCCCTCCAGTATCACCCTGGAAATGGAGAATCCTATTCAACCCATCCAGTATCACCCTGGAAATGGAGAATCCTATTCAACCCATCCAGTATCACCCTGGAAATGGAGAATCCTATTCAACCCCTCCAGTATCACCCTGGAAATGGAGAATCCTATTCAACCCATCCAGTATCACCCTGGAAATGGAGAATCCTATTCAACCCATCCAGTATCACCCTGGAAATGGAGAATCCCATTCAACCCCTCCAGTATCACCCTGGAATTGGAGAATCCCATTTAACCCCTCCAGTATCACCCTGGAAATGGAGAATCCTATTCAACCCATCCAGTATCACCCTGGAAATGGAGAATCCTATTCAACCCATCCAGTATCACCCTGGAAATGGAGAATCCCATTCAACCCATCCAGTATCACCCTGGAAATGGAGAATCCTATTCAACCCATCCAGTATCACCCTGGAAATGGAGAATCCTATTCAACCCCTCCAGTATCACCCTGGAAATGGAGAATCCTATTCAACCCATCCAGTATCACCCTGGAAATGGAGAATCCTATTCAACCCATCCAGTATCACCCTGGAAATGGAGAATCCTATTCAACCCATCCAGTATCACCCTGGAAATGGAGAATCCTATTCAACCCATCCAGTATCACCCTGGAAATGGAGAATCCTATTCAACCCCTCCAGTATCACCCTGGAAATGGAGAATCCTATTCAACCCATCCAGTATCACCCTGGAAATGGAGAATCCTATTCAACCCATCCAGTATCACCCTGGAAATGGAGAATCCCATTCAACCCCTCCAGTATCACCCTGGAATTGGAGAATCCCATTTAACCCCTCCAGTATCACCCTGGAAATGGAGAATCCTATTCAACCCATCCAGTATCACCCTGGAAATGGAGAATCCTATTCAACCCATCCAGTATCACCCTGGAAATGGAGAATCCCATTCAACCCATCCAGTATCACCCTGGAAATGGAGAATCCTATTCAACCCATCCAGTATCACCCTGGAAATGGAGAATCCTATTCAACCCATCCAGTATCACCCTGGAAATGGAGAATCCCATTCAACCCATCCAGTATCACCCTGGAAATGGAGAATCCCATTTAACCCCTCCAGTATCACCCTGGAAATGGAGAATCCTATTCAACCCATCCAGTATCACCCTGGAAATGGAGAATCCTATTCAACCCATCCAGTATCACCCTGGAAATGGAGAATCCCATTCAACCCATCCAGTATCACCCTGGAAATGGAGAATCCCATTCAACCCCTCCAGTATCACCCTGGAATTGGAGAATCCCATTTAACCCCTCCAGTATCATCCTGGAAATGGAGAATCGCATTTAACCCTAACCCATCCAGTATCATAAACCACAACTAATGGTATCAGGTTTCCGATGTTACAGGCCATGAGGGGACGAGCGTTATCAAAGGGAAGGTGGGAAGTTCATGACACTAATCAATAGTGCATGATATACTTGTACCTACCCCCACCCCAACCCCCTCTCCCTCTCCCATATCTCTCACCTTGAGGAGTGAGAGGCCGGATTCCTTACCGTGAAAAAGGTACGGTTGGATACAGGGATTCTTGGTATACCTTGCACTGAAGATTGATTGATTGATTGATTTAGATTTTTTCTGGCATCCTGATATCGAAGGTCACTGATGTCGATAATTATTATAAATGAAAACTAAAAGGAAATTCAATTTAAAACAATAAAAGTGAAAATATCCTTATAAAACTTAAATAACTTTCAGAAGACCTGCTCCGGAGGAATGCACCCTCTCACACCCTTACTACGCGGAGAGTAACCACATAGCTTGCGTAGGGAGAGATGGGACAGGTGGTGGGCGTGGCAAAGTGGAACTCACCGCGCAGTAGGAGTGTGACAGGATGCACTTCCTCAGAGCGAAGCGTGCCAGGTAATCCCGCGTCCAACTGTACGTTCTAAAGGTGGGTAAGGCTGTTGCAATGGTTCTTTCCAATCATAGGAGAGGGTCGTTTTTAATAAAACATCTAACTAAGGAAAGTGACCATTTCCAATGCCTCTGAAAAGGAATCCTTTCAGAAATGCAGATCTAGAAACAGCCTTCTTCCAACTTCTCTATCTCTGAAGAAGATTCTTCCAGTTTGTTTATGATTGTCTAGATAGAGATTATTAAAACATCTAAGGAAAGTGACCATTTCCAATACCTCTAAAAAGGAATCCTTTCCGAAATAGATATCTAGAAACAGCCTATTTCCAACATCTCTATCTCTGAAGAATATTCTTCCCGTTTGTTTATGATTGTCTAGAGATTAGACTGAAAGTCATAGCACAAAAGGATCATTCTCAACACTTCTACCTCTGGGAAGGGATCCCCCCAACGCTCACTAAGAAGATCCTTCAATATCTGCACTGGATGCTATAAGCCCGAGGGCTGCAACAGGGAAAATAGTCCAGTGAGAAAAGGACATTTAGAAACTTCAAGAAATGTAATTAACAATTAAAATAAAATATTTTAAGAACAGTAACAACATTAAAAAATATCTTTCATATATAAAGGATAAAAACTTTGTTAAAACACAAGGAAGAGCAATAAGATAGAATAGTGTGCCCGAGAGTACCCTTAATTTAAGCAAGAGAACTATACCCCGAGACAGTGAGGACTATGGTAAAGAGGCTATGGCACTACCCAAGACTAGAGAACAATAGTTTGATTTTGAAGTGCCCTTCTCCTAGAAGAGCTGCTTAACATAGCTAAAAAGTCTCTTCTACCCTTACCAAGAGGAAAGGAACCACTGAGCAATTACATTACTGTAGTTAATCTCTTGAGCGAGGAAGAATGGTTTGGCATTCTCAGTGTTGTCAGCTGTATGAGGACAGAGGAGAATCTGTAAAGAATAGGCCACAATATTCTTTGTGTGTGTGTGTGTGTGTGAGTGTAGGCAAAGGGAAAATGAACCGTAACCAGAGAGAGGGATACAATGTAGTACTGTCTGGCCAGTCAAAAGACCCCATAACTCTCAAGCGGTAGTATATCAACGGGTGGCTGGTGCCCTGACCAACCTACTACAATTACATTAAAGTAGAGAGAGGAAGGACGGGGGGGGGGGAGAGGAAGGCCCTCCCATTTCCTCCAAGGAGGAAGGACAATGGTAAGGACAATGAACCGTAACCAGAGTGAAGGATCCAATGTAGTACTGTCTAGCCAGTTAAAAGACCCCATAACACTCTAGCGGTAGTATATCAATGGGTGGCTGGTGCCCTGGCCAACCTACTACAATTACATGAAAGTAGAGAGAGGAGGGAGGGGGGGGGGAGACCCTCCCATTTCCTCCAAGGAGGAAGGACAATGGTAAGGATAGACAGCGCAAGTAGCCTTACTCGAGTATACGTAAGTGACTCATAGTCTTTGTTACTCACGAACCTTCCTCCCCTACTTGGCACTTACATGAGAATAGTCACGACATATTTATCACTTGACGAATAGTTGATTTTTATTTTTCAAAATTGAAATAGTAATAAAATGTTTATTTACATAAAACCTGGACAGGGATGATTGAATTTTTTTTTCTTTCAAATTTGAATCTTGTTTGGTTAATAATAATAATAATAATAATAATAATAATAATAATAATAATAATAATAACAATAATATTATTATTATTATTACTATTATCATT
>NC_090742.1:63470365-63472865 GCF_036898095.1 Palaemon carinicauda | reverse complement strand
ACTCCACATAGTCTCTTAAAATGAAAGACCAAGTATCACGATTGATAGGTATTTTCCAATTATTTGAAGAGTAGGGTGCCATCCAATTTGAGGTATATATATATATATATATATATATATATATATATATATATATATATATATATATATATATATATATATATATATATATATATATGATATATTTGTTTTGACGTTGCTAATAGTATATATATGACGTATCTATTTTGACGTTCCTAATAGTATATATACGACGTATCTGTTTTGACGTTGTTAATAGTATATATATGACATATCTGTTTTGACGTTGTTAATAGTATATATATGACGTATCTATTTTGACGTTGTTAATAGTATATATACGACGTATCTGTTTTGACGTTGTTAATAGCATATATATGACATATCTGTTTTGACGTTATTAATAGTATATACAGTATATGACATATCTGTTTTGACTTTGTTAAAAGTTTATATATGACATATCTGTTTTGACGTTGTTACTATTTTTAGAATGGTTTATTGTTAATTTGATTAGTTCTCGTCATTTTTATTTCCTTATTTCCTTTCCTCACTGGGCTACTTTTCCCTATTGGAGCCCTTGTGCTTATAGCATCTTGCTTTTCCAACTAGGGTTGTAGCTTAGCAAGTAATAATAATAATAATAATAATAATAATAATAATAATAATAATATATATATATATATATATATATGTGTGTGTGTGTGTGTGTGTGTGTGTGTGTGTGTGTGTGTGTAGAAAATCAACAAGAAACATTAAAAAGAAAGACCTGGTACGGAGCGCTTTCGAGTATTACCTTACATTTTGTACACCAAGAAGTACACGTAACATGCGAAAGCACTTAGAACCTGGTCTTACATTCTCCTGTGGATTTCATATACGGACATATACACACATATATGTGTGAAGATTTTTTAAAAGGAATAATTTCCCAACGTAAATTGACCAATAAATTTTGAAAGTTATCAAATTAAAATGTAAGAAAAATGTAAGGAAGAAGAATTGAGCAAAAAAAAAAAAATATTATATCCTTTTTGTTCTCTTACAGATAAGTAAGGAAACAGGGTTACAATCACTGCCATTTTCATTCTCAAAGAAAGCGAAGATTTTATTCAGTCACTGTAGCCTACATAAAAATAATAGCAATAAACAAATAAAAAGTTAACATAAAACCTTATTGAATGAATGAAGAAAAACGAAGTTAACGTAATACTATTATTTTCTGTATAATATCAATGTTCGCCTCCGAAATCTATTCAACAAATGTTTTTTCGGTCCCATGGCAACCAGTGGCCAGGAGTTTCATTGATTTCAAAGGGCGTCACACCCATGACAAATGCGATGTGTATATCCAGCACACCAAACAATTCGTTAAGTAATAAAATTAAGTGGATATGGCAATCGCTCAACTAGCAAGAGTCCCTATATATAGGCAATGCTGAGTTTAAAGGTCATAAATTGTGGAGTTTAAAGGTCATAAATGGTAGAGCAATGGAAGGTGACATTACCCTAGCAAGCTGGCCAGTTCCCTCTCCACCCAAGCTACGACCAGGGAGGGCCAGGCAATGGTTGCTGGTGATTCAGCAGATATTGGCCTATAGGGTCCCCCAACGCCACGATCACTTAACTAGCAAGAGTCCCTATATATAGGCAATGGGAAGTGGGAAGTTTAAAAGGTCATAAATGGTACAGGCAAGGCAAAACGACATTACCCAAGCAAGCTGGACAGTGCCCTAGAGACTGACCATACATACATATGATCAGTATCCAAGTTCCCGTTCCATCCAAGCTAGGACCGGGGAGGGCCAGGCAATGGTTGCTGGTAACTCAGCAGGTAAACCTTTAGGGTCTCCCAACGCCCCAACCCTTAGCTGACAAGGATAGTGAGGTTGCAGCGACCAAAGAAACTAACGAGTTTGAGCGAGACTCGAATCCTAGTCTGGCGATCACCAGGACGGGACGTTACCAATAAACCACCCCAACCCCTGAAAAAGCAACTGCACGTTTGGTGAATAGGAATAGGAATCAAGTACAGTGTGTGTGGGTTGCAACCTCATCCCTAAGAAGTGATGGCTGGTACTCATTGAAGGTAACCCGTCCAATTAATGCTGGGTTCGGAAGATGACCAAAGAAGGGGTTATATACCATTAACCATGACACGATCAGTGGAGGTCACTCGTTTCGTCAAAAGTATATTTCAAAACGCTGCATCACAATTTTTTTTTTTTTTTTTTTTTGAGCCAATCAAAACATCTTGGAACATGTACCATACTTCAATAATAAAAATTTATTTACATAAATTCATAATAAGGACACTACTATTATCACAGTTATTATCAACATTATAACAATTATTAGGGATATAAAATATGCCCATGAGGTGTCTATATAGCTTATAGTCATCCGTTGAGATATTACCCCTAATTATAGGCTCCTTTGAGTGGCCAGAATCCTGACAGAACTATAGATCCCTCTCTGG